>NW_022196906.1:15076275-15116120 GCF_008632895.1 Mastomys coucha
AAAAAAAAAAAAAAAAAAAAAGAAAAGAAAATGCTGTCCCCTTAACACATACCTGCATGTATATATGTATATATACATGCGTGCACACACATATATATGTATATCACACACACCATTTATACATAAGTTTAACAAAGAATAAAGAGCAAGCCAGGCATGTTAACATATCACTCAAGAGGCATAAGAATAGCAAGATCAAGACCAGATGAACTACACAGAAACTCTGCCTTGAAAGGAAGTTTTAATTAAAAAAAAAAAAATTGAAAGAAATTAGAAACCCATGTCAACCAAAGAATCTCAGCAATAGGAAAGATGCTGAGATTCCCTGTTCAGGAAAAGAAATCCCTCACCTTGCAAGGTGCGAATGTCTGGGATGAGGCCTTAGTTGAACTCTAACTTGAGACCCTCCTGCTCCTGCCTCCCAAAGGCTGATGTTACAGGCCATGGCCACTACATCTCACTAGAAAGTGTGATTTGATTTTTCAAAGACACAAGGTTTACTATATTTCAAAGAAACTGTCAGCCTGGAGCTGGCAAGATAATTCAGCAGATAAGAGGAAAACCACCAAGCCTGATACCTGAGTTCCCATGCCCAGAACCTTGGAAAGGCCAGTTCCTGCAAGGGGTCCTGACCTCCACACAAGCTGTAGCACATACCCACACAGACACAAATCCAAATGTTGAAAATACTGTAGTTTGAGCCGGGTAGTGGTGGCGCACACCTTTAATTCCAGCACTTGGGAGGCAGAGTCAGGTGGATTTCTGAGTTGGAGGCCAGCCTGGTCTACAGAGTGAGCTCCAGGAAAAAAAAAACTGGAAACCCTGTCTGGAAAAAAACAAAAACAAAAAACAAAACAAAATCCCCAAAAATACTATAGTTTATACATCCGGCAGAACTATGCAAACTTTTATTTACACAAACTGCTATTTAAATACAGAACAGCAGCATGGACGGATGGACAGACGCTGCAACAAGGCCTTACTCAGCTCCTGACTACCACCAAATGCAGGTTCTTCTCATATCTTATACTGTAGATATTTTGCTAGTAAGTTTTTCTAAATCAAGAGAAGTTAAGCCAGGCATGGTGTCACATTCCTGTAATCCAGCATTTGAGTAGATCCAAGAGATCAAGGCTAGCCTGGGTTAGACAGCCAGCCTGAGGCTAGCCTACTTGGCCTACAGGAATCCCTTCCTGGAAATGGAAATGAAAACAAAAACAAAACATATACATGTAAACAAATCAACCAGAGGACAGAAAAAGACAAGACAGAAAGGCAGTTTATAGCACTGTCTAATTTTTTAAAAACAAATACTTTAATTATGTATTTATTTTTGGTAGTAAATTGTAAAAGAAATCTGTTGAGGTGTGTCACAATGGCTTCGTATTTTTATGTCTATACAATCAAAAACCAAGTATTCAGAAACCAAACCCAAACCACTGCGGGGTGGCACATGCCAGTAATCCCAGTTCTGAGGAGACACAGGCAGCGAGATGGAGAAAGGGCTGGAGGTGTAGCTCAGTGGTAGAAAACATCCACAGAGCTTCAGGTCCACCTCTTGGACAAGCTAGGGATGGGATGTCTGACAAGGGGAATACTGCCTCTCCCCCCTCCTTATCCCCCAAAGCTCAAACGGGAACAGCCTGGCATCTCCCCAGCAAACTAATCCATGAAACGGCAAACGCAGACTCAGTCAGGTTGGAATATGTCCAGCACTAGTCAGGGCACCTATGACTAATGCTCAATGACACGCGGGACAAGCTTTCAGGAATGAACTGATTGACGATGCCCTCTGAACAGGAAGCGGGATCCAGTGTTCCCGCCAATCCCTGCACACAGCCGTCCCCATGGAGGCATGGAAGGTACGAGTGGAGGGCCCATTACCCAGGGTCCCTCATTTCCAGTGACACAACACTGAAAGCAGAAGAGCTTCCTTGATTGGATGGGCGAGGGGTGGGGGGATTCATATGCACTGAAATGGGGACTTTACCTGCCATCCCTCACTCCTCGAAATAAACACTGGTCAATGTAAAAAGCATCCTCGATGGCGCCAGGATCGAAAGAAATGGTTTACAGGGGTTAAAATAATAGGGTGGGGGCAGAGACATCTCACTACCATTCATCTTTCCTTCCCTCGGATAAACAGTTGATGGAGTTAAAGGTTTCCTCGATTGCTCTGGGATCTCGAGACTCAGTTATGTCATAGCCAAAGTGAAGGGCCCATTCTGCAGCACCACCTCATTCCTGGCAGAGAGTCACTTTGATAGCTCCAGGATCGCATGAGATCCTTTACTTTAGGATAAAAAAACAAAACAAAACAAAACAAAACCCCACAAGGGCTGCAAGCTGCCCAGGCTCAGCACCGCACCACGAGAGAGAAAAGATGCTAGGGCTTGACAGCGGGGCTGGGAAGGAAGGCCCTTCTGAACCAGGGGCTCCAGGGGACCCAGCGGAGGGACCCTCAGGTGGGCGCGGCGGGATCTGCAGGGCACCGGAAGTGGAGGCTGGAGTGGGGTGGGGGCGTCACGGTGTCCACAGGCCGGAGGGGCACTTCCTGCACACCCAGGAGCCTGGCTGACCAAACCAGGGGAACCCCTGAGGGTGTCCCCGAGCTTGTTCTATTTCAGAGGGCTGGGAGGGATGATCCCCTTCCTCCCTCAAGTTCCCGGTCAGCGGGCTTGCCAGCAACCCGGCCCCCACCCATTTTGGCGCCAACAGCTAGGGGCACGCGCGACAGGAAGCACAGCCCGCGCCAAAGGCAGCGCCGCGCATGCGCGCCCGGGCCGTCAGCGGCCGCAGGGCCACCCGGAGATACCCCAATAAATGGCTCGGCGTCGGTCCCGCCCCTCACCCCCACCCTGCGTGGCACCTACCGCCTGCGGACATGGTCGGGGAGCGAGCCTGCCGGGGAGGCAAGCGCAGGCACTCGGGCTGGAGCGGTTCGTGCTGGCATCTTGCAGGTTGCAGACGACAGGACAGCTCGGAGCGAGACCCGGGCTTTTTCGCGCGCGCGGAAACCAATTGGGAGGGGGCGGCGCAAGCGGAAGCAGCATGTACCACACAGGGCAAGAGTGGGGGAGGACATGCTGCGCCCCGGACGGAGTGCGCATGCGCAGGACGGAGGCGCCTACACCTCCCGGCTATAGTGGGCTCGTCCGAACTGGGACTGGCACCACCCACCTCCCCCTTGCCTAAAGGAGGTGGCTCGGATCTTGAGAGCAGGCAGGGGCTTCCCTTGCAGAGCACCCTGGGTTGCTTCCAGCACCCACATCCAGCCCCTCCAAGCCCCCGTAATTTCACTTCCAGGGGAGGTCCTATGCCCTCTTCTGGCCTCTATGAGCATTGCACTCACATGCACCAACACAACTTAAAAAAAAAAAAAAACCTTTTGGAAAATAATATGTAGCCCAGGCTGGCCTCGAACTCTTGATCCTCCAGCCTCTGCCTCCTTCAGCCAATCCTACCGGCGTACACAACCATAGCTCAGCGGTTGAGATTACTGACTGCTCTTCCGAAGGTCCTGAGTTCAAGCTCCAAAACCACGTGGAGGTTCACAACCATCCAAAATGAGATCCGACACCCTTCTCTGGTGTGTCTAAAGATAGTTACAGTGTACTTACATACAACATTTTAAAAAAATCTTTTGAGTCAGGCAGAAGCTGTGGCATGCTTTTAACCCCAGCACTCTGAAGGCAAAAGCAGGAGGATCTCTGTGTTCAAACTGGTCTAAAAACAAAATCTTTTGAAAAAGAAAAAAAAGCCAGGCAGTGGTGGTGCATGCCTTCAATCCCTTGCAGAGGAGGCAGAGGCAGGCAGGTCTCAATTTGAGGCCAGCCAAGTTTATACAGTGAATTCTAAGACACCCAGGGCTACACAGAGAAACCCTATCTCAAAACGAAACAAAGTGGGCTTGTCTGCGCTGTGGCTAGCTTCCTCCCTGGAGAGGTGGATCAGCGCTTGAGAGCATGTACTCCCTCTTGTAGAGGACCCTGGGTTGCTTAACCAGCACCCAACCAACATCCAACCACTCGGAACCCCTCTAACTTCACTTCCAGGGGAATCCTACAGCTTCTGTGGGCACTGCCCTTAAATGCACAAACAATTTTTTAACCCAAGATAAGCTTGACCTTATTATCTATACAATAGGTAATATTGTCGACCTTGAAATTTGGATCCTCTGCCTTTCTCAGGTCGTTAGTGGTGGATTGATGGGTATGGCCCACCATAACCACCATCCTCACTGTTAAGATGAGATGTGTAGTTCTGTAGTATCTAACTACATATCCATAACTGCACAACAGATTTTTGGAACTTTCCAGCTTCGGAAGCAGAAACTGTAGGCATTGCTCGATTCCCCCTCCCCTTCTGCTCATCATCTGTTACCATTTTAGTAAGAAATACATGAACCCTTAAAGGCCTCACGTCTAACCCCATCTTCACTCCCTTGTCCTCTAAAATGACAAATGACATCTGGACTCCTCCTCAGTGGCTTCATCTGTCAGAGCTGAAATCATCTCCTTACAAAGGTAATTCACAGGGGGTGGGAGAGGTGGCTCAGTGGTTGGGACCTCTTCCAGAGGTCCCGAGTTCAAATCCCAGCAACCACATGGTGGCTCACAACCATTCATAATGAGGTCTGACGCCCTCTTCTGGAGTGTCTGAAGACAGCTACAGTGCACTTACATGTAATAAATAAATAAATCTGTTTTTGAAACCCTGTCTCAAAAAAAGGGGAGGCTACAACATGACAAACCTTGGGAATAAGCTAAGTAACAATGATGACAAATTCATGATGCCACATCCACACACTACTATTCTCTTGCTATAGTTCTGTAGGTCAGGAATGAGGGGTGGGCTGGGTAAAGAAGAAACCAAGATGTTCCTGAGCTGGATTCCTTCTGGAAATGGGCGGGGAGTATGTCCTCCTGGGGACCTGAGTATGTAGTTTCTCACCGTTTGTGTGAAATGTTTTTGTTTTTCATGGCAGGGTTTCTCTGTGTAGCCCTGGCTGAGTATCTAGACCAGGTTGGCTTTGAACTCAGAAATCTGCCTGCCTCTGCCTCCCAAGTGCTGGGATTAAAGGCTTGCGCCACCACAGCCCAGCTCTACACATTTAATCTTAACAGTGAGGATGGTGGATATGGTAGGGCATACCCATAAATCCAACACTCAAGATCACAGGCAGGAAGATCAGAACTTCAAGATCAACCATGGCTATATATTAAGATCAGGGCTACCTTGGGCTACATGAAACCCCTGTCAGAAAATAATTATGATAGCTAGTATGTGCTGGTATATGCCTTCGAGTAGCAGTAACAAGACAGTCAATTGAGTCAGGATTTCAAGACCAGACCCCACAAATCCATAGTCCATCTCAAAACATACTATTTTAAAATTCTCTTGTTTTATTTTGATTTTGTAAACCAGGGAGAGAACTCCATGAGTAAGAGCACTCGTGGGACACACATGAGGACCTGAGTTTAAATCCCAGCATCCACATAAAAAGCCAGGTCTAGCCAAGCATATATCTATAACCCCAGTACTATGGGGGCAAAGACAGATCACTAGGGCTTACTGGCCTCTAGCCCCTTACTCCAGTTTTAGTGAGAGCTTGTGTCTCAAAGTAGTAAAAACAGAGCAGGTCACAGGCATCCCTAATAGAGAAGGACACTTGTCTTCTTCCTCTGGCCTCCAGCAATATCCTAACACCAAGCATTCATGAAGAAAGGTTGGGCTGTAGCTTAGCCACAGAGCACTCACCCTACATGCAACCTCCAGTATTGCAGACCAGAGGAGTCTCAGAAAGAGGGAGAAATAGAAAAAACTCCAGAGGAGAGACACATATAAGAGTCAGAAAAACAGATACAGAAGGAAAGAGACCCAAAGAGAGCAAGAGGTACCAAAGAAAAGACAATGCCAAAGGGGGGAGAGAGAGGGAGGTTGGGAGAGAGAGAAGGAGGGAGGAGAGAGAGAGGGAGAGGGAGAGAGAGAGAGAGAGAGAGAGAGAGAGAGAGAGAGAGAGAGAGAGAGAGAGAAACAGGCTCCAGGGATCAGGACTGTAGATCTCTACTTCAGTGCCTCCTCAAGTTCAGTGGGTGGGTAATTCGATTGTAGGATTGACAAGATGCTCAGCCTATCATAGGCCACAGAGACACCACTGGGGAAAGGAGGCAAGGTAGAAGGGCAGGAACAGGATAACCAGTAATCTCAGAGGGAAGCTGTCAATCAGCCAGAACCTAGCCCTGCCACCTAGTTACTTTAGAAAGAAGGGAAGGGCACAGATGGGCAGATTTCCTGTTCAGTTGCCTCAAGTCAAGAAGCAGGGTCCTGGGAATGAGGCCCCATGCATGCTAGAGAGTGCTAACACTGAGCCTGGCCCACGGTTGCTCACCAGCCAGATCCCAAGCCAGCTTCCAGGGACAGCTGCTTTATTAGCAGCTCTTGCCTAGATGAGAAAGAGAAAAGTGTGGAATCTGAACTGGCAGGAAGGCCCAATGGGTAAGGTGCTGCCAGCCTATCCTATGTCCTGAGCTCCATAGTGGAAGGAGAGGACTGTCTCCAAGCTGTACTGACTTCCACACATGCACCATAGCACATGTTAAGAACCCTCCCACAACAGGTTTAAATATATATAATAAAGAGAATCAAATAAGCATTTGTTCCATCCACAGAGCACCCTCTGGACACACACATCCTCCACCAAGCACGACTCCATTGACCACTTATCATTCCAAGCCTGTGTGCCCCAGGACTTCCATTGTTTCTACCCAGAACCTTCTCTGGGGAGATGTGTACAACCCCAAATACTTCCACCAAAACTCCCTCGGACCTCATGGAAGCCACCTGTTACTCCTCCCAGAGACCATTCTTAGTAGCCATGGCCAGAGACTTTTATCTATCTCACTGGAGTGGAGGTCAAACTTTCATAGAGAAGGGGATATTGAAGGTTTTGTGAACCACACACTCACAGCTGCACCCACTGAAGTCTAATACCAAATCACAATAGCTGTAGAGCTGTAGAGAAATCATTATCCTGACTATGTCCCAATAAAACTTTATTAATGCAAAACCACAGCGAGCCAATTACAGCTACCTGCTGGATCGGCATAGACCACAGGAGCTGGCCCATACATAGATAAGGCACAACTCTAGTTATAAAAGTGCTTTTCAAGCCAGGCAGTGGTGGCACACGTCTTTAATCCCAGCACTTGGGAGGCAGAGGCAGGCAGATTTCTGAGTTCCAGGCCAGCCTGGACTACAGAGTGAGTTCCAGGACAGCCAGGGCTATACAGAGAAACCCTGTCTCAAAAGCCAAATATATATATATATATTTTTTTTTTTTTCTAAAATAAAGCTATCTTTTGTTTCACAACAGCGTCACTACATTTTACAAAAACTAGGGCCCAAACTGGATCAAGATGCAAAAGTAGGTTTACAGTCTACAGTCCATAGTCTACCCAACTTGATCAATTGATGTGGTTTTTGAAATATCATACAAAAGGCTACATGTGGCTCAGTGATAAGAGCCTTTATCTATTCTGGGTTCTGTGCCCAACATACGAAAGAACACAAGTACAATAGCATAAACTCCTAAATAAATGGTTTTTGTTGTTTTGGTTGGTTGGTTGGTTTTTTGTTTTGTTTTTTGTTTTTGTTTTTTTTAGATAAAGTTTTTCTACATAGCCTTGGCTATCCTGGAACTTCCCTCTGTAAACCAGGCTAGCTTTGAACTCAGAACTTCCTGCCTCTGCCTCCCTAATCCTGGGATTAAACGTGTTTGCCAGGATCATTTAGCTAACAAGTGTACTTTTTTTTTTAAAAATTGATTTATTATTATATCCAAGTACACTGTTGCTGTTTTCAGATGCACCAGAAGAGAGCATCAGATCTCATTACGAGATGGTTGTGAGCCACCATGTGCTTGCTGGGAATTGAACTCAGGCCCTCTTGAAGAGCAATCAGTGCTCTTAACCACTGAGCCATCTCTCCAGCCCCCACAAGTGTACTTTTTAAGAGATACTTTTAAGCTGGTATGATGGCATATGCACCAAACCTTTCTCCAGGCTCAAGTAACTTCTCCAAGCCAGGAATCCAGATGTAGCCAAGTCTCTTGGAGTATGCGAGACAGAGCTGCTTTCTTGAAAGCTCCCATCTGAGCAAAGCCCAGACTGCCTGACATCACAGGGACTGGCTCCAGCACCTGCCAGTTTTACATCAAAGAACCCCTGAGTCAGCTGGCAAACGGCCCCTCCAGGTGCCCTCCCTATCCCTAGGCTCCTGGCTTCCCCCTCTGATGCCAGCCTGGCTTCATCCCCAGGTACAGAGAGAGAGCTGTGAAAAGCCATACACTTCAGAACACCTGGCCTTCCCTTGCCACACCTGAATGGCCTCTCAGAGCTCATGGTGGTCCCTTCAAGCTTCCATGGTAGCCAACTGGCCTGATAAAAAGCTAGCTATAGCCTATAGTCAGAACTCCAAATTCAAGGATGGGCCTGTGGGGACAGTAAGGAATAAAGAGACCTCCACTCACAAGGATGGTGAAAGAAACTGGCCACGCTCAGTCATCACAGAAACACAAATTAAAACTTCAATATCATTTCTCTCTCACATTCTCTTAACACATAACACACCCCAGGATGGGTCAAATTTTAAAAAGAAAGAAAAATTTCAATCTTAGCAACATCAGAATACTTCCTTAGCACTACAAGAAGTCAAAAACTGATACAGTTGGTCTAGTAAGCTGGCCCAGAGGGTAAGAGCACTTGCCACAAAAGCCTGCCATCCTGCATTTGAACTCTGGAACACAATTACAGGTTGAAGAGAATCAACTTCTAAAAGTTGTCCTGACTTCCACAGGTGTGTGCCATGACACACACAACATACACATACAATTGAAAAGTGAGGACCAGTAGATGGTTCAGCCGGTAAAGGGGCTTGCTGACAAGCCCAAAGACCTGACTTCAATCCCTGGAACCCACAAGGTGGAAAAAAGAGACCCGACTCCTTCCTACTAGTGTTCTGTGACCAAGACACACACATCATGACTTGTACTTACCCACACACATGCACGCACACTCAACAAAAGAGTGACCAATTTTTTTTTCTTAATTGAAAATTTTAATAAACTACTTTGGAAGTTGGTTTGGCAACATTTACTAAGGTACAGTATATTTCCACCCTGGGACTCAACAATTACATAGAATACTTGCATAGCAACTGAATGAAATATGCAAAAATGTTCGAAGCAGTTTCCTTACAACAACCCCAAACCCAAGCCAATTACTTCACTCAATGGAATGTGGTATCTCAGGGTGGAGAGAGTCCCTTCACCAGCACAGGGAAACCTGGCTCTCACGATGTAAAATGCTATACAGCCAAAGATGATCTTAAACTCCTGGTCCTCCAGCCTCCACCACCCCAGTGCATTAAGGACTTGCATGCAACACCATGCCTGGTGGATACTGTTCTGGGATGGAACCCCGAGTTTTATGCACGTTGGGCAAGCACCCTGCCTGCTGAACACCTGTCCCATAAAATTTTTCACAAAGTGATTGAACAGCAAACATTTTACAATGTGTGGGGCCCATAGGTACTGTTACAATTTAAATACCAACACTGCCCATGAAGGTCCCAAAGCCCCCAGACAACCAGAGAGCGCTATGTGCTAATAAAGTTCATAAGTACATAAACCTGCCTCGCATGCCGCTCCCAGGAGTCATAAACAACTGTGGGATGGTGGTTTTCCACAAGTTAAAACTGGAATAACCATCGTAATTTAATTTACTGCCCCTATGACGATAAGCTAAAAGGGGTTGGGACACTGCTCAGTGAGGAGAGCGATAGCCTAGCACAAAGGAAGCCCCAGGGTCCACCCCAGCACCACAGCAAACCACAAGGGCAGAATCTCAGCACTGAAGGAGGTGTGGGAAACAGGAGAACCAGGAGGTGAACCTTACTCTTGACTATATTGGGAGTTCTAGGCCAGCCTGGGCTACAAACCAACCAACCAACCAACCAACCAAAGCTATAACCAAACGAAACCATGGATGGCAGCTTGGCAATCCCCTTGAAGGACTATGTTACAGCTTCAATCAGAAATACAGACAGCACTGGGGACATAGCTCTGTAGCAGAGTGCTTACCTAGCACTTAGGAAACCCCAAAAGCAACTGCGTTGCTCTAAGTCTCCAGCACTGACCCCAATATTTCCTCACTCACTTCGTGTGACCTTCCTTCCTTCCTTCTTGCACAGGGCTGTTCTCCCATCACTGTGCCCACAGCCATGCCCCTCCGCCCACTTCTAGCCCTGGAGAAGAGCAGCCATGAGTGCTCTGAGAGCGGCCTACCTTTTGGAAGATATGACCGAAGCAGCTCCTGGTCACAAGCAGCAAAGAGTGGCTTAGTCTGAGAACAGGGATGAGGAGATATAAGGGCTGGCTCTGCCCTGGCCATCAAACAAGAGGGCTTCCACCTGCTGGTCCCTTTCTTCAATGAGCCTCAATCAAGCCCAGTATAGGAGCCAAAGGCAGCCACCAATGATTGAGAGTACCTGGCACAGAGAGGCCATGCTTTTCAATCAGGGTATTGGAGATGTTTCTAGAAGTTTCCTCCACTTTCCCAGTCTTAGATTGGGAACCCTGAATCACAGGAGCAACAGAGATAAGATGGAAACTGGGGATGTAGGTCCTTTGAAGGGGGACTGGCCTAGGATACCCAAGGCCATGTGTTCCTCGCAAGCACTGCTCAGTGGTGTGTGTCACCCCAACACTGAGGAGGTGGGGACAGGCAGGTACAGTGGGAGGGCACTCTCCCTTACATAGTGAGTTTGAGGTCCGCCTGCACTACATGAGACCCTTGTTGTGGGTGGGAGTCGGAGGCTGATGAACTGGGAACAGGGGACACAACAAGCCAAGCTAACTGTGGCAGTCTTCCTAGCACTTAGGAGACTGAGTGGGAGGATTACGGGTTCAAGGCCAGCCAGCCCTAACAACACAGCAAGGCTGGAGTCTTGTTCTGTTTTGTTTTTTTTTCGAGACAGGGTTTCTCTATATAGCTGTCCTAGAACTTACCAGGCTGGCCTCAAACTGAGAAATCCGCCTGCTTCTGCCTCCCAAGTGCTGGGATTAAAGGCTTGCACCACCACTGCCTGGCTAGACTGTTTGTTTTGTTTTGTTTTTGTCTTTTAAAAAGGGGAAAACAGCTGTGCACTGTCAGGTGACCTGCCTGACACTCCTGGGCCATGAGAGGCTGAAGGCAATCTTACACCACAAATGGCTGCTAGGGATGAATCATAGGAGACAAGCTTCCTGACCCTCCTGCTTCCATCTCCTGTGGGATGTCAGGGGTACACACCTCTCCAGGTTTATCTACTCAACTTTCTAAAAAGTTTGATTTATTTTTGTTCTATGTATATAAGTGTTTACCTGCCTGTGTACACATGCCTGGTGCCCACAGAGGCCAGAAGGCAGCATCGGATCCCCTAGAAATGAAGTTACAAACAGTTGTGAGCCACCATGTGGATGCTGGGAACCATAGCCGGTTTGTGTACAAGAGCAGCAAGTACCTTTTTTTTGTTTTTGTTTTTTTATTTGTTGTTGTTGTTTTTTCGAGACAGGGTTTCTCTGTGTAGCCCTGGCTGTCCTGGAACTCACTCTGTAGACCAGGCTGGCCTCGAACTCAGAAATCTGCCTGCCTGACACTGCTGGGCCATGAGAGGCTGAAGGCAATCTTACACCACAAATGGCTGAGTTCGAGGCCAGCCTGGTCTACAGAGTGAGTTCCAGGACAGCCAGGGCTACACAGAGAAACTCCGTCTCAGAAAAGCCAAAAAAAAAAAAAAAAAGAATGCATTTATTTCTTACTTGTGAGAAGTGTGAGTTAAATCTGCCATGAAGCACATGTGAAGGTCAGAGAACTTTTGGGAACTGGTTCTCTCCTTCCGCCATGAAGAATCAAATGTAAGTCCTCCTTGGTGGCTAGCTGCTTTACCTCCCGGACTGCTTCATGCTAGGGTTTATTCAGTGCTGGGGATTGAAGCCAGAGCCTTGTACATTCAAGGCAAACTCTCTAATAACTGAGCCATCTGACCGTTCCGCCTCTACCTGCGGAGAACTGGGATTACAGGTGTGTGACCACCTGTCCCAGTTTCATTTCCCCTTCATGAGAAGTCCACGTAGGGGGATTTCAACCAGGAGTCACACATGCCTTTAATCCCAGCACTCCAGAGGCAGGAAGATCTTTGTGAGTTCAGGACCAGCCTGGTCTACATAGAGAGCTTCAGGACAGCCAGGATTAAGAGAGACCCTGTTTCACAGAACAAACAAACACTATTTTAATTAAGTTATCGATTGTGGGGGGGTCAGGGATCAGAGTACACCACACTACAGTCATTCCTTCCTTTCTAGCATGTGGGTTCTAAGAATGGAACAAGGTCATCAGCCTTGGTGGCAAGTGCCCCTACCAGGAGATGCTCTTAGTCCCTTCTGATAACACTGATACTAATTGTGATGCTAGTATTGTGGTGAAGCATTTTTCTCTCCCAGTGTCGACTATTGTTTAGAGAAATAAAACAAAAATGTTGACAAGTTATTTCATTTCTCATGTTTTGTTTTGTTGTTTTGTTTTGGTTCTTTTCTCTCTAAATAATGAGTGAGAATACGCCAAAGCTGGTGAGAACGGGCTGAGTCAGACAGGAAGTTGCACCGTCAGGAGATCTCACCGCAGGACTCTTCACAATTATGAATCAGGAAATAGCAGCTCCAAAAGAGAAAAGACAGATAATCCACACTCACACAGACACACAGACACTGGCTCAGCTGAGTGATCAGAAGAAATTGTCTTTTCTGGTGTAGGGGATTACAAAGGGTAACAGTACACATGGCCAGTGAGTTCGAGGCCAGCCTGGGCTACAGAATAATAGTCTGTCTCAAGCACGAAATTTAATAAGTTATTTAATTAATTATAATTTACAATTCAGTGTTTGCTTTGTGCTAACAGCACTTTAAGCATTGATGAATCCCACTGCTCAGGACTAAAGAAAGCTTGCATTTATAATTTTATACATATGTGTGCTTTGCCAGCATGTGTATCATGTGCATGCTTGGTGTTGTGGAACTGGAGTTACAAATATTTGTGAACCATGTGTAGGTGCTAGGAACCAAAACTAGGTTCTCTGAGCCGGGCGGTGGTGGTGCACGCCTTTGATCCCAGCACTTGGAAGGCAGAGGCAAGCGGATTTCTGAGTTCGAGGCCAGCCTGGTCTACAGAGTGAGTTCCAGGACAGCCGGGGCTACAGAGAAACCCTGTCTCGAAAAACAAAAAAAACAAAAAAAAACAAAAAAAAAAAAAAAAAAAAAAAAAAAAAAAAAAAAAAAAAAAAAAAACAAAAAAAACCCAAAAAAACTAGGTTCTCTGAAGCCCCTCCAGTTCCTGAGTTCAGAGATTAGAGGTGTGGACCAACATGGCTGTATTTTGCAGTGCTGGGATGGAGTGCAGGGCTTTAGATGTGCCAGCGAGCACTCTACCAGTTGAGCCAGGTGATCTAGGACTCAGGCCCTACTGCTTGAACAACAAGCACCTTTCTTACCCATTGAGCCGCCACCCAGCCCCAGCTGCTCATATTCTAATGGAGAGACAGGTGGTGAGCAGAGGAGCCATGGTGAAGAGAATGTGCAGTCAGGGCAGGCTTCTCAGAGGAGGTGGCACTTAACCAGGGCCTAAATAGAGAAAACATGTGGGTATTTGGGGAAAAAAATTAGTTTGGGGTCAGTATGTTAAACTCACTGTGTGTCTGTGTGTATCTCTGTGTGTGTGTGTGTGTGTGTGTGTGTGTGTGTGTGTGTGTGTATGTGTCTAGCTAGTATGTGCAAAAGTCCTGGGCTTGATTCCAAGCACTAGATAGAGATAGACAGTTGGGAAGATTCTCACAGGAGGCTGGAGGCAGGAGGCCCAACCAATGGCAGCCAGTGGAATGGAAGATGGCAGGTCACGGCCACATGCAACCTGAAGGCTGCATGCATCTTAAGTTAGCTATGAATGTGGACCAATACAAAACCAGAAACATGCCTTGAGACAACTCAGGGGTTAAGAGAACTTACTGCTGTTACAGGGGACATGGGTTCAATTCCCAGCACCCACATCAGGCAGCTCACAGCAACCACCTACAATTCCCACTCCCACAAGATGTGATTCCTGACTTCCTGGGCACCTACACTCACATGCACACACATGCAAGCATGCATACACACTTAAAACTTTAAAAGGAAAATTTTCAAAAATCAAACTTAATTAAAACAGATTTTGTTCTTTGTTTTTGTTTTTGTTGTTGTTGTTGTTTATTTATGTATGTATGTGTTTTAATTTGTTGGCTTGGTGCTAGTACGTGAACTCTGTCAATTGCCTATTGCAGTATCCAAAGGTTAGAGACATCTGCAAGAGGACAGAGGCCACAGGCCTTCACCCTACTGGAATTTCCCTTCTCTGGACAGTTCAGAAATGACCACTGTTGGGTAACTTGAACCCTGTCTGGGACTAGGATTGTGTTGGAGGCCAGGCTGGAAAGACCCCATGTGTGTGTGTCTGCAATAGCTGATGCAGATGCCGTGTAGAGGTTGGCTTCTGGTATCTTGCTCTATCCCTCTCTTTAGGTATTGAAGCAGGGTCTTCCTTGGTCTGGATGTGCTAGCTTGACACTCCTCCATCCCCACACCGAGATTTCTTGCCTCTACTTCCCCAGTGCAGAGACTGCAGGCTCACTCAGCTTGTATAGTATCATGTGGTTCCCTCGGATGCAAACTCCGGTCCTCACCCTTTACCCGCAGGAGCTTCGGACACTGAACCCTAACCTCAGCCCTAGAACAGGCTCTCAGAGACCCTTGCCTCTGGGCAGCAGGGGAAAGATCATCCCTGGAGCCCCTTTAGGATAACACAAAGAACTTGACAACTGAGACCGGCCCAGCGGTGCTCAGCTGATGGAGCAATGGCCTAGCATGCAGAGAGCCCTGGGTTCCATCCTTAGTAGAACATAAACCTAGCTTGGTGGTGTAACTCCAGCACTTGAGAGGTAAAGGCAGGTGGAAGCAAGAGGATTATAAATTCAAGGTCATGCCCAACTGCTACACAGTAAATTGGAAGCCCAGCCTGATGTAAATAAAACTCTGTGCATGTGCGCCTGTGTGTATTGACATTCTAGGTTGAATCCCCAGTAACTGGGGAGGAGTAGGGAGAAATGAAAAGGGGCTGCAGAGATGGTTTCACGGTTAAGAGCACTTCCTGCTCTTCTGGAAGGCCTATGTTCTGTTCCCAGCATCCACAACAGGCCAATTACAACCACCTACAACCCCAGAACCATAGAATCCAATGCCCCTGACCTGCTTAGGCACTGCAGGCACATGCATACCAGAATCTTCACACACACACACACAGAGAGAGAGAGAGAGAGAGAGAAAGAGAGAGAGAGACAGACAGAGACAGAGACAGAGAGAGGCACACACACAAAATCTAAAATAAAATAAATCTTATAAAAGAAAGTATTGATGGTGGTCCCATGAGTTTGGGAAATAGCAACCCTGTAGGATGGCTGGGTTTGCTTATCCCCCTAAGACCACCTCTCCAACTCTCCAACTCCAGCATCCACTCTGTGCACAGACTTGGGATGGAGACAAGTCGAAACTCACCTGCTAAGGTGTACCTTTGAAGGGAAACATGGTGGCCCTGGGCCTAATGAGTCACTGTGAGAAGCCAGACAAGTCTCCCAACAGGCCCAGGGAAAAGGTCAAGGTTGACCAGTTTTTTTCCCAGAAGACACAGCTGCAATTCCAGCTCAGACAGAGCTAAGAGTAGGGGAGTGGGGGATGGATAGAGAAATGGAAAAGGCTGGGGTGCCTTAGCAGGACACTAATGGGGGTGGGGAGAATGTCTGTCTACAAAAAACACACACACACACACTCCACAACCACCAGCAGCAAGAAAAATTGAACTGTTTATTGGCCCAGATCTGGGTTCCCAGCACGAGGAGGACACCAGGGAAGCTGTATGAGGGGAGACACACTCCCGACTGGCTCCTTGCCTCCCAAATCTCCCCTTCCTCAGCCTTCTCTTTCACATATTTCTTTAAGGCAGAGGTTTCTATGCATGGGAGAGATGAATCAGCAATTCCCAGGAGGCCCGAGCATGGCCAGACCCCCACAAACAGACACACCCCTGTCTATCTCTCTAGCAGTCTTGACAAGGATGTGCACGTAAGAGGTCAGACAGTACCCACACTGGGATAGGAGGTCAAAGACCCCAAATTGACACACAGAAACATATAAATACACTTTGTACCGTATTGGATTTTCTATTTCTCCACAGGATTTAGCAAAGTCCTTCAAGGGAAGATGTCAAAGAGTACCCAGGAATGTCCTTGGCCACCCTCGGCTATGTGAACTATGTCATTCATGGTAATTTTCAAGACAGGTGGTGATGGTGGTGGTACACTCCTGTGATACAGATACTGGCACTCCACAAGTGGAGACAGGAGGATCAGACAGATGTTCAGAGCCGGCCTTGGCTACATAGTGAGCTGGGGACCAGCCTGGGCTACATGAGACCCTGCCCTAATTATAAAAAACAACACAGACAAATTGCAAGCAGCCACATCCAGCTCAAGGCTGCCCTAGGGGTTGTGGTACCTGGGATAGGATGAAGAAGTGGTGAGCTCATGGCGAGGGAGGCTGGGTGTGGGTGTAGGAGTTCCAGGAATGACCAATACCTCCCCTAGAGCTTTCTCCCCAGGAAGCCCAACATCTCCTCAACAGCTGACCCATATTGCCTCAACTGATTCCTCTCTGCTCCCCAATAAAGCAAGTGGTCAATGAGATCTGAGAATGAAGACTGAGATTCCAGAACTCCTCCCTGCCCCCACAGTGGTTTCCTTTCCCAGAACATGAAAGCAACGGAAGAAGCAGCAGTTGATGAAATTGGGGAAGCTGTGGATTCAGGCCTCAGATAGACAGGGAAGAAGCCTGGGGACAGTGTTTCCTCAAGTGGCCTAAGGTTGTTTATGGAAGGTGGCAGGAGCTGGGTGTGGTGGTACACAGCTTTGAAATCCCAGGACTCGGAACTCAGACAGGTAGATAGATCGCTGTGAGTTCCAGGTCAGCCTGATCTGCAAAGCAAGTTCTAGCTGGTCAGGGCTGTGCAGAGAGGCCCCAAAAAGGAGGAGACAGGAAGGGAACCAGGGGGCTGGAAGACAGGACAGACAGAATGCTGACACCCTTTGCACCAAGTGGCAAATATCTAGCCCTAAGCTACAGCCTGCTGTCACCCTAGGCCCTTAATGAGCCCCATAGTCACGGTACTACAATCTGATTAGTCAGTGTGTCCACTGGCCACCTGACCTATGAGCTGTGTGGTCAGTTCCTCTAGACCTGTGGCACTGAGGGACATCATGAGGTCACCTGGTCTCTCCCCACAGAACTCTATGTGGCTTGGTTAAATATCAGTTCACATTTTCCCTTCAGACCACTGTGTTGCCCTCCAGAAACGTTGGTGATGTAGGCATATGCATCCCTCTCTCCAGGGAGCTGGAGCTGCGGAGGGGCAGGAGTCGGTGACCAGGGTTCCCACCTCTGTGTCCTGTCACTCCCTTCCCTCTCCGCCAGCACTGCAGGGGCCGCAGCACCTCCCTCCGAAGGTCCCGGCTACGCCACGTATAGATGACAGGGTTAAGCAGGGAGTTAAGGGTGGCAAAGGCAAAAAAATAATGGGCTTTGTAGAGGACAGGGCAGGCCCGGACGGGACAGGTGAAGTCTAAGAGAAGGATGCTAAAAGCCGGCAGCCAGCAGATGATGAAAACACCCAGTACGATGGTGACCGTCTTGAGCAGGGCCAGTGTGTGAGGAACAGCAACGTCCGCGTGGCTGGAGCGGACTACAAAGTAGATCCGGACGTACAAAGCCACGATAGCCAGTAAGATGACAGAGAAGATGGTGACCACGCCGAGCACATAGTGCTTAGCATAGAGGGGCAGCACAGTGGAGCAGGCCTCTAGCTGGTCCAGACAATTCCAGCCCAGGATGGGTAAGCCACCCAGAATCAGCGATATCAGCCAAGAGGCCCCAATGAGCATCAACATTCTACAGCTTTTGTCACTGCCGTAGAGCTTGACCTTGGCGATGGCCACTTGTCTCTCAATGGCAATGGCCAGGAGGCTGAAGACCGAGGCGGAGAGTGTGATGAAGGCCGAACCCTCTCGGGCAAACCACTGCAAGGGAGTTAAGGACAGAGTGACAGGCCCTGAGAGTAAGGTGTTGGCCACAAAGGCCACGCCTGCCAGCAGGTCGGAGGCTGCCAAGTTGCCAAGGAACAGGTACATCGCTGAGTGGAACTTACTGTTCCTGGCCACTGCGATTAGCACCAGAAGGTTCTCCACCACGATGGCGCAGCACAAGAGGATGATGAAGGCAGAGGCCACCTTGCGGGAGGGGGTCTCCTGCATGTCCAGCGTCTCCTTGGTGTAATTGTAGTGTTCCAGAACCTTCTCAGGATTGAGGTACTCTGAGTATAAGCCGCCCATGGTGGGGCTCAGCAGCCGGCCGGGGCCATGGGGCTGAGCACTGCAGAGGAGAGAGGGACAGAAAAGGGACAGCGGGTCATGGTTGTGGTTTTTGCAGGGACTCTGAACTGGGACTGCAGAGCTTCAGGGCCCAGCTCCAAGTTCTCGGTTAGTGACCCCGGGGAGGCTACATTCATCACTGTCCCTCCATGTGACAGGCAGAGTGCTTAGAGAAGTCAGCTCAGTTTTCCAAGGTCACCAAGCTACCAAGTGATAGGGTACACAGCCAATAAGCCCCAAGCCACAGTTGCCTGTTTTCGTTGTTGTCTTTTGATGTTTTATTTGGTTTTAAAATAGAATCTCACTGGGTATCCCCGGATGGCCTGGAACTCACAGAGTTCTACCTACCTCTCAAGTGTTGGGACCAAAGGCGTGTTAAACCATGTGAGGTTCTGTCTTAGAAACAAAAAACAGAGTACTAAGGCTGGAACTCACTTGGTAGAGAGCTTGCCTAACATGCATGAAACCCAGGGTTCTGACCTTAGCAGGGCACATATGAGACATGGTAGTTCATATCTGTAACCCCATCACTTGGGAAGTAGAAGCAGGAGGATTGAGGTCATGGTCATTTTGGCTTTATAAGGAAGCAAAGTGGGGAAGACAGCCTGGGCTACACAAGATGTGCCTTTAAGCTCAGCGATGGGAAGGCAGAGGCAGGCAGGTCTGTCTGTAAGTCTGAGGCCAGCCTGCCTTAGAAACAAACAAACAAAACAAAACAAAAATCTGCTAGGCAGTGGTAGCGTACGCCTTAAATCCCAGCACTTGGAAGGCAGAGGCAGGCGGATTTCTGAGTTCGAGGCCAGCCTGGTCTACAGAGTGAGTTCCAGGATAGCCAGGGCTACACAGAGAAACCCTGTCTCGAAAAACAAAACAAAACAAAATAAAAAACCAAAATAGTCAGGCATAGTGGTGGCCTCAGGTGGCAGAGGCAGGAGGGCTGCTACACATTCCAGGCAGCCTGAGCTGCATAGCAAGATCCTGTCTCAAGAAAAAAGGAACACAGAAGATTCTCTGGACTTCTAGAAACCTACCTGCCTTCCTACAGAACAAGCCTCAGGGAGGGCTTGGATAGCCTGTCACTTCTGTCTTGCACACAGGAGCCTCAGGCTTCATGCTGTCTGCTGACCTGGGTCATCGAGATTCTTATTTCCACCAGCACCAACCCCTGCTCATTACCACCCACTGCCCTGATTCCAGGCCAGGACTAAGCCTTGAGGCCATGGGCACACCCAAAGATAAGAACTTAGGGAGACACCAGTCCGGCCCTTAGGTCCAAGCCTCCCAGACCTGTACTACCCTGAAGAACATAGACCTTGGTGGCACGGCAGCATTCCCACTCCAACTCTGACACTCAGAGAGTGAGCTACTAAAGGCTCAGCCTCTTAGCCCCAACATACCCATCTGGACAATGGGTACCAAGAAGATATCTCCATAAGGGATGAGAAAATCTGTTTCAAGGATGTGTGAAACCTGCTGTGCACCTGTAATCACAGCACCCAAGGTGTCATGAACTTTGGCCCAAGAGTTCACAACCAGCCTGGACAAGAGTAAGGGCAGAGGTGGGCAGTGATGGCACATGCCTTTAATCCCAGCATTTGGGAGGCAAAGGCAGGCAGATTTCTGAGTTCAAGGCCAGCCTGGTCTACAGAGTGAGTTTCAGGACAGCCAGGGCTACAGAGAAACCCTGTCTCGAAAACAAAGCAAAACAAAAAAGAAAAAGTGAGAGCAGAAAAAGACGGATGGAAAGGGCATGAGAGATGGCTGAATGGGTAAGCGTACTTGCTGAGCAAGCCTGACACCATGAGTCCCCAAAGCTATGGCAGAAGAGGACTGACTCTCCAGAATTATCCTCTGACCTCCACACCGATGCCACTGGCAGTGGGTGTGCCCACATTCACATACATATCACGCCTCCCCCCATAATAATAAACACAATAAACTTTAAAAAGGGAAGGAAGAAAGACGAGGAGAAAGGAGGGGAATGGCTGCGCAGGAGCCAGGGAGACAAGAAAGCACCTGCCTTCTCAATGTGAGGGCCTGAGCTTGGCCCCTACATTTAATAAGGCCAATGATGGTAACATGTGGGAGTTTGGGACAGGTGGATCTCCCTAGAGACTCAATAGAAAGAAACCTAAAAAAAAGAAAAAGATATATGCAGGGTCTGTAGAGACAGGCTGGAAGAATGCTTGCCTTGTAAATATAGGACCTGAGTCTAATGCCCAGCACTTACACAAAAAGGCCGAGAGTGAGCTGGGTGGTGGGTGGTGCACGCCTTTAATCCCAGCACTGAGGAAGCAGAGGGGACTGATCTCTGAGTTTGAGGCCAGCCTGGTCTACAGAGTGAGTTCCAGGACAGCCAAGGCTACTCGTCTCAAAAAACAAAACAAACAAAAAAGCTAAGGGTAAGGGCTCAAATCTGTGACCCCAGCACTGGGCAAGGAAGCAGAGAGGCGGATCCCCAGGCATACTAATCTTCTTGGACAGTCTCGGGCCACTGAGAGACCCCGTCTCAACAAAACATAGCAAAATACAGATGGGATAGAATTTGAGGAGCAGTAGGTGAACACGTCCTCTGGCACACACACTCATGTGTACACATACCTGTCCATGCACCTACATACACAACACACACGGAGAGCAGAGGAAATACCCAATAAGTATTAGCTAATGTTCAGTGCTCCCTTTCTCAAAACACACAACCTTTGAGCTACCTCCGTCCACTCCATCTTCTGGGAAAAGAGCTGACTTTGCAAAAAACAAAAACAAAAACCCACCCTCTAACAGCTGGTTTCCATCCCCACCATCTCACACAACCCAAGGACACTGGGTCCCTGGGGGGGTGGGCAGGGCGCTGGCACCCCCCCTAGTGCCAGGATGCAATCCAGATGTGTCAAACCCCTGGAACAAACATGGCGGAGCCTTTGTCACATCCGGTGTGGGGAAGTCTGGGGGTGGGAATGGAGAGAATGAGGAGGGTCACTAGTGACCGGATCTGGGAGGCCCTGGCTAGGAAGACAGGGTAGCTGCTAAGGTCATGTGAGCTGTGAAGGGGCCCCGATGGAGCAGCCTGTGCAGAGGGGCCGGGAGGGGGGAGGTATATGAGCTGTGAAATGCCCCCCTCCCCCAGCAGTCTTTGCAGAGGCAGGCAGAGTGGTTAGAAATTTGTTTTCATGAAAAGTCTGAGTCACCCACCCCTCCTTTGCAAGGAAAACTGAGCTGAGCCCGGGAAAGGGATACGGAAAGGGAGGAGGATCTGTGTGGGCAAAGAACATGAGATGCTGAACACACCATGGCCAGCTACAGTGGGGTAGGGGGGATCTCGGAGGGGCTGGAGCAGAGTAGGAGAATCCTCCAGTTCATGGTTACAGGGAGGGGCCACATACATGTTAAGAAGCCTCCCCAGCCTGGGCTTGGAAAGAGGCCTGACAAGAGCCACGTGTTTCCCAGAAAGAGCACCGTTCCAGAAGCTGGCTGGTTGAGCCGGTTCCTAGTGAGCACTGAGAATGATGGGGGGCTTCCGGGGTCGCCCAGCCATCTCCTTTCCCGGATGTCCCCTCGGATGGATACCCTAGCCTTTGAGGGGATTTACAGAGACAGCTGCTGCCCACCCCCTGGGCGAGGGGACATCCGTCCTACTTTGGGAACAGAGAAGAGCTTGTACGTGTCCTCAGGGACAGCTGCCCCACCCAGATCCTCACACAGAGGCTCCTTGTTTCCCTGCCTGGACAGAGCCCCGGGCGCCCCAATGCCCTCAGCTCGTTGCAGCGGGTCCCAGGCCAGCTTGGCCTGGGCCACACAGCCTTTTTACCAAGCAGGTCTTCAAGCTGAAGTAGACCGGAGCCTGATTGGCTCATTTTCCGTGCACCCTCCGCATCCAATTGGTCCAGCTTGGGGGGGGGGGGGGGGGAGCGCTCTATGAAGAATCCTACAGTCGTTCCCTTTTGGAAGGGGCTGAGACTGCTCTTCTGGAGCAGTGTGATTGTCCCTATGGGGCTGTTTGAACCACAGCCTGACCGCCAGGTCACCATCCCTTAGACGCCTCTAGGCTGCCCTGATCATCTGGGCCCTTCTTGGGGTTCATTATTGAGAATTAACCACCCCCTTCAATTCCAAGCCTGGTGGGTGAAGAGCCCAGGGTGTGTGCCTTACCCACCCCCTTCTGAAACTGCCACCTCGTCTCCAGTCTGGCCGCGTAGAAGAGAAAGAATTACGGCCATTTCCTGCAGAAATAAATGTGACCAGCCCCGCCAGAGCACCCCAGGGACTGACCAGAAAGTCTGTCTTCCAGGGGAGGGAAGACAATGCATGCTATCTATACTCACAGCTTGTACCCAGACTCTGAGCGAGAGTGCATACACACACACACGTACACACACAAACACACACCATACAAACCACACATACCACACACACACACACCATACATATACACACATACAAACCACACATACCACACACACACACACACACACACACACACACACACCACATTAACCACACACAGAGACATATACACTACACAAACCACACAAACAGACACACACCAACACAAACACACCACACACATACTACACACAACACACATACTCATGCATGCGCGTGTGCACACACTGTCCTCCTAAGGAAGGGAAACTGGGGTCTAGGCTGTGTCTCCAGTCTCCTCTTCCTTCCTAGAACCTTTCTAACCAAAGACAGGAGCTCAAGCAGTTTAAGGACTTCTAGAAAGAGGAAGCTAGCCCAAAGGGTTGGAGTCTTGGAGGAAGAGTCTCTTTACAGGCGGATAGAGGCGGGCCTCCTCCCTTTGTCCAGACTCCAAGACCTGGCTAAATTCCGAGCCTGGTCTCCTGTTCCCCTCCACCACAGTGGTCCAGACTGCTTTTCAGAGGTGGGGGAAGTTGTCACTAGAGACTAGGCTCTGAACTGAAAATGAGCCTGACCGGTTCATACCTATAATCCCAGCTACACAGGAAGCTGAGAACGAAAATGGAAAGTTCAAGAACAGCCTAGGCTACATAATGAGTCAGAGGTTAGCTTGGGTGGCACAGGGAGACCCTGACTCAAGTAAAAATTAAAAGGGAGGGCTGGGAGATGTTAAGATGGCTCATTGGCTAAAGGCACTTGTCACCAAGATTAGAGACTTGATCCAGCCCCACTACCCACACATAGTGAGAAAGAGAGAAATGACTCTCTTTGACCAGCACACTCATGTCATGAAACACACATGCCCACATGTATACACATGCCCACAAAGTAAATAAATGTATATATATTAAAAAGCACTATGTGCTGGTGCACACTTTAAATCTTGGGACTTGGGAGACAGACATGCAGATCTCTGTGAATTTGAAACCAGCCTGGTCTACACAGTGCGTTTCAGGACAGCTAGAGCTACATAGTGAGACCCTGTTCTATAAATACATAAAATTAAGGATAACTTGGTGTAGCTTAGGGGCACAGCATCATTTTTGAAGCCCTGATTCTCAAGACTGCAGAAAATACACAAGGAAGAGGAGCAAGTGAAAGGGTTTAAAGTGAGGGAAGAGAGATAGACCCGGACATGACTGCTTTGCTAAAGATTAGTGGGGAGGAAGGCTGACGGAAGGCCTGGTGGCTCCCCTCCATACCCTCCCAGTTCCACAGAGCTCACCCATTCCTCACAAGCAGCTGGCCAAGCTCAGCCTGCTCGAACCTCCCCCCACCCAACCCCTTTGGTTGCTGTGTGGGTGTAGCCCCTCCTACATGGCTGCTGCCCACCAAACTTGCAGGGGAGAACTGATCAAACTCAGAACTTTATCCTCACCCGGGACAGCCACACTGTCCTATGGCTCAGGCATACACCTCACTAACCTCCCAAGGCCCATTTGAATCTCCACCTGCTGCTGTAGTTGCCTCTGGTAGATCCTACAGACCCCCTCCCCACCCCCACACAAACACTTTTTCTGTCAGGCTATCTTATCTTTGGATTTCATTTGACTGTACTGTCTAGGCCTTCAGGAACTACCTTCTCTTTTTGTTTTGTTTTTGGGACAGGGTCTTACTGTGTATCCCAGGTTGACCAGAAACTCATTATGTAGATCAGGTTGGCTTTGAATTCACAAAGATGCCCCCTTAACTTAGTCCCCTGAGCACTGGGATTAAAGAAACGAGGCATCTTACCCACATAGCCCACTACGGATTTCTATCAGAGCATCTGACTTTATCATCGGAAATGATCTTGTTTTCCTCAAAGTATCGTGTGAGGCCTGCTACCAAGTTCACCCTCAGCCTCTCTTGCCTGGTGCAAGGGAGGCAGGCGCATGAATGAATGAAAGAGCCTGAAATTGGAGGGCTCGCTCTCATGCAAAGCATGGGGACATCCCAGTCCCCTAGCAGCACCCCTACCCAACCACTACACGAAGCCAGGCGCGTCTCCATGGCGACGACAGTAAGACCCGCCCGGCTCAGGCAGTACTCTTCTGCTCCTTATCAGGCCTAGGAATGCGTGGTATCCACACTCGCTCGCGCTGGGGCGGCGCCATCTCTCTCTCGAGACCCCGACACGCGCGCAGGATGTCCCTACGCTGCACAAGGCATCCCACCAGGCCCACCCCCCAACCCCCCCGCCACATCTAGATTCTTCGGGGCACTGGAGAGTGTAGCTACTGCAACTTCATTCCCTCCCCCCTCAATGATGCTCCCACGTTGCCCCGCAGGGGACCGGAGGCTCAGCGGGTGTCGCCTCGGGCATCTAACAAGGATAGGGACGGGGGTGGGGAGGTGGAAATCCCCGAGTGAGTCAATCCGTGCTGTCGAGGGGGCGAGGTCCCAACGCTGTGTAGCTCGCGACAACGCGGACTCCGCGACAACGCGGACTCCACGCCACGCGTGCCTTCCTTCACTCCTACGCCCCATCCCTGGGCTAGGACGAGAAGAAGAGACACCTGGCCTTTGCAGTTAATGTCCCTTTCCTTCGAAACAAAGTGATTCTCCCGAAAGGGAGACTGAAAGAGAGGGGCAACTAAGGGAAACTGAGGCAAAAAAAAAAAAAAAAAAAAAAAAAAAAAAAAAAAAAAAAAAAAAAAAAAAACAACAACAACAACAACAACCTAGTCTCACTGGCGGTGGGGCGATGGCCTTCGCCAGGGACCCCGCCCATGAACTCCGAGCGTCCGCCGCTCGTACGTAGCACCTTTCAACTTAGCTCAAGCCGGAGACAGAGAAGCAGGGATGCTGCACCTCTCCCCAACAACCCCACTGCCCCAAAGCCTGCTTCCTGAGAACCCACATCCAGTCTTGCAAAGTCGCCAGCCCAAAGCGCTCGGATTCCGCCTTTCTCTTCAGCGCCAACTTCCTGCCCGAAGGAAGGCGGGGAGCTCAGTCTGGGGGTGCGCCACTGAGTAAGTGGGGAGCTGCCTGGAGTAGTGGGCTGAGGCGCACGGTGGATGATCCGTTCCCTCGGTGCAGCAGAGCCTGGAGCAGCGCGTGCAACGCCTGTACGAACGCCTGACCCCGGGCCGGGCCCCCAAGCTGGGATTCCCAGGGTCTCTGCGGCCCGTGGCCCGCCCAGATCGGAACCTCCCCTTTGCCCCGCGCGCTCACCTGGCTAGGCCGGCCGGGGTCCCTGCCCTGGCCTGAGTGGCCTTGGCGTTTGCGCCCCGGGACAGCCAGTGGCTGGTTTTGGAGACTGTTGGCTGTGCTCGGTCTATGTCCTGGAGTTGGGGACCCAGGACAAGAGAGAGGCGGGCAGAGCCGCCGCCTCCGGCCCCAACTCCCTGCTCGCCCCGCCCTCCTCTCCTCCTCTTTCCGGCGGCGACTTACAATGAATTCCAGATGTGGCCCGCCAGTTAGCCAGGGCGCACCGGGGAAGAGCAGGGCCCCTTTGTCCGCAACCCACCCACCCCCAACTCCCGCCCTGCTCCTCCCAACCCCCACTCGTGAGACCTGCCGTGGCATGATGTCACGGCCGCGTGACGTCACAGCTCTCTTAACCCAGGTGGCCTAGTCCTGAAACAACTGTATTCCATTTGGCTTAGCTCCAGGCTAATGCCTGGGACCTAGAAATGAAGGAAATCACACTTACCTATTACGTGAGGACTCAGCAATTCAAGATTAAGTACCTACTATGTGTTTCTACAAGAAGTAAGTTTGTACATTGTATCACACTCAGCCCCCCAAACCGAAGACTTGATAAGAACCCCCAAATCCAACTAGGTGTTTTAGCACATAAGCCTGCCATCCCAGCATCTGCCACCTGGGAGGTGGGAAGATCAGGAGTTTAGGGTCGTCCTAGCAGTCTTAGCCACTGCCTGCTCAAGACCCTTTCTGAGCTGGGTGGTGGTGGCAGCGCATCCCTTTAATCCCAGCACTTGGGAGGCAGAGACAGGCAGATTTCTGAGTTCGAGGCCAGCCTGGTCTGCAGAGTGAGTTCCAGGACAGCCAGGGCTACACAGAGAAACCGTGTCTCAGAAAAAAAAAAAAAAAAAAAAGACTCTTTCTGAAAAACAACAGGTGGGGATGTGGATGCAGGTGGTTGAGAGCCTATCATCCATCCTCAATGCTAGCATTCTGTATAAACTCCACCCCCACCACAGATACCTAGCAGCAGCCAGGTATGCTCCTCCCCATAGTTACCTATAAATGGGGCCGCTTGCCCCTCCTCTCTCTCTTTCTCCTGCTTCTCTCCCTTGCCTCTTGCCCCCTTGCTCTCTCCGCCTTTCTCTGCCTCTGCTACCCTCTTAACTCCCCTCCCCATGCCCTGAATAAACTCTATTTTATACTATACCTGTGTATGTCTGGTCCCTCAGGGGAAAGGGATGCCTTGGCATGGGCTGGCTGAGGCACCCCCTTCCTCCACCCCCTGCCAGCACATATTCTTACAGCTCTTTCTCTTTTTTATGATCACAACATTCAACACCGTGGAATGGTGGCTTCGGCCTCTAATTCCAAACTTGTGAAGTAGAAGCAGGAGGTTTGTTTTAGAGTTCAAGGCCAGTCTTGATCACATGATCCTGTTGGCTCCTTCCCTCCAAACAACTCAGAATGAAAAAAAATTTTTTTCCAAAATTAGAGTAACAGAAAGCCAGCTGTCCAGCTCCACTAGGCAGGGAGGGGGAAAGTGCATGCCTGGAAGCCTGACCTGAGTTCAGTCCCTGGAAGCAGAATTGGCCTCTGACCTCCACAGGACACATTGGCATTGCTGCACCTGCATTCACACACTGATATATGTACAACAATAATAAATACATTTAAAAAAGAATAACAGGCTGCTGAGCCGTCAGTGGGTAAGACCTTGCCTGGGACCCACACGGTGGAAATCAAGAACCAATTCCTACAAGTTGTCCTGTGACCTTCAAGGCCTGCTGCTATGGCACCTGCACACACCCATGTGCGTGCATGCACACAGATATAAAGTTAAAATTAATACATTTTTAAAAGGTGCTGAAGAGGGGCCTCCTGGTCAAGAGCACTTCCTGTTCTTGCAGAGGACAGAACTTCCCAACACCCACAGATCTGACAAATTCTTATGAGTCCAGCCCCAGGGGATCCAACACTTTTAGCCTCAAGGGCCCTTGTACTCACACGCACATACCCACAATTACACCTAATTAAAAACAACAAAAAAAAATTAAACACACAAAACAAAAGTGTAAATTGCCCACCCAAACATGAGCTCAATAAGAGTAAAGAATGTTTCCCCTTGATTTGTTTAATACTGTGCCTCATATCGGCATTGAGATATTTGTGGAGGCAAGTGGCTCAGTGTTACAGTACTTGACTCTCATGGACAGGGCCCTGTGTTCTGTCTCCAGCACCCCCCAAAATAAGTAAGTGGGTCACTGTTTGCAAGCCTGTCATCCCTGCACTTCAATGGGTGGAGGCAGGAGGATGATCAGGAGTCCAAAGCTGTCTTCTGTTACATAGTAAGTTCTAGGTTTATGACTTGCTAGATAGATTAAGGTACCAGAATGGCAGAACAATGGACTAGAATCCCCCGGGGTTGAGGGGCTGGGGCTGGGGCTGGGGCTCAGGGGTAGAACACCTGCCTGTAGTGTATAAAGCCCTGGATTCTGTCCCCAGCATGGAAAATAAGATAAAATGAAGTAAAAGAAATAGGTACCTCATGGGTGAGTGAAACAGTGTTTGCATTGGCCAATCATACTCCATGCTTCAAACACTAAAGGCTGGAGGCAGATCAGTGCACAGCATGATATTCTCTCTCTCCATGGATCTGAGAGTCTGTGCAAATGTTTAAGTGGGGAGAGTCCACACTGGACAGGAAAAAGAAAGTACTCAACTTCCTGGAAGAGGAACTGAGAGGTTGGCGCTGGGACAGGAGGAAGGCAGTTTCTGCCTGCATTGTGGAAATCCTTTGTGTTGCTGGCTTTTATGACAAGCACATACATGTTATATTCCAGGAACAAATTAAACTAGAATTGAAGGTGGCCTGGGATCCAGGTAAAGCAATGAAACCACTCCCAAACGTTGGTGTAAAAAAAACATAAAGTATCTGAAGCTGGACTTGGCCACCTGTCATCCCAGTGCTCAGCAGGTAGAGAGGAAGGTCAGGAGTTCAAGGTTATCCTAGACTTCAAACCTATAGAAGCCAGGCACCTTCATTCCCTGTCTCAAAAAAACTGGATAGGGCCAGCTATACAGCTGAACAAGACAAGGGGCTTGCTCACTTGCTGCCAATCCTGATGACCTGAGTTCTAGTCCTAGGATCCACATGGTAAAAGGAGAGAAGCACTCCTGCAAGATGTCTTCTGACTTTCAGAGAGAGTATGTGTGGAGGGGGGAGGGGAAGGAGGGCGAGAGAAGGGAGGGGGGCTGGAAGGATGACTCAGCTGCTAAAAGCACTGGCTGCTCTTGGGGAGGACCTTATTCAATTCCCAGCTTCCATGAGGCAGCTCCCAGCTGCCTATTAACTCCAGTTCTAAGGAATCCCATGTCCTCTTCTGGCTTGCAAGGACACTTGCACACATATGGTACAGACACATACATGCATCCAAGACATTTACACACATAACAGTGAAAAAACAAATCTTCAAAACAATCAATAAAGTGTTTTTTATTGGGAGACAGATGTAGTTGAGCAGTGTGTGCTTGGCATGTGCAGGGCCCTAGTTTCCATCCTCACGTGGACAGAGGGTAAATAGCGAAGTGAAACTGGCACAGGGGACTATATCGGGAAAAGCGAGCTGTAAACTAATACGCATTGTTTCTCCTCGCTTCTGAGATTATTTATAAGGATGGTATAAATACATCCACATTTGCCTGTGAACCCATGCGAAGGAAAAATGCAACAGACACTTGCCACACTTGTCACCTTGCTTACAGAAGCTGGGGACGGAAACCAGGAGAGAATGAGCCACTTCTCCTGAGGACATGGTCACCTCTGTATACTAACTCCAGACTTTACAAACACAGGCTGATAAGATGACCCAGTGAGTAAAGGTGCTTGTGACCAAACCTGAGTTTGATCCCAGGACCCATGCGATGGAAGGAAAGAGCTGGCTGCTGAAAACCGTTCTCTGACCTCTACAATACAATGCAGTACATGTATGGGCATACATACCTGCACAAAGAAGTAAATGCCAGGGCTACACAGAGAAACCCTGTCTCAAAAAACAAAAACAAAAATACAAAAACAAACAAACAAAAAAGATGTTTAACTACAAAGAAAATTGCAAAATCATAAAAGACAAAACACAATTATAAAATATTTGTAGCAATCATGATTAATAACCAACATTAATTAATAGATTTTTGCAGTGCTAGAGATGGAACCCAGGGTTCTTGTACACGCCAGGCCAGTGCTCTGCCACTGAGCAACCCACCAAGCCTAGTAACACTGTTCATAATCTAAAACACTGAGCTTCGTAAAACTGAAAAGATGGTTCAGGGCTTGAGAGCATTTGCAGAGGACCTGAGTTCAGTGCCCAGCATCTACAGCAGGAAGATCATGGCCACATGTGACTCTCGTTCCAGGGAACCCAGTGGTCTCTTTTGACCTCCGAGGATACCAGCACACACTGGCTATACAGACAAACCTTGTCTTGAAAAAAATTTTTTTTTTGAATTAATGATGAAAGAGCTGGGCTAAGGTTGACTTAGAACAGGAGAGGCCCCGAGTTCTGTCCACAGAATCAAAAAGTTAAACCAACAATAAGGAAATGGGATTAAGAAAAACAGGGCTGGGGGAGATTTACCTAGGGAGTGGGGAAGAAGGGACAGCACAGGAGAGAGAGGGAGGAGGATAAACAATTCTAAGGACATTTTAAAAAGCCATAGGGAATCATACTATTTATGTTTACTTACAATTACATGTGTGTATGAGTGCCTGGACATGTCTGTGTGTGTTTATGTATATAGTTTAAATGAAGGTACAACACTAGACTAAGTCACAGACTAGACTAAAAAAAAAAAACCAGTCCCAGATGTGGAAAGCCTTGCTTCAAGTTGTTGGTCTGGAGAGTCCAAAACTCCCAAAACAATACAGGCTATTGCCATGTCCCCTGTGGGTGCCCAGACCGGGGAGGGAAGTCCTCATTGCACCATGCACTTCAAACATAGGCCTTAAAGAAATCAAGCTGACTTGATCTAGAAGTTTCCTCCTAAGGACTGGCTTTTCACAATACAGGAAAGCTGTCAAGAGAGAAAAGCAATCAAGAGTCCTATCCCGCAGTAAAGCCTGTGAACCAGCAAAGACCAGAACAGCAAGAGATTCCTCAAGGTGCAATGGTGGCACTTCAACCCGGGAGATAACCAATAAGGAGTGGTCCTTAAGACCACTTGACAGCAGAGAATTCATGCCAGCACTATAACCTAATTTATCACCTGTGTTTGGTGTTTTGGTGAGGCCACAGACCCTAGGGAGAACCTATAACTACCGGCCACCACCACTTTCCTAAAACAGTGTAATTCCTATTGCTTGCTTGCCGCCGCCTTCTTCATCTTCTTCAAGACAGGGTTTCTCTGTGTGGCCCTGGCTGTCCTGGAACTCACTCTGTAAACCAGGCTGGCCTTGAACTCAGAGAAGCATTTATCTCTACTTCTCGAGTGCCTGGATTAAAGGTGTGAGCCGCCACCCCACCACCCAGCTCTAACTGCTTTCTAAACATTTATCCTTCCAGCCATGGAAAAGCTCTCACCCCTCTTCAAAACTTCTTTTTGCAGCAGGCAGGGATCATCCCAGAAAACCACAATGAGTCAAAAGGCAGAGAGAACAACTGACCTCAGGGTGCCCAGCTTCAATCCATGTGTGTACAGTATAGAATCCCTACCTTGAAAGCTCTGGGAACATTTCAGAAGAGGGATGGAAAGACTGTGAGAGCCAGAGAACCACGGCATCTATTGAGAGATAGTGTCAGCCACATATGACAGAGAAGCCACACTCATGAGATCTCAGTGTAAGGTTACTTACCAGCAGCACAAGGACAACCCCAGCTGACAGTGGATCTCCCAGTAAGGAGCTGGGGACATGGCTCAATGGGAGAACCCATGCCTAGAAACCTTCAGTTGAGGGGGTGAGGGAGACTCTAAGTGGCTCTAGACCTTAATCCTTACCTTGATGGAGTTTCAGGCTGAGTGTGTTACCCCTGAAACCCCAGCATTCAGGGAGGCAGAGGCAGGGGGATCATGGATTTGAGGTCAGCTTGGGATGCACAGTAAGATCTTACCACCCATACATGCGTGTGTGTGTGTGTGTGTGTGTGTGTGTGTGTGTGTGTGTGTGTGCACGCGCACTCAGGGTCATGTAATCCCAGTACCCAGAATCAGAAATTAAGGTGAAAGAATCAGAAATTAAGGTCCATTAGCTTCAGTTTATTCCAGGCCAGCCTGGACTACACAAGACCCTGCCTGCTTCAAGAAAATAAAAACAGGAGGCTGAGAAGCCGGCTCTGGAGTTAAGAGACTCTGGTCTTGGAGAGGAATCAGGTTTAGTTCCTAGCACCCAGCTGGCAGCTCACAACTTTGCATAATTCCAGTTCTAGGGGATATGATCCCCTTCTCTGGCCTCTGCTGGCTCAGGCATGCATGCAGTGCACAAACATACATATGGGCAAAACATTCATATACATTTTTAAAGGAAGGATGAAAAATTAGAAAAAACAAAACACAAGAAGTTAAACTCTCCCTTTTCAAGTGTATTTATTTTCCGTTGTATGTGTGCTTGTGGGCATGTGTGGTTCAGCAAATATGCCTATGGCATGCATGAAGGTCAGAAGACAACTTGTGCTTATTTCTATCTCCTTAGCCATGCGCATCCCCTGTCAATGCAGATGTGCTACCAGGACAGGGTCTAGGATCCAGGTGTTAACCAGAGGAAAGAGTATGTAAAGAAAAGAAAAAACAAAACTCAAACAACCCTGGCTCCTGGCATTGGAGTAAGAACAATTTGAACGGAAATATAGTATTCTGCGGGAACCTGTAACGGGGGAGGAAATACTCCACCCGCCCATCCTCCCAGTGCTACCCTCAGCTGGCTCAGCAATTTACTATCTATCTCCCTAGAGGCCTAGAGGGGGGTAGGGGTGATGTCAAGGTTGCTGACACATCTGGCTGATTGTCAGGAGACTTTCAGACAAAGGTGATGTCCTCAGGGGAAGACAGACACTTCCTCCAGTAACCTCCCCCACCTTTCACATGGCCTGTAGGTAACTCAAGGTGTCACACAGGTCACCCAGAAGAGACATGAGGACTGAACTTCCGGTAGTTTAAGAAGGACAGAGGGGGAGCTGGGCCCTTTGCAGGCCCCACCCCCCACTCCCACCCACCCCCAGTGAAGGAGAAGGAAGCAAGAGGACTGTCCATGAAGACTTTTCAGATGGAGCAACAGAAACAACAGAAACCAGGAAGAGCTTCCAGACGTTTCTATTAATTAAGGGGTCACCAGTGATATTAGGAGGTAGGTTGCTATGTATTGAAGGATGACTTTCCATCTCCTGGGATCACAGGCATGCTCCACCATGCCCACTTGATGGGGTGCTGACTATTGAACCCCCGAGGTTTAAGTACTTCCCACTGAACCATGTTGGAAGCCTGCCTGCCCAAAAAAAGGAACACCTTTTTTTGTTTGTTTGTTTTATGTGGTAGTTTGTTAAGTATGTGTTTATTTTAATTTTTGTGTATAAATATTTGCCTGTATATATATCTATGCATCTCCTTAATGTCTAGTGTCCGCAGAGGTCAGAGTCCTGTGGTTTGAGTACTTTTGAATCTTTCAAGGGTTCGTTGTTAAAATTTTTGGGAAGGCATGGAAAGAGTAGACACTTAGTCCTACTGGGTTGTCTATAGGCAGGGCCTGTAGTGGTGACTACTATTAAAGACATTAGGGGGGGCTGGAGAGATGGCTCAGTGGTTAAGAGAACTGACTGCTCTTCCGAAGGCCCTGAGTTCAAATCCCAGCAACCACATGGTGGCTCACAACCATCCATAATGAGATCTGATGCCTTCTTCTGGGGTGTCTGAAGACAGCTACAGTGTACTTACATATAATAATAAATAAATCTTTAAAAAAAAAAAAAGACATTAGGGTAGGGTCCCCATGAATGAATCGAATGTCTTTATGAAAAGAGAGAAACAGGAAATATCTCAACAGTAGAACTTATGCCCAGAATCCCCCAGTGAGCACCTGGGGGAGCAGCGGGGCAGGGGTGGGATGTGCACACCCCCAGGACACCTTGGGGGTGTCTCAGGGGTAGAGGCTCTACATAGAATCCCCCACTGAAGGGCTGGGGGTGTGCTCAGCTAAAGTAGAAAGGCCAGTTAACTCCTGGGCTTCACCGGTCACATGAAGGAAGGAAAAGTAGAGGAGGGAGAGGAACTAGAGCTGTACACACCCGTATTCTTAGTGTGACAAGTCCCTGTGTGCTAGGATTGCATCGCTCTGCAGTCCCAGCACTTGGATGGCTGAAGAGGATGATTTCAAGGTGGATCCCAGTCTAAGCTACATCGTGAGATCCTGTCTCAAAAAATAAGACAGGAAGGGGCTGGCAAGACAGCTCAGCAGGTATGGAGTTTGCTGCCAAGTCAGACCATCCGATAATTTTACTATTACCAATTATCTTTTGACATCAACACACTGTAGCATAAACACATACTCATAAATTCTGATTTTACAGAAGACCAAGGCTCATCTGTAACTCCAGGAGATCTCAGGGAATCTGATGCCATCTTCTGGCCTCTGTGGGAAACACACACACACACACACACACACACACACACACACACACACACTGTGCAGGCAACAGGCAGTGGTGGTGCATGCCTTTAATCCCAGCACTTGGGAGGCAGAGGCAAGCGGATTTCTGAGTTTGAGGCCAGGCTGGTCTACAGAGTTCAGAACAGCCAAGGCTACACAGAGAAACCCTGTCTCGAAAAAAAAAACAAAAAAAGAAAAAAAGAAAAAGAAAAACAAATAAACAAACAGATGTGCAGGCAGATATTCATAAAATAAAATAGCTCTTTTAAAAAATAATAAATAGAAAAAGAAGAGAAGGCTGCCATTCCATGTAGAGCCCTGGCCTTGGACCAGATTATAGGTCAGAATATGAGCCCCCTTTCTTGTGTGAAAGAGCATTTGCATTAAGTGAACAAGGCCTTAAAAGAAGTTACCCTGCCCCAGGTGATTTGTACAATGGGTACCACAGAGGTGTTGGATTAGAAGAGCCACTAGGCTCTCTCTAACTCAGCATGGCTGGGTAACTGGCTGTCTTCCCACCTTGCTTCCACCCTTGTCTCACTTGGTGGCTCCCGCCCCTGTCTCCAGTAGATTGTGGAGGGTAGTGGTTAACATTTAGGACCACATGAGTTAACAAATTAACTTGTGGGATGTTCTTCGTAATCTACAGTTTTTTTGTTTTGTTTTGTTTTTGTTGTTTGGTTGTTTGTTTTTTTGGGAGGGTTCAAGACAGGGTTTCTCTGTGTAGCCCTAGCCGTCCTGGAACTCACTCTGTAGACCAGGCTGGCCTCGAACCCAGAAATCCACCTGCCTCTGCTTCCCAAGCGCTGGGATTATAGGCGTGCACCACCACTGCCTGGCGTAATATAAATTTTATGGCTAATAAATTTATTTACTTAGAGACAGGGTATTACTGAAACTCACTATGTTGTTGAGTAAAAATGTTCCCTGAAAGAAGCAGCACACACATCTACTCACCCCAGGTAGGGAGCCCACAGCAGACCAAAGTACAGATATCACGGAGTCAACTTGGTGAACCATGAGTTCTATTGGGGTTTCTTACAGGAATATGGGGGAGGGGTATTTACAGGAGCAAACATGATTCAAAGACAGCTGCATCACCAAGGCACACCCCAGCATGGGTGACATACAGCTCCCAAAGCTAGGAACCTGGAGCACACTGCACCGCCTGCAGGCAGCTCTACAGGTTAAACAATGTCCTTTCCAAGTACACAGTTACTGTAACCCTCTTCTAGGCAGCTCAGCTAGTTTCTCTTACTTACTCTGACCTAGTGAATCTGATCAGTTTTAGGGACTTCCTGAACCTACTTTGAGTTGTTTACTTATGGAGCTTCACTGCAGGATGGATTGTTCCAATCTCAGAGGAACTCTTGCAGAAACCTGTATACACTACTTTGGCCTTGAACTCCTGCAGATGGGCCTGCCTCTGCTTCCTAGTGCTGGAATTAAAGGTGTGTATCACCACTGCCTAGGTGGCAGTTAATCTTGATTGTCTATTTGACAGGTCCTAGAATCTCTTAGGAAGACAAACCTCTGGGCTTGGCTGTGAGGTTTCTAGACTGGTGTAACTGAGGCAGGAAGATGAATAACTAAATGTCAGTGTTACCATCCTTTGGCTGAGATCCTGAATCTAATGAAAAGCAAATAAGCTAAGCACTGGCTCTTGCATTTGTTTCCTGATTGTGGCTGCCACAGTCCCTGCCACCAAGCCTTACCCACCGGTGACCATATATCTGGGAGCCAAATTATACCCTTCCTTCCTCAGGTCGCTTCTGTCAGGCATTTCTCCCTAGCATTAGTAAAGTAACTAATATACCAAATGTTGGGGACCCCTTTGGCTCCCGGGGGTCCATCCTGAGCTCAGATATCATCACAAACTCTTCCAAATCATGGCCTAAGTCTGTTTTCCATCTGTGGGCCTCCCCCACCCTCCCACCCCTGCTTTCTGTTCTTTGGTGGGAGGAACGAGTTGGAGAGGAGTCTGTGCTTGGTCTCCCCAGCCCCAGCTTGGGGAGAGAGGCCCTGGGCTGCAGAGAAATCTTCCAGATGTTGGTCTTGGTGGCTACAGAGCAGAAGATGCCTCTCTCAGCCGTCTGTGGGCTTGGCGCCCATTTTCAAGCGAGGAGTGGATGGAGGGGAGAGTCTGGGTGGAGACTAGGCTGCCACTAGGCTGCCACGTCTGCACCAGATGTGTTCTTGGCCCTGGGAGCCTGAAAAGGGTGGGATTTTTGTGTTCAGTCCCAGGGAGGCGGATGCGGTGGAGGAAGCAGAGACATAGTTCTCAGTAAATCCCCACCATCCTTACCCAATAAAAACAACTGAGCTGAGAATAGCCCCACATCAGCCCTGAGGAGGCTGAGGAAGGGTTGAGAGTTTGAACCCAGCTGGAACTACATACAGTATTCAAGTTCACACCTTGCCTCAAAAATTGAAAAAAAAAAAAAAAAAAAGCTGAAGTTGGGTATGGTGGTATATCCCTTTAATCCTACCACTTGGGAGATTGGGGCAGCCTGGGCTATGGCCACATAGTGAGTTCCAGAGAAGCCAGAACTAAACAATGAGACCCTGTCTCAAAAACAGTTAGTACATTTTAGAATTTTTACTCAGGTGTGCTTGTGTAGGTGTGTGGGCACTTCTACCACAGAACACATTTCTGGAGCCTGCTCTCCCTTGCGTTGGGGGGTCACCAGGCTCGGAGGCAAGCACTTTCACCCACCGCATCATCCCACCAGCCCAGGAAGGCCTGATTGTATGCAGACACCTGGCTTCCCGAAACCACGGAGCCTTTTGAAGTCCCCTGTCAGCCTTGCCAGATGCTCAGACAACCGTAGCCAGTGGAAATCATTATGCAAATAGGTACCCCCAACTCTGGGCCTGAAGGAGGCTCCTCCTCCCCAGGTTTGGCAACTTACCCACAAACTGAGCCTAGAACAAACCCACAGCAGGTGTTCCTTGTGACCGGTGGGGGAAGGGAGCTTTTAGGTCAAATTATCTCTCATCAGACTCACACCTCCCACCTAGTGTCTGACCCCTCCCCCCACTTGCCCCAGTGTCTCAACTCTGATATCTGGGATTAATGAAGGGATATAGGGAGCTGAGTGCCTCCATCTTCTATTTAGGACTCCTAAATGGCTGTAATGTCCACAGCCAGTACAGATGGGCACTCTCAGAGACCAGGTAGGTTCTGGCTCCACACCAACAGGAACAGAGGTCACCTCCAGGTCAGGTCTGGTTGCGACTGCCTTTAACCCACTTCCCCTCTACCAGGCTTGGACCCAATTGGTCAAACTTTGAGACGGTCTATGGCTACCTCCTGTTAGTTTGTTGCTCTGTTTATCCATCTATCAATTCATTTGACTTGGCTGGCCGGCTGACTAAGAAATCCCAGAGATCTTCCTGTCTCCACCCTTTACCAAGGTGAGGAGTCCAATCATGGACTGCCAAACCAGGCTTTTTATGTGGATTCTGGGGATCCAAACTCAGGCCCTGCCTGTGGATCCAGCATTTCACAGATAGAGGCATTGCCTCAGCCCTATTTAATGCTTGGTTTTATTTTATTTTATTTTATTTTATTTTATTTTATTTTATTTTATTTTATTCCTAGCTGTCCTAGAACTTACTATGTAGACCAGGCTGCCTTCAAACTCATAGAGATCCACCTGTCTCCAGGTTCCAAGTGCTGGAATTATAAAGGTATGCACTACCACACCTAGCCATATTTATGAGACAAGGTCTCATGTAGTTCAGAGTGGACACAAATCACAATATAGCCAAGGATAGCTTGGAACACCCAGTCTTCCTGCCTCTACCTCCCATGTGCTGGGACCATAGGACTGTGACACTGTACCCAATTCATGAGAGCTGGGGATGGAACCCAGAGCTTGTGCCAGCAAGGCCTATCTATTTTCTACCAACTGAGACACAGCCACAGTCCTTGTTTATTATCATCATTGTATTTTTTAGGTGACACTTCTCATTTTGATTGATTTCTGGAGGTATTTATTTATTTATTTATTTATTTATTTATTTGCTGTGTGCATGCCACAGCACAGGTTTGGAGCTCAGAGGATAACTTTAGCAGCTGGCTCTCTCCTCTTTCCCTCAAGAATCCTAAATTACTCAGTGTGCTCCCTAACCCCTGGGGGTCATGTCCCTGGCCTTTATTTTGGTTTTGAGACAATGTTTCAAAAAGCCAGGCTGGCTTCAAACTCACTAGGTGACCAAGGCTGGCCTAGAATTTCTTATCCTCCTATCTTCATGCCCCCAGCTACGGGGTACAGGTGTGCACCTCCACACTTTTTTTGTATTGAGCACTTAGTGGATGCCAGGCACCTGACTTATCCACCAACTGGGCCCAGTCTTGGAAGAAACAAAATTCCCCATCTTGGAGAGGCTAATTTCCTAGTGGCAGAAAATAAACAAGAAACAGTAAAAGGCCAGGCATACCAGCACACGTGCTCATCCCAGCACTCCTGAGGCTGAGGCAGGGGGATTAGCAGTTCTAAGCTACCTAGTAAAAGTAAAAATAGGCTGGAAGATGGGGGGAAAGGAGGTGAAGGAAGAGAGGACGAGGCCGGGGACAATGCTCACTGGCAGAGCACTAGCCATGGGTTCATAAGGCCCTGAGTTTCATCCTTGGTATGAAAAGAAGAAGAAAAGGTGGAGAGATGGCTGAATGGGTAGAGACTTGCTGCACAAGCCTGCCAACCTGATCCACATGTGGTAGTCACACCTGTCACCCAGCACTTGGCAGGCAAACAAGTTGGATCTCCAGGGCTGGTTGACAAGCTCGTCTAGCCAAAAACAAGCTCTCCAGGTTCAGTGAGAGACTTAGTTGAAAAAAATAGATGGGGTCAGGACAGTGGCTCACTGGGTAGAGTGTCTGCTTTGCAAGCCTAATGACCTGCGCTTGGATCCTCAGAACACATCCATCGGGGGTGGTCCTCTGGCCTCCACACACGGGCTGCGTCCTATACATCCACCCATGACACACACACAAGATAGAAACCAAACAGGACCAAAGCAAGATAAAGAACAGAGGAAAAGACAGGATGCCATCACACACACA
>NW_022196906.1:15116143-15126318 GCF_008632895.1 Mastomys coucha
ACACACACAGACACACACACACACACACACACACACACACACACACACAGAGTCAGGATCAGCAAGATGGCCCAATGGGTAGAGACACTTACCACCAAGTCTGAGAACTTGAGAATCAGTTTCCACAAATTGGTCTCTGACCTCCATATGAAAACCATGACACCTAAATACACACACTAAATGAATACAGTTTAAAAAGATAATACAGAGCTGGCAGTGGTGATGCAAACCTTTAAACCCAGCACTCAGGAGGCAGAGGCAGGATGATCTCTGTGAGTTCAAGGCCAGCCTGGTCTACAGAGCTAGTTCTTCAACAGCCAGGGCTACATAGAGAAATCCTGTCTTGAAAACCAACCAAACAAAATAATATAGGCCTAGGTTGGCTCTGATGGCAGAGGTAGGAGAATATTTGTGAATTCTAGGGCAGCCTGGTCTTCATAGATAATTCAAGAACAGCTGGGAATAGAGAGCCACTGTCTCAAGAAAAAGGAAGAAGAAGAAGAAGGAGGAGGAGGAGGAGGAGGAGGAGGAGGAGGAGGAGGAGGAGAAGGAGAAGGAGAAGAAGAAGAAGAAGAAGAAGAAGAAGAAGAAGCAGCGGCAGCAGCAGCTTATCTGATATTTTAAAAAAATAAAAAAACTAATTCCAAGACATCATTGGTTAAAATGTAATGAAAATCCTCGAGAGAAATTAAGCACGGAGGGCAATGAGAGCTGTGGCCGGAGGGGAAGGGATGTCAGTCAGGTTGGCCAGGTTCCAGCCATTAGGGAGCTTGAGAATGGAACGGATCCAGGTGGAAAGAACTCACGACCTTAGTGTTTACTAAGGTGGAAACATAGCCGCAGAGGTCTGCGTGGCTTCAGCATGGAATGCTGGCTCTAGAGAGTGGGAGGAGGCAGGGCCAGGCGGGGTGGGGGTGGGGGGCTGCAAGAGGAAATGTGACCTTACAGCAGCATTCCCCAGGGTAAGGGAGGCTCAGCAGGGAGGTTTTGTGAGTGGACCTTTCCTAGATTAGAAAGCCAGGGAGATGGCTCACTGGGTAAAATGATTGCCAAGCAAAACTGAGGACCAGTGTCTGGATCCCCAGGAATCACACAAATGTAAAGTGGGCATGGAGGACCTCAGAAAGCAGAGACTGGCATTCCCAGAGCAACCTGGCTAGAGAGACTAAGCATATCAAGAAACTGTGGCTTTTTGACTGACAGACTCTGGCTTAAGGTAGAAGGTAGAAGAGCCATGCACATCATCCTCCACAGGCACCCGTCACCACAACACACACACATACACACCCACACACAAACACACACACACAGCCAACCCACACATCACATACACACCACACAAACACACACACAGCCAACCCATCCACACATCACACACACCACACACATACATACAAACACACACACAGAGCCCATCCCCATATCATGCACACACCACACACACACACACACACACACACACACACACACACACTACCCCATCCCCATATCACACACACACACACACCACACACATACCACACACACACAGCCCAGCACATCCCCACATCACATACATACCACACACACACACATATACACAGATTCCACCTCACCCCCCACACAAACACACACATACCATACACATACACACAGAACCCACCCCATTCCCCCACACATCACATACACACAAACACATATATACCACACAAACACATACATATAAACACACACATACCACACACACACACAGAGCCCACCCCATCACATACACATCACACACACATGCCAGCACATACACATAAACACACACATACCACAAACACATACACACAAATACATACATACCACACACACACAGAGGCCCACCACACCACACCACCCCCACATCACACAAACACACATACCACACACACACACAGAGCCCACCCCACCTCAGACACATCATATATACATCACACACACAAACACACATACCACACACACACAGAGCCCACCCTACCCCACACATATCACACACACACATACGAGTACCCACCCATTATGAATGGACATGCAACCATTCATAAACACATAAGAATAAACAAAACAACCACATCTCCAAGCTTACCACTTTTTCAGAGGTCTCCAGCCAACAAGTGGTAGCCCCCTGGATTTGTCACAGAGTCTAGAAGAATCCAGGGCTGGGGCTGAACAGTGGTGGCACATGACTTTAATCTTAGTGCTTGGGTGGCAGAGGCAGCTGGATCTCTTGAGTTCAAGGTCCTCCTTGTGTACAGAGAGGGTTCCAGGTTAGCCAGGGCACACAGAGAAACCCTGTCATGAAAAATTAAAGGAAAACTGTCACGACCACTCTCGACCAGCAAGGAATGACGCAACACACACGAGCTCTTCTCCAACGCAGTTTATTCAGGAACCTTGAAGAATCTTCTGACCTTGGGGAGAGCCAACTCACAGGCTAAATACTGTATGGACAGCCACCCAAGTAAAGCCACGTGGCGCTATCTTACAGGCCCACACAACGGAAGCAAGCCAGTTGACTCAGTCCATAGCCAAGTAAGGACTTGTTTACTTCGAGAGCACTTGCCGTTGGGCTGGCGGAAGGCGGAAGCTGGTGCCATCTTTGGGGGCGGTGCATCGCAGCTCTCTACAGTTCCCCCTTTTTGTTTTAGAAAGTGTTGGTAGGAGTCTCTGGAAAGGTTTCTTAACCCTCAAGTCCCGGAATCTCATGGCGGATCTGAGCCTGTTGGAGGGCGGTGCTCAAACTCTTACCCATCTCTGGGTCAGCCTCCCCACTCGGGGCTGCCCTGTCTTAGGTGGCCGAGACTTATCCGTTCGCTCCCTCACTGACTTACCAGACCTTACTATCCGTAGAACGAATACCTCAGTGGGCAGGGACCATGCACAGTGATGATTAAGGCTTCATGACAGCAAGCCATGCCTGAGGGGACTAGCCCACCTCAATGGCGGCAAGGGCCTGTACAATCATGGTTGCATTACGCTTCTGTGTGGCTTTCATATTGTAAATACACCATAGGCAAACCAGGGAGGCTAGTACCACCAGTACCACCATAGAGCCTATGCCCGCCCATTCCTTAAGATGATCCATGGCTGTCTGTATCCAGGAAGTCAAACCATCTGCCAGGCTCAGGTCCACCCGAGTGGAGTTAATGTGGACGATCATCTCTCTTAGCTCTCTCATCTTATCTTCAAAATTTGCCGACCAATCCTGTAAGAGGAGCTTTGACAATTGCTTAGACAGATTAACAGCCTTTGTAAAATTTTGATATTGCACCGAGGTAACACACAAGCCTTGTATCTTCCACTCACATCCCAACTGTGCTAATTGCCAAAGAGTATCAATCTGTTCTTGTATTAAATCTATGCATTGATTAACTATCATAAGGCCCCCTTAGAGATGGGAATACATAGAGGCCTGAGTATCCAATGCCTGTGCTATATTGGCTGAGATGTCATTCAGGGCATTGGCAGTCTGTATAGAACTAGACAAGGCAATAGCTGAGGCAGTAGCCCCCACAGCAGCAATAGTGATGGCAGTAACAATAGCTGCAGTGATGCCAAAATCTCTTTAAGGCCTGAATAGCATCATGGTATTAGGGGCTTCTGTCCCGTGCTTTGCTGACCAGCAGAAATGACGACAGAACACCGAGGCTCCTTCTCACGCGGTTTACTCAGGAATTCCTTTGCGTTACAGCTCTTTCAGGTTTCTTGGTGTTATAGCTCTTTCAGGTTTCTTGCTTTTGTGGAATGGCCCCGGCTGCCCAGCGAACACTGCTTGTATACCCGAGCCCGAGCTCTCATGGCCCTCCTGGATTGGTCCCCCGGCAATCGCCTCACTAGCATGCACCCGCTTTGGAGGGGTTTGGTGCATGCACAGTGGAACCGTCTATCACCACGGTGCATCGGAAACCTGCGCCATATTGGACACCACCGTCCAAGCGGCTGCCTACAGGCTTCCACAGGAACTGGTACATACCAAGGCATTCTAGTCACCACAGCTACAGGAAAAGCCGTGGCATTCCAGCACAGGGCATAAAAGCATGTGTCTGGAGTGCATACTAACTTTTCGTCATCCATGGACGCACTCCCATTACTTACAATCCACAGAAAAGGAGGCCAGAGACACACTGGTGAGGCTGAAAAGGTCTTATTGCGGTAAGAATGAAAATGAGATGAAGAACCCCAAGTACCAGAGCCACTACCGCTAGATAAAACTATATTGGTAGTAGACCCTAGAGAAAAACTACCTCTTTGATAAATTCCTCCCCCAAGCATAATCATGGATCCCAAATCCATACAGCTACCATTTACTCCACACAAAAGCCATAAATCAAAAGGATTGGTGGCAGCTTGCTGAGGATCCCTAGTAGATATATTAAGCATTCCTGTACAGGACTCATTCACTACGTTACTAATCATGGGGCTAAAGGAAAAATAATCTTGTCGAACCCAAACCGCTCTGCACCCTTGACATCCAGTCCAGGGAAACGGTCCTTCCTCTCCTGCAGATCCTTTACAAAAAGGTGCCCAGCATGGTTGTCTGGGAGGGTCCCAATCAGAGACTCGGGTGGGCCACCACCCCACAAGACGACAACCATTGCTCAAAAACAAACTACTACCCCCACCCCCAAACTTCAGTTGTGGTAGAAAATCTGCTGACTGCTGAGACAATTTAATGCATTTTGTATCATCTGATCTATTAAAGCTCATTAAGAAGCACAGACTACCTTCTAAGCTGACATTTCTATTACCCTCTATAGCGCTCATCTGATCATCAAAGGGAAGGTAGGGTAAGCCTAAGCTCCTATTGCTTGTAAATAAGCGTGGAAATACTGTTGTATCATGTCTGACCAGCATCGGCTTTGGGAACACCGACAGGATCCCCCATCTTGGCTCGGTCATTCCTGGCGTCACCATTGCCACCATCACCAGGATCCCCAGGAAGGTCTTCATGGCGAATCTTCCTCACAAGGCGTTCAGGCACCCACACTGGATCTTGTTGATCCTGAGGAAAAACACAAACAGAACCTTGTGCCCATGTCAGTACAGAATTGGGCCCTCGCCAAGAGCCTGTCAAAATATCCTTCCACTTCAGCATGCTTTTAGGTGGACCACGGGAATCCTGATGTCTGTCCGCTGCTGAGCGGCCTTGAGCATCCATATTTTAAAAATTTAGAGTAAATAAGGCTAGAGATATTCTCTCCTTGGGGGTACGGCCTTGGCCTATTCCCCCTTTTTGTTTTTGCAAGCATTCTTTTAAGGTGCGATGAGCACGCTCCACAATTCCTTGTCCTTGAGGATTATATGGTAATCCATGGTTAAGCTGTACCTCCATCTGCTTGCAGAAGGAGGCAAATGTCTGAGCCATATAGGCTGGTCCATTATCTGTTTTCAGCTGCTGTGGTTTTCCCCATGCAGCCCAGGCTTCTAAGCAATGCCCTATGACATTGCAAGCCTTTTCTCCACTCAAGGGTATAGCATATGTGATACCTGAACAGGTATCTACAGACACATGAACATATTTTAAGGTTCCAAACTCTGAAATATGGGTGACATCTATTTGCCAGATCTTAAGTGGCATCAACCCTCTAGGGTTCACTCCCACACTGGGAGGATGATGATGAATCACACACTGAGGACAATCCAAGACCACTTGTCTGGCATCTGCTCTAGACAAATGGAATTTCTGTTGTAAGGTTCTTGTATTTACATGAAATAATTGGTGAAACTGTCTGGCTTGCTTTAGGGATGAGCTCAGAAAAATGCATTCCATCCTAGTCCCTTGATCAACTTTATCATTACCCTCACTTAATGGTCCATGCAATCTTGTATGTGCTCTGATATGCTGAATATAAAAGCGCTCCTTTCTTTGCCAGATTAAATCTTGTAACTCGTGTAATAGGTCACATACAGTACTACTATTCTTAGTAGGACCTGCTAATTCTAATACTTTCATTGCGTTGACTACATAGGCTGAATCTGAGATCAAATTAAATGCAAACTGACATCTTTTAAACACCTCAATTACTCTTTTCAACTCTACAATTTGGGGGGAGCCTGGTTGAAATTGGCATAGCACGGGCTCTTGTCCTTCTATCAAATAGGCTCTGCAGCCTGTCTTTGAGCCATCAGTAAACACATTTGGTGACCCTTGAAGGGGTGTCGTTGAGGTAACCCTGGGGAATATCACTGGGTGCTACTTAAAAAATGACAGTAATGGATGCTTAGGATAATGGTTATCAATCACTCCATCAAAACTACACTGCAATATTGCCCAATCATTTATAGTGCCACACAAAATCTTAATTTGATGACTGGAATAGGGCACTATTATGCTGGCAGGAGCGACTCCAAAAGACTGTAAACATTGCTGGACACCATTCAAGGCTAAAGCAGCAACTGCAATGGGATAATGTACTATGGACTTATTTGGAGAAACTTTCGAATAAGTCCATAATAATGGTCCTTCCTGCCATAACAATCATGTAGGTTGACCATAGGTAGCAAATATGCACAATGCAATGGGCTGTCCTTCCTGCCATCTCTGTAGAAAGGCACTTTGTAACCTCTCCTCCACTTTACATAAGGCTTCTCTTGCTTCCTCTGTTAACTGCCTAAGAGAATCAAGTGCCGAATCACCTATCAGAGTATTATATAGGGGTCTTAATTCATAATTTGGTAGCTTCAAATAGCCTCTTACCCAATTGATATCTCCTAACAATTTTGAAAATCATTTAGAGTCTTTAAATTATCTTTTCTTATCTCAATCTTTTGAGGTACTATCTTTTCAGGTCCAATTTTCACTCCTAAATAATTAACCACATTCTCCTTTTGAACCTTTTCAGGAGCAATAAACAACCTTTTCTTTTTTAATAACTTAACTAATTCCTCATAGGCCTAATCTAACATTTGCTCACTCTTAGCTGCCAGCAGGATACCATCCATGTAATGAAGACATCTCAAGTCTGGAAAATTCTTTCTCAAAGGAGCAATGGCTTCACCCACATACAGTTGGTACACAGTGGGGCTATTTGCCATGCCCTGAGGTAGGACTACCCATTCAAACCTCTGATCAGGTTCTTCATGGTTACAGGATGGAACAGTAAATGCAAATCTCTCACTATCTTTGGCACACAGAGGAATGGAGAAAAAACAATCTTTTATATCTATAACTATTATGAGCCATGAGGCTGGCAAAGATGATAAAAGCGGTAAGCCACGTTGCACTGGGCCTATGATCTGCATTTGTTGATTTATGGCACGCAGATCTCACAACAATCTCTGTTTTCCAGATTTCTTTTTAATGACAAAGATAGGAGTATTCCAGGGAGATACAGATGGTCTTATATGCTTTAAGGACATCTGTTCAGCCACCAACTCTTTGGCTGCATTCAACTTTTCAGAGGAAAGTGGCCACTGAGGAACCCACACTGAGTCCTCCGTCTTCCAAGTTATGGGAATGCCCTCCTCAGTGGCCCCTAGGAAAAACCCAGGCCCTGTCTCTTTTGTCTGTGCTGTACAGGTATGGGACTCTTCTGCCCTTGCAAATACTTTCCTATTCCAAAGCCTGGAGCATATCCCATATCTTGCATCATGCATTGGGCTGAATCAGAATATTCATTACTCAATTTAAATCCCATGTCCTTTGAAAGGTCTCTTCCCCAAAGGGAGATAGGGAGCCCAAGTACATATGGCTGCATATCTCCTGAGTGACCTTCTTGGTCCTGCCACTTTAGTAATCTTGCACTCATATCTGGAGTCTTAGCATACCCTAGGCCTTGGAGTGTTTGAGAAGAGGCTTGTACGGGCCAGTCTTACTTTGCTATAATACTCCTATCAGCCCCAGTTATAGGGGCAGCTGACATAATCTTTGGAAAGATCACAGGATGCTCTCTAAAGAAGGATTAAGCATCTTGAAAAACTGGGCAGGCAAGCTGGAGCTCTGACTTCATCGCTCCCCAAACCTCTGGGTAAGAGGAGAGGCCTGGACCCCCACTGTTGATTGGATTATAGGGGGGAGACACTGACAGCATGCAGCCTGGGGGGCCTTTGTCAGTCTCTGGGCCCTTCTTCTTGCACTTCTCTTTAATAGAGCTTCTCTCAATCTTCTCAATCAAAACCTGTAATTTCTCATGTGTATCAGACCACTCTGTGTCTGAGTTCCCCTTTCCTGATTTCACTGACCGCTCCTCTTTCAGCTGTTCCAGAGCTGTCTGTCCTTCCTCAACCTTACAACACATCTGATCTTCTAGGCAGCTCTCTTTAAATTGGGCTGGCCCCTCTATCTCACACACCTTAGAACTAAGAGGTCCAGGTTCATCATTTTTCTCAAAAAAGAGATAGACGACCACTGAGAATCCCAGTCGCCTACCATCAATAAAGACTGTGGGAGAATTAGGATCAGGTTTGGATAAAAAGAGTCTGGGAGGCATCCACTCTAACCTAGAAAATGAGCTCATAGACTGAGGGTTTGTGCCAAACAATCGAATTGAAACATTTCTTCCCTTAAAGATACAATGTTGGTTCTGTTCTCTCTGCACTCCTCACTCCTCTTGGTAAAAGGCCATCCATTTAAGGAGCATGGGTGAGGGGAACACAGCCTTGACCATTTCCTTCCAATCTCTGAGGGTGAGAGCCTGGTGGGCAAAGCCCTCAAGGATGGTCTCTACCCAGGGTGAATGAGGGCCATCCTCTGCCACTGCTTTCTTTAGTCCCCTAAGTTCTTGGGCTTCCCAGGGATACCAAGCTGCTGCCAGGGTTAACATTAACCAGAAACAGGTGGCTAGTATCTCCCAAGCTGAATTCACCCACCCCGGCATAGGGCTGCGTGCTGAAGGCAGCTCTTCCACAGCCTTACAACAGCACTGATCTTTCAAACAGCTTCTAACGAGCTTCCACACAGGTCTTAACAACTCTTGAAGAGTCAGAAAAATTGAGTTTGACAATAACAGCTCTTGGAGAGCCAGAAAAATTGGATGTGACTGAGACGATCCCATGGTTAAATATTTCTTTCGGTTCACTACTCGCGAACTTTTCTGCTCTCTCTTTTTATCTACAGAATAGAGCAATACTCCTGCTCTCTCCTTTTATCTACAGAGTAGAGCAATACTAGCCACACTCCCGCAAACTTTATGCTCGGTTCGCTATCCCGCAACAAACTTTATCGCTCCATCCTGGAGACTTTATTTTATTGTCTCTAATCCTGAGATCCTTATAGCCTCTACTTCCGAGGACCTTATCTTCCCAACTTATCTTGGGAACTTTTCCAGTGCACTGCCCTGACTGCAGGAGTTCTGAGCCTTTTCCATTTCTGGTTTCCCCGTACGCGGGCCACCAAGTTGTCGCGACCACCCTCGACCAGCAAGGAATGACGCAACACACACGAGCTCTTCTCCAACACAGTTTATTCAGGAACCTTGAAGAATCTTCTGACCTTGGGGAGAGCCAACCCACAGGCTAAATACTGTATGGACAGCCACCCAAGTAAAGCCACATGGCGCTATCTTACAGGCCCACACAGCGGAAGCAAGCCAGTTGACTCAGTCCATAGCCAAGTAAGGACTTGTTTACTTCGAGAGCACTCGCCATTGGGCTGGCGGAAGGTGGAAGCCAGAAGCTGGTGCCATCTTTGGGGCATGGTGCATCTCAGCTTTCTACAGAAAACAACAACTACAAAACCCTTCAAGGCTATTGGGTCAAAATTCATTTGGGCGAGGTGATGGCTCATCATTTAAGCACCTCACAAAAAGTCAGGACCTGAGTTTGAATCCCCAAAACCTATATGTAATGCTGGGTGTGGGGGCTGGAGAGATGGCTCAGTGGTTAAAAGCACTGGCTGCTCTTCTTGGGGACCCAGGTTCAAGTCCCGGCTCACAAGGTGGCTCATAAACACTTGTTACTCTAGTTCCAGGGGATCTTATGCCCTCTCCTGGCCTAAATAATCTATCTACCTATCTGTAAGATGGGTGCAGTGACTCATGTCTGTAATCCCATGATAATTCCATGATGAGAGACAGAAACAGGCAGGTCACTGGAAGTTCTCTGGCCTGCATGCCTAGCCCACATGGTGAAGTTCCAGGCCAATGAGCAAATGTGTCTCAAGTGTGGGGTGCCTGAAGTATGACATCCTAGACTGCCTTCTTTTTTTTTTTTTTTTTTTTTTTTTTTTTTTTTTT
>NW_022196906.1:15126348-15143102 GCF_008632895.1 Mastomys coucha
GAAATCCACCTGCCTCTGCCTCCCAAGTGCTGGGATTAAAGGCGTGCGCCACCACGCCCGGCTCTAGACTGCCTTCTAACCACACATTCATGGCCACATGTGTGTGCAGTGGACACAGACCCAAATAATTTATTCACATTTTATTTGCTAAAAAAAACATAGAAAGCCAGACTCTTGAGGCAGTGAAACAGGCATAAGGTGCAGTCTCAGAACTCACATGGCAGAAGGAAAGAACTGACTCTGAAAGTTCCCCTTTGACCTCCTTTTAGGAGAGTCCCAGACTTTATTCTACTCCTCTCTATACATTTATTTTAATGGTGTGTGTGTGTGTTTGTGTATGTGTGTGTGTGTGTGGTATGACCTGCTATATATGAACATATACATTGTGCCCTCCCATGTGCCCACCTGCAGAAGCCAGAAAAGAACATTGCATGCCTTCCTCTATCACTCCTTCTGCTCCATTTCCTTAGGACAAATTCTTTCACCAAATGGGAAGCTAAGCATTTTTGCTAGGCTGACTGCCAGGGAGCTCTCAGGGACCACTCATCTCTGCTCCACAGTGCTTGGGTTCTGCCAGGGAGCTCTTAGGGACCACTCATCTCTGCACAGCAGTGCTTGGGTTCTGCCAGGGAGCTCTTAGGGACCACTCATCGCTGCACTGCAGTGCTTAGGTTCCAAGCATGAGCTGCCACTCCCAGCTTTCTGTGTAGGTGCTGGGTATTTGAGCTCAGGACTACATCTAGTAGAATAAGTGCGCTTACTGGCTGGGCCACCTCCCCAGTGCCTCACCCTGCCCCAGCTTCTACAGCTGTGTTTATTCCCTCAGCCAGGCATACATTTTATCTTCAGGTCAGAGTCCTCATTGTGGACAGGGGGTGGGAGGTCTGGGGATGGAGCCAGTGGGATAAGAGCTGAAGCAGCTAGGGTCCACCCCCACTATTGCCAGGGAGGGGGAGAGAAGTCCTCACACAGATCCTTTTTTTGTTTTTGTTTTGTTTTGTTTTGTTTTTGTTTCTCGCGACAGGGTTTCTCTGTATACTCCTGACTGTCCTAAAACTCACTCTGTAGACCAGGCTGGTCTTGAACTCAGAAATCTTCCTGCCTCTGCCTCCCAAGTGCTAGGATTAAAGTCATGCGCCAACACTGCCCAGCCTCACACAGATCCCTACTAGGTGGCTGTCAATAATGAGCCAGGGAAGGCTCCTACAGCTCTTGTTTCCAGGCAGGAATTCTTTGAAGAGCCCCCAGACTGCACTGACCCCTCACCTCCATTCCCTGCAGGACACATCAGGTGGCAGGTAAGTCATTAAATGACTACTTGACTAGGCTGTCATCCCAGAATATAGGAAGCTGAGGCAGGAGGATTACTATGAGTTCAAGGTCAACCTTGATTAACTTGATCCCATTTCAAAAAAAAAAAAAAAAAAAAAAAAGCCAACAACAACCAAATGAACCTGTGAACCCAGAAATGGGGAGGTAGAGGCAAGAGGATGAGGTGAGACCTTTAAGGCCAGCATAGGCCACAATGAGACCCTGTCTCAAAATAAAAGAACAGAAAGGGCTTGCCACAAGCTTGATGAGCTGAGCTACATACCTGAGAAGCACATAGTGGAAGAGAACCATCTCCCCACTGGTGACCTCTGACCTCCACATGTATGCTATGGCCTGCATATCTGCATACATAAATAAATGTAGCTGGGCAGTGGTGGTGCATGCCTTTAATCCCAGCACTTTGGAGGCAGAGGCAGGCAGATTTCTGAGTGCGAGGCCAGCCTGGGCTACAGAATGAGTTCCAAGACAGCCAGGGCAATCCAGAGAAACCCGTCTCAAAAAAGCAAAAAAAAAAAAAAAAAAAAAAAAAAAAAAAAAACCAACAACAACAATAAATGTAATAAAACTGTAAAGTTCAGCCGGGCGATGGTGGCTCACGCCTTTAATCTCAGTGCTTGGGAGGCAGAGGCAGGCAGACTTCTGAGTTTGAGACCAGCCTGGTCTACAGAGTGAGTTCCAGGACATCCAGGGCTACACAGAGGAACCCTGTCTCGAAAAACCAAAAAAAAAAAAAAAACCCTGTAAGGTTCATATATATATGCACATGTATTATGTTAAGTATAGAGTGCCTACTTGTGAAACATGTAGTAACGTCTAATTTTTCACAAACTAGGGAGTGCAGGAGAAAGCACAATGGGTAAAGTACTTGCCACACAAGCAAGACCAGAAGCTGGGTTTGGTGCCACGCCCTTAGTCTCAGCACTGCAGAGGCAGAGGTAAAAGATTTCTGAGTTCCAAGCCAGCCTGGTCTACATAGTGAGTTCCCGGTCAGCCTGGGTTCCAATTGAGACTCTGTCTCAAAAATAAGTAAGCTGAGAGTAACTGGGGAGGACAGTAGAGGTCAACCTCTGGTCTCTACGCACAGACCTCTCAATACACAAGTGCACCTGAGCAACCACACAGATATTTCCTACAGCAGCTGGGAAAAGAGACTTGTGGTGCTTTGTGATGGACAGAGCACACTGTCCGAAAGACAGTTTTATTTTTTATTTTTTCTATTTCTTTTTTTTTTTTTTTTTTTTTTTTTTTTTTTTTTGGTTTTTCAGTTTCTCTATATAGCCCTGGCTGTCCTGGAACTCACTCTGTAGACCAGGCTAGCCTCGAACTCAGAAATCCACCTGCCTCTGCCTCCCAAGTGCTGGGATTAAAGGCGTGTGCCACCACTGCCCAGCCGAGACAGAGTTTTCATTCCCTCACTAGTGCTGAGGCTGGACCCCAGGCCAGGGCCCTGTGTATGCTGAGCTCCTGTCCTTTATATTTTGTGTGCACCATGCATGCCACAGTGCACACACATGGAGGTCAGAGGACAACCTGCAAGAGTTGGTTCTTTCCTTTCCACCACGTGAGTCTGAGGGATTGAACATGGGTCGTCAGACTTGGTGGCTAGCACCAGTACTTGCTGAGCCATCATACCTGCCCTCATTTCTGTTTTGTGAGACAGGCTCTCACACTGCAGCTCAGGATGACAGACTACTCATGATCTATGTGGGGCTGGCCTCAAACCTGAGGCAGTCCTCCTGCCTCTGTTTCTTCAGTGATGGGGCCACAGGCTGGTACTACCACCTGCAGATCCTTTTGTATTTGTGCAGTGTTCTTTACCAGATGTGTGAACAAGGCATGCTAGTGCACACTTGTAAACCCTGCACTAGGGAAGTAGAGACAGGAGGATTTGGAGTTCAAGGCCAACCTGAGCTAAACAAGACCCTGACCAAACAGACAAGCAGATGACTACATACACATGGAGGATGGGAGAGAAACAGACAAAACCAGGTGAAATTTCATGAAATGAAGCATTAAAAAGCTTTTTTTTTTGAAAATTATTTTTAGAGCTAGGTGGTAGAGACGTGTACCTTTAGTCCCAGCACTTGTGAGGAAGAGGCAGAGGTTCCAGGCTAGGCTGGTCTACAGAGGGAGTTCCAGGTCAGCCAGGGCTACATAAAGAAACCTTGTCTTGAAAAAAACAAACAAAAACATTTTAGGGGGCTGGAGAGATGACTCAGAGATTAAAAACACTGGCTGCTCTTCCAAAGGACCCAGGTTTAATTCCCGGCACCAACAACTGTCTGTAACTCCAGTTTCAGGGTATCTGACACCCTCACACAGACATAGAAGTAGGCAAAACACATAAGATAAAAATAAATTATATATACAAAAATTAGATTTTTTTCTTTCACGTGCGTGAGTATTTTGCCTGCATGTATGTCTGTGTACTATGCTCATGAGGTCCCTGGATGTCAAATAGGAATGTCCTATCCTCTGGAACTAGAGCTACAGATGATTGTGAGCCACCATGTAGGTGCTGGGAACTGAAGCCTGATCCTCTGGAAGAACAGCCAATGTTCTTAACAGTTAACTCATTTCTCTAGCCTTTAAAAGAACTTTCAAATCACAAAATATTAGGGCCAAAGGGAGAGGGCTCGAGGAGTAATAGTGCTTGCTGCTCTTCCACAGTTTGTTGGATCCAAGTTTGGTTCCCAGAGCCTACACTAGGTGGCCCACATCCATCCATAACTCCAGTGCCTGGAGCTCCTTCTCCCTCTTCTGAGCTCTGTGCTCACAATAATCCTCTGTATAAAGAACCACACACGCACATACACAATAAATAAAAATGGCCAGGTGCGGTGAGACACACCTTCAATCCTAGCACTCAAGAGGCAGAGCAGGCCAATCTCTGTGAGTGTGAGGCCAGCCTGGTCTACACACGAAGGAAAGCAATGCAAAGAAACTAAAAATACATTAAAACACAAGATAAGCCAGAAAAAAAAACCATATATGAAAGGGAACAATTATATGCAAATCAAAGCCACAAAAGGAAGGTATCGCTCCTCAGATAGAGGGACCGTAGGAGAAGAGGCCGGAGGTGGGGGAGTTGCAGAGGATGCAGAGAAAGGGGAACTCACCACTGGAGAAAATGAAAATGAGTAGGGCTTCTATGGAAAACAGAAAGAAGGTTCCTCAAAACACTAAAAATAAAATGAACATATGACCCTGCTATCCCACACTGGGTACACGAGCAATGAATATTAATTTGCTGTGTCAAGGAGATCTCTGACTGTCCATGTCTGTCTGTCTTTATTGCACACCCTAAAATACATTTAACATTATTATATGCATGCTTGATGTGAGAGAGGTCCGTGTGTGTTAAGGGATTCGGAGGACAGCTTTGTGAGGTGCTCCTCTCGTCCCATGTCTGTGTGAGCTCTGACGAACTCAGGCTGTAAGGCTTGTGTAGCAAGTGCCTTTACCACTGAGCTCTTCGCTCATCTCCGGAAAGGGTCTCATGTGACCAAAGCTAGCCTGTAATTCACTATGTAGCCAAGGCCAGTCATCTTCCTTTTGCCTCTGGAATTAACAAATTTGTATCAACACACCCAGTTAATGCAGTGCTGGGAATTGAACCCAGAGCTTCAAGCATGCTAGGCAAGCACCCTAGCAACTGAACTATAAAGCACTGTGACAACTGAGTGATAAACACCATGTCAAAAGAGCTACAAGCATTACGCCAACTAAGTTATATGCACTAGGTCAACTGAACCACAAGTACTCTACCAACTCAACTACAAGCATTTTAGCAACCCAGCTATTTCCCTAGGTTCCTTTCATATTTATTCCAGCCAATAGGTGGAGTTAACTGAGGTGTCCTTTGACAGATGATGAATAAAGAAAATGTAGGCCAGGCAATACGCCTTTAATCCCAGCACTTGGGAGGCAAAGGCAATTGGATTTCTGAGTCTGAGGACAGCCTGGTCTACAGAGTGAGTTCCAGGACAGTCAGGGCTACACAGAGAAACCCTGTCTTGGAAAAAAAGAAAGAAAGAAAGGAAGGAAGGAAGGAAGGAAGGAAGGAAGGAAGGAAAGAAAGAAAAATGTGGGCACAGGGTGTGGAGCTAGAGGCCTATAGTCTGTTATGCCAGGGTAATACAGCAGCAATATAACCAAAAGCCCCAGCCTGGGGCTGGAGAGATGGCTCACAGGTTAAGAGCACTGGCTGGTCTTCCAGAGGTCCTGAGTTCAATTCCCAGCAACCACATGATGGCTCATAGCCATCTATAATGAGATCTGGTGCCCTCTTCTGGCCTACAGGCATACATGCAGACATATCGTATGTATACTTAATAAATAAAACAAAAAGCAAAAGAAAAGTTTAAAAAAAAAAAAGAAAAAGAAGCCAGCCTGGGCTGCACAGTAAACCCTAAGGCCAGCCATATGCTAAAATCCAGGCACAGTAGCAATGTGTGTAGTCTCAGCATTGGGGAAGCTGGCCAGCTAGCCCAGGGAAGACAAGATAAGACCCTTAGGTTCACTGGCCAGCCAGCTGGCTGAATCCAAGAGGTCCAGATTCAGTGAGAGACTCTGTTTCAAAAACTAAGGTAGAAAAAAAGTGGGCAGTGGTGGTGCATGCCTTTAACCTGGCACTCAGAAGGCTAAAGTAGGAGATCGCTGTAAGTTCAAGGCCAGCCTGGTCTACAGAACAGAGCAGTTCCAGGATAGAGAAACATTGCCTCAAAAAAAAAAAAAGAAAGAAAGAAAGAAAGAAAACAAGCCAGGCAGTGGTGCAGCCTTTAATCCCAGCACTTGGGAAGCAGAGGCAGGCTGAGGCCAGCCTGGTCTACAGAGTGAACTCCAGGACAGCTAGTGCTATACAGAAAAACCCTGTCTTGAAAAAACAAAACAAAACAAAACAAAAAACAAACTAAGGTAGAGAGGACAGAGCAGGAGACTCACTTCAACCTTTGTACATAGGTGCCCTGTCCACCCTCGTATTCACTCACACACTAAGAATAGAAGCATTAGGCATGCCCTCTACAAGAGAAAGAATCCCAGCACCTGAGAGGCAGAGACAGAAGGGTCTCTAAGTAAATCATAGCTTACAGAGTGAGACCCTGAAAGGGAAGTGGAAGGAAGGGGTGTTTTCAGCTGTGAAAGGAGTAAAGCCCTGTTGTTATACATGGTAGGTGATAGTATATGTAAGTGACCAGACAGAAACATGTTCTTATTGGTGAGGAAAATAAAAGCTGAATACAGACAGACATGGTGATGCACGCCTTTAATCCCAGCACCCAGGAGGCAGAGGCAAGTGGATCTCTGTGAGTTTGAAATTAGCCTGGTCTACGTAATGAGTTCTAGGCCAGCCAGAGCTATATATATAGTGAGACCCACTTTCTACACATATAGAAACTTGGATTTCAGGTTGTCAAGAGAACTCCACAGGTAAAGATGCTTGCTGCCAAGCTTCACATCTAACTTTAAGATCTATGTTAGAAGGAATGAACTGATTCCCACACGTTGTCTTTTGATCTCCATACCCACATGTGTGCCCCCAACATGAATGAATGAATGAATAAAAAGATAGATAAACAAACAAACAAATACCAGTGATAACAAACCCCCAAACACTGGGTTCTGGGGCCAATGAGATGTCTCAGTGGACAGAGGTGCTTGTTGCCAAGTCTAACAACCTGAGTTTGATTCCTGGAACCTGTCTGGTGGAAGAAAAGGGCTAACTACCCAATATCACCATCTGACCTCCACATCTGCAGCTTGGCATATGCATGCACTCTCAACTACACATAGAAAAAACTCTGTTGGTTAGAACAAATCCTTTTCTTTGTGGTGCTGGGGATAGAACCAAGGACCTCATGTATACTAGTCCACCACTGTTAAATAGTTATATTAGTAATAAATAGTATATCCTAGAAATGTTCATAAAATATATCAATGAGTCTGGGGCTGGGGCTCATGGGTAGGGGGTTTGCCTAACAAGCAGGAGGCCCTGGACTCCAGCCCCAGTACCACATGAACAGGGCATAGTTCCACAAAACAGTCATGCTAGCACGAGAAAGGCACAGACAGGAAGGTCTGTGGTATGATGTGAAGTGTGAAGTGTGGCAGTTCATGGTCATTCTCAGCTACATAGTGAGTTTCAGGCTAGCCTGGGCTACATGAGACAAGTTTGAAAATACATAAACTGATAACAAATGCAAAGAGAACAACAACAACAAAACCTACATGCATTTAGCCCAATAATTGAATTCTCCAGGGTCTCCACCAGTGTGTCATGGCACTGTGTAGTCCTGACTGGAACTCACTATGTAGACCAAGGTGGCCTGAACTCACCAAGACCCACCTGCCTTAGTCTTCTGTTGTCTCTTTAACCATAGGCTCCTTCAATATTAGAATATTAATTCTAATATTCAGTAACCATAATTCTGGTTACTGAATTTTCATCTCGTGCCAGGAACTCTACCCTTTGTATTCCTCATTTACTCATGTCTCATTATCCAGGTGATGAAAAGGAGGTTGGGTCAGAGACCAGAGTACAAGCTCTGTCTACACCTCATAGTGGATGGTAGTGAGCCAGGTATAAGCTCTCAGCACCCCCTGAAGGTCAAATGTGGAACAAAGACAAACCATAAACTAGATCATTCCGATTATCTTTGGAGAGGTTCTTAGTGAGGTGATTTTCTTTTTCCTGCCCTGGGAGAGTCCTAGAAGGAGTGAGAGGGGGCAGGATCCTGGATTAGATATCAGTTGAGGGACACAGAGCTGATGGGAGGGATTTCAGAGGGATATAGCTAGCCCTGGAGAATCTAAGAAATATTGAAAGCTTTCTAGCAGGATTTTCATTTAAAGAATCAAACACATTTGGAAAGAGGAGGCTGAAGGATTTAAAGGTTACATACTGAAGTTCTGTCTCAACAAATAAATAAAACCCATAGGGGCTGGAGAGATGGCTCAGCTGATAGAATACCTAAGCTGCACAAACCTCTTGATCTCTAGCATGGTGGCTCATACATATAATCCCAGGACTCTCGAGGCGGGGGACAGGAGAATCAGGGTTACTCTTGACTACATAGAGTTCAAGGCCAGCCAAGTCAGACTCCTTCACACACCAAAGGGGGGGGGAGATCAGATAAAATTAGGTTCATCTGGGCATGTAAGCATAGTAGTGCATACAACAGGCAATCCAGCACTCCAGAAGCCAGAGAGGGAGACTCTGAACTCAAAGTCAGCCTTGGATACACAAAGAAACCTTGTTTTGTTTTTATTTGTTTTTTTTTTCTTAAGGAAAAAAAAAAAGGATGGCTTTGCCTGAGTTCAATCCACAAGGTAAGAGGAAATCACCAACTCCCTTGAGTTGTCTTCTTACTTCCACACTAAAACACAAAAATAAATTAAGAAAATTAAAATAGGGGCTGGAGAGATAGCTCAGTGGTTAAGAGCACTGTCTGCTCTTCCTGAGTTCAATTCCCAGTAACCACATGGTGGCTCACAACCATCTATAATGGGATCTGATGCCCTTTTCAGGCATGCAGGCATATATGCAAGTAGAGCACTTATATGTATAAAATAAATACATTTTTTAAAAGTAAAAAATTGTTCTAATCTCAGCAACCACATGGTGGCTCACAACCATCTGTACAGCTACAGTGTACTCATATACATAAAATAAATAAATTAATATTAAAAAAAATTGGGCTGGAGAGATGGCTTAGCGGTTAAGAGCACTGACTGCTCTTCTAGAGGTCCTGAGTTCAATTCCCAGCAACCACATGGTGGCTCACAACCATTTGTAATGGGGTCTAATTCACTCTTATGGTGTGTCTGAAGACAGCTACAGTGTACTGGTATAAATAAAAATAAATAAACCTTTTTTCAAAAATAAAAAATTAATATACATATATACATACACACACAAACATATATATGTATGTATATATAGACAGAGAGAGCGAAGAATAGCCACATTTCATGGCACACACCTTTTTTATTTTTTTCTTAATTTCCAGACAGTCTCACTCTGATTATCAGGAAGTCACTATGTAGACCAGGCTGGCCTGGAATTGCCGTGTTGCGCCTTTACCTTCCGAGTGCTAGAATTAAAATCACGGCACAAGTCTTTATTCTCAGCCCTCACGAGGCAGAATCAGGTGGATCTCTCTGAGTTCGACGCCACCCTACGCTATATAGGGTGAATCAGGAGTGAGACCCTGACTCTAAAAGACAAAAGTCAATTCATGTCAATAATGTTAAAGGGAGAGAAAGACACAGAAAAAATTGTAGGTAAAATAAGGAGCGTAGCAGGAGGCTTGTCCACTGTCAATCAAAACATTAAAGCTTTGCAGCCAGGTACCGCCCAGGTATGGGCGGGCCCTCCATCTATCCTTGAGGTTCATTGGTTAAAATAGAAACGCGTCTCTGGGGTCAAGCAATTTCATCGGTTTGCTTCCGGCACCGACTCTCCCTTGTCGGGGCTTCCGGCTATCCTGTGGAGCTGATCCACAGCCTCAGGCTCCGGGACCTGGCGCTGGTGGCGGCGGAATCGCGTTCGTGACGTGCCCGGCGCGCGCGTGACGCCATCAGTCATCGCCGCGAGCGTCCGCAGGCGCTGCGACTGCCTGCGCTGCGAGAATCCCTCGGAGATGCTGCGGTTGTTCCAGGCCGCTTCCCGGGCCTGGCTTCGACCCTCTGGCTCCCGGGTAGGGCACCGCGCTGAGGTCAAGGTCGGAGGTCAAAGGTTGAGAACTTCCGAGAGCACCTCTGACTCCCGCCTGTCATTTCCAGGTCGCCAGCTCTCTAGCGGAAGGCGCGGTGAGGCCGACCGAGATTTCCGAGCCGCAAGATAGCGCGGGTGAGACGGCCGGGGTCATTCATACCTTGAGTTGGGGAAGATGGCACCGAAAGCGTTGAGTCTGGATCCTGCACCTTGACCGCTCACTTTTCACCTCCCGCCAGGTCTCCAAGATCCTGTTTTGCGCAAGTGCGAGCTTCGGATCCCGGCGCACCTGCGCCCGGTGCAAGCCTGGGTCGAGTCTCTCCGAGGATTCGAGCAGGAGCGCATCGGCCTGGCGGAGCTGCACCCCGACGTGTTTGCAACGGCGCCCCGGTGAGCGCGGGGTGCAGTGGGAGGAACTTGCCGTGGTTTCTCCACCTGACGAAAGGGGTGATCAGTTTCCCTACTTACAGGGCTGGAGGGCGAAGGACACAGCCCTGCTGCCACCCTGGCCTGTTACATCCTGCCTTGCTCCCTTGTGCTGGGTTCCCCGGTTTGTCAGGCCTCAAGAAGTTGGGTAGATTAGTGAACCACACAGAAAATTTTCTAGAAGTGTTTTATTTTAGAGCTGCGGATGTGCACAGTTAGAGGGCTTGCCTGCAGGCACCTTGCTCTGGGTTCCCTTCTATAGAATACAAATGTCATGGTGACCCACACCTCTTCATCCCACCACTGTAGAGGTGGAAATAGGAGGGTCAAGAAAGTAATGATCCAGGTTGCATAGTGAGTTCCAGGCCAGCCCTGGACTTTGTGGTACAGAGACGATCTTGAGTTGTGGTGGTGTCACCTGTGGTCGGGGAAGAGTTGAGGACAGAGGGTCCCTAATGTTCAAAGAAAGAGCCAGGTTTCCTTTAGTAGGATGCAAATGTGGGAGAGTTCCACCTGGGGTGTCCCTCTTAGGTCTCCCTTCCCCTTTTCCAGGCTGGACATTCTGCACCAGGTTGCCATCTGGCAGAGGAACTTCAGGAGAATCGTGAGTGTCCTGAGTAGCACGGCAGAGCCTCCCACTGGGCTCAGGGGTCTGTGAGTGTGCTCTCTGGACAGCCCAGCTCAAGCCTTGGCTGCCTGTTCCAGTCAGGCATGCCCCTTCTCAGGTTGTAGTTTAGCACCCATCCCTGTAGCCGTCATGGTAGGTAAGCTTCGACACATCCCTGTCCCACTGGACTCAGTCTAGTAGGAGAAGTGAATGAACATCAGTAGTTAGAGTGCACACATGCTTGGGAACAATCTCTCCAGAGAAAGGTTCTAAGTACGTGTGTACTGGGTAGGGAGCCCAGAACCTCAGTGGCTGGGCAGTTGCTTTGTTCACATGCCACCACCATCCCACTTGGGAATTTCTACTGCCGGGCCGTGCTCCAGCCAAAGGAACTTTAACTTATTCTACCTGTAGGTCTGACTTAACTAACTCACAAGGCAGTGCAGCCAAAGTAGAGTATAATAGGGACGGTATGTGTAAGTGCTCTGTGGAGAGGACCTCACGGAGCCTAGCATTATCATTTAGTCAGTGAGAGCAGAGTTTTGAGCCAGGAGCATTCAAGAGTCAACAAGGAGCCATTGCGATGGCCCATTCCTGCAATCACAGTGCTGCAGAGGCTCAGAGTCAGCCTGAGCTCTATAGTGAGGACTTGGTACTTAGAAATGACAGCCCCTGTGAACGGGGCAGCAGAACCAGCTTCTCAAGGTGGGGGATTCTGGTCACTAAGTTCCCCTGTACTGTCCCCTTCACAATCTTCTCTGTCATTTGCCTGAACCCTACCCCATCCTCTTTGTACCCACAGAGCTATGCTAAGACCAAGACCAGGGCTGAGGTGAGGGGTGGTGGCCGCAAGCCCTGGCAACAGAAAGGCACTGGCCGTGCCCGGCATGGCAGCATCCGTTCTCCCTTATGGCGAGGGGGTGAGTAGAGCCCAAAGGGGAGGGAGTTTCAGATGACCCTTGCCGTGCATGTGCCTACCACTGCCATGATAGGGGGACACCTGAGTCCCCAGCTTATTAGCCCCCTGGGGCATGAGAGCCCTGTACCACCAAGCCTGGTTTATGCAGTGTTGGGGACAACAACCAAGGTTCTTTGCACACTAGGCAAGCACTCCACCAACTGAGCCACAGCCCTAGCCCCACCTTCCCTTTTAATATCTGTTTCCTTTTTTCTTTTGAGACTGGATCTTGCTGTATATCCCAGGCTGTTCTTGAATTTACTTTTTCTACTTCAGTTTGTTGAAGTAGAGTTGGCTGAATGTACCTTCATGCTTGTCTACGGTCATTCTCCACCCTCCTCCTGTCTATTCTTCCCATGGCACCTAGCAGGATCTGGCCCCTCCCACTCCCCCAGCTACTGTTCATCACCCATTCCAACATCTTGTGCTAGCCACCAAGGAGATTTCTGACATCCCAGACCAGCAGTGACCAGCAACTCACACACTACTGTCCCTGCAGGAGGTGTAGCCCATGGTCCCCGGGGCCCTACAAGTTACTACTACATGTTGCCCATGAAAGTGCGGGCTCTGGGCCTCAAGGTGGCCTTGACTGTCAAGCTCATGCAGGTATGGTACAGTACAGCTGGGAGGGAACGTGGCTGGTGGCTGTGGTTCCTGGGCTCTGCACTAAAGCCCAGGTCCTGTTTTTTTCCACAGGATGATCTACACATTGTGGATTCACTGGAGCTACCCACTGCAGACCCCCAGTACCTGACAGAGTTGGCTCAATACCGCCACTGGGGGAGTTCCGTGCTCCTTGTAGACTTGTGAGGGCACAGGGCAGGGTGGGGAAAGGGCCAAGTCCCCTGTATCCTGCCAGGCTCACCTCTCAGCCTCCATCTGTTCCAGAATACATGAAGAGATGCCCAAGAACGTCGTGGCAGCCACTGCAGGGCTCAAAAGCTTCAACTTGATCCCCGCAGTTGGTGAGTGATGGGTCGAGTCATTACCCCAAAACCCAGAAGCCTAGAGCAAACTGGCACAGATCCCACAGTTAATCTTGGCCAGTTCAAACCCTGAACCTGTCACAGCATGGCTGAATAGCTTGTCTAAGAGTTTACCATTTGGTGGTGTTGTTGGGGTGGAAACCAAGGCCCAGGGCCTCATGTGCTAGGCATGTGCTCTACCCAGAGCCACTTCTCCAGCCTTCAACTGCCCCAGTGGTACCATCCTGGAAGAAGCATCCCAAAGTCATGTATCTGTTAAAGCATGTTCCACATGTAGCCTGAAGAGGGCGACTGTGAGTGCTGGGGTGAGAGCTGATCCTACCTATCCTCTACATTTTTTCCTCCCCTAACGCTGACTCCAGCTGATTCTGGTCTCCCAGTGATACAGTGTGTTTATCCACTTGCTGGGTCCTCACTGGAATGTGGTGTGGGGTCACAGTTAAATCCCGAGCAAATGTGAAAGCAGTTAGTTGCTCAGCAGCTAATGTGGGATCTGAAAACTAGCAGTGTATTCCAGAGGAGGCTTCAGATAAGATGCGCTCGGGCAGTCACACCCTGACCATGCCCTCACATTGCAGGCCTGAATGTGTACAGCATGCTCAAACACCAGACTCTGGTCCTCACCCTGCCTTCTGTCAACTTCCTGGAGGACAAGCTACTCTGGCAGGATTCAAGATACACAGCACTCTACCCCTTCCGCTTGCCCTACAGTGACTTCCCCTAACCCTGTCCGGTCACCTAGGGGCCTGCCTCACTTGGGGGCAGGTCAACACCCTAGCCATCCTTCGAAAAACGGCAGTTTCTTGGAAGCTATTGGACCTTGTTGCCAGGAGGGGACAACTGCACAGAGCCAAGATGAGTGCCTGCATGGGATCTCTCTTGTCACATAAAAAATAAACCCTATTTTTCACAAGACTTGGAAATGGAGCTGGTCACTGCTGTGGGATCCTGTCAGCTCTTAGGCTGTTCATCCAGTGTGGGGTATTCCTGATGCCTCTCTTCTAGGGCCCACAACCTGCTTTGCTACAGACTGCCAGGAGGGATTCGCCCTCCTGAAGCCCATGTTGGAGCTTGCATAGGTGCCAAGCCAGCAGCCTGTCCTCTCACCTCTAGGAGGGCCTGCCACCTGGATGCCAGGCAGGCTTGCTTACAGCTTCCTTCAGAGTCAGAGCCAGTGGCTTGTGTTCTTATGATAAAAGAAATATAAACCTATTTAAAGAGACCACCCCAATATTCTCATTTTGTAGTTGTAGTTGTGTTGTGTGTTCTTCCAGACAGGGTTTCTCTGTGTAGTCCAGCTGTCCTAGAACTCCCTCTGTAGACCGGGGTGATCTGGAACAGAGATCCATCTGCCTCTGCCTCCCAAGTGCTGGGATTAAAGGCGTGCTTCACTACCTCCCAACTGTATTTCTCAGTTTTTTAAAAAAGAAAATGGGGCCGGGCAGTGGTGGTGCATGCCTGTAATCTCAGCACTTGGGAGGCAGAGGCAGGCGGATTTCTGAGTTTGAGGCAGCCTGGTCTACAGAGTGAGTTCCAGGACAGCCAGGGTTATACAAAGAAAACCTGTCATGAAAAAAACAAATAAATAAAAAGGAGGGCTAAAAAAAATAAAAAGAAAAAAGAAAATGAGGAGCTGGAGAGATGGATTGTCAGAGAAGAGCAGTGACTGCTCTCCCAGAAACCTGGTGTTAGGGTCTCAGCAGCCACATGGCAGCTCACATCCATCTTCAACTCCAATTTCAGGAGAGCCAGATGTCCTCTTCTGGCCTCTGCTGTCACCAAATACAAACATGGTGTACAGACATGGCATACTCACAGAGTACAGAAAATAGTTAAAAATTAAAAGGGCTTACATGAGAAAAATTTTCCTCTAATTTTAACCATTCAAACCATGGGCTATACTCCCAGCCCCTCCTTGAGGGTTTCTCTACAGGGGCTGTATCCCCCAAGTACAGAGATTACAGGCATACACAGCTGTGTCTGTCTTTCTTTATATGAATTTATCACAAAAAAACTGACTTATAAAGGAAGAGTGAGGTTTTAATCATATATACATAAAAGAGCTGGAGAGATGGATTCAGCAGTTAAGAGCTCTGGATACTCTTCCAAAAGATGGGTTCAATCCAGCAGCCACATGTCAGCTCATAACTATCTAACTCCAGTTGCAGGGGATCAGGTACCTTCACACAGACATGCATGCAGGCAAAACACCAATGTGCACAGAAAAAGTCATTTAAGCTGGGTAGTGGTTGTCGCCACCTCACTGACCAGTGGACATAAGGAGGTGACTACAAACTCTTCTCCAAGCAGTTTATTCAGGAACCTTGCACTACAGAATCATTCATTCATCTCTCCTCCAGCCCCCAGAACTCTCGGGTTAAATACTTTCCCTGGTCCCAATCAGCATCAGCTATGCAGCAAAGCATAATAGGTTACGAGAAATCATGCCAGCTTGCATCACAAACTGGAGGTACTCAACTTTTCTAAATAAGGACTTGTTTGCCGGGCGGTGATGGCACACACCTTTAATCCCAGCACTTAGGAGGCAGTAGCAGGCGGATTTCTGAGTTCGAGGCCAGCCTGGTCCACAGAGTGAGTTCCAGGACAGCCAGGGCTACACAGAGAAACCCTGCCTCAAAAAAAAAAAAAAAAAAAAAGGACTTGTTTATTGTGGTGTTCTCTGCTCTGGCCAGAGGCCAGGCGCCATATTTAGGGTGGCAGCTGAGGCTCTCCATAAGTGGTGGCGTGTGCCTTTAATCCCAGGATTCAGGAGGCAGAGGCAGGCAGATCTCTTTTTTTTGTTGTTGTTTTTGTTTGTTTGTTTTGTTTTTGTTTTTTTCTAGACAGGGTTTCTCTATGTAGTCCTGGCTGTCCTGGAACTCACTCTGTAGACCAGGCTGGTCTCGAACTCAGAAATCCACCTGCCTCTGCCTCCCAAGTGCTGGGATTAAAGGTGTGTGCCACCACTGCCCGGCCAGGCAGTTCTCTAAATTTGAGGCCACCTGGTCTACAAAGTGAGTTCCGGGACAGCCAGGACTACACAGAAAAACCCTGCCTCAAAACAATCAAAATAAATACATTTCTTAAACTGAGGAAACTTGAGGAGTCCCCAGAGAGTGGGGCGGGACTCCACAGAGACAGCATCCAGCTGTCTCTAAGCCAGTACTGATCTTGACCAGGACTGCTTTCTGCTGGTGTCCATACAGCCAGACAGCCTCAGTCACACCCGATGGCTGCCAGCCCTCTTTTGGCTGAAAATATCCCTGGGATGTGTTGACATTGCAACTAGAAAAACAAAAGCCACAGAAGCCTCAAGTGGTATGTGCTCTATCTCAATGCTTTGGAGGCTGAGGCTAGAGGAATACAATTCTAAGGATAGCCTGGGCTACATAGTAAGGCCGGGCAAGCATAGTGGTGCACACCTGTCATTCTGGCACTTGAGGCAGAAGCAGGAGGGAAGGTTGAAAAAGTCACCCTTGGCTACATAACTTGAAGCTAGGCAGGGCTACCACAGACCCAATTTCAAAAACACTAAACAAGTGTTGGCTTCTTGCCCTTGGCAGTTCTTTCTCATTATTACTTAATAAACCTATGTTTCCTCTGCTCAGAAACAAGCCAGGCACAGATCTTTAATCCTGGCACTCAGGAGACAGAGGCAGGCACATCTCTGAGTTCGGGCCAACCTGGTCTACAAGTGTGTTCTAGGTCTTCCAGGCTACAAAAAAAAAA
>NW_022196906.1:15143112-15143603 GCF_008632895.1 Mastomys coucha
AAAAAAAAAAAATGCAAAACCACCAAAGAAGCCACTGGGATAAGTTGAAGGTGTTCTGATGCTAGCCCAATGTGGCTAGCTGTTACTACATGTCTCTGTTGTGGCTCTTGTGAAGCCAAAGATCCTACAGCCAGAGTCACAGCCTAAAAAGACACACATGCAGGTCCACCTACATTAGAACTTGAAGGAAACAGTGAGACCCATCATCACGCACAGGGTTTTTTTTAAAAAAAAAAGTCAGAATCTGTCCCTCCATACTGGAGACCCTCAGCCAACTGGAGGAGGGAAAGGGCGTCCTAGAAAAGTGACACGGTATCTAGATGTACTCTGAAGTTATTGGGATGTAGCCAGGCAAGGTGTTGAATGCACTTGGGAAGTTGAGGCAGGAGGATCAGGTCAACCTGAGCTATGTAGTAAGTCTGAATCTAGCCTGAATTACATGAAACCTTGTCTCAAAAAGCAAAACAGTGGGGCTGGGGCTGGGGCTGGGC
>NW_022196906.1:15143726-15145961 GCF_008632895.1 Mastomys coucha
TGGGGCTGGGGCTGGGGCTGGGGCTGGGGCTGGGCAAGTGGATCAGCCAGCAGAATGCTCATCTACAACTCATTAAGCCAGGGGAAATGTAAGCAGGGTGTGGTGGTGCTCTCCCAGATCTTGAGTGTTGGAAGCAGAAGCCGGGGAGTCCCAGGTCAGGCTGGGTTATAGACCAAGAGCCTGTCTCAAAGTAAATAAAAACTGAGACAGCTCAGGCTGCAGGAAGGAGAAAGGAGGACAAGCTGTGTTGGGATGAGTGGGAAGGCATGGCAGGTGGAGGGAACGGCAAAACGTCCCCTCCAGAACACCAAGGTAGTGCCACAGACCAAGGCTGCAAAGTTTCTGGTCGGCAGAGCATTCCTTAGAGCTTGTGAGACCACTTGGCACCAGGGAGGAAGTCATGCCCTTCCTGCAGACTGAGGTACAGGACAGGGGCGGAAGCTGCAAAGGAATGTAACTCTAGAGTGTGCTGCTCCAGTCTATTGCCACTCACCTTCCCATCCCCACCTCAGCTAAGGACCCTTCCAGAATCTCAGACCTCTTCCAAAGAACTGCCCTTGACCCTGGCCCCAAGCCCCAACAGCTCCAGTGGGTCTAGCCTGAGAATGGATTCGAGTCCAAGAGCTAGCCAGTGGACCACTCAGGAAGGGTCTCATGTATTCCAGGTTAACTTCTAGCCTTTGTTTGTTGTTTGATTTATATGCGTGAGTACTCTGTATACACATACCCATGCAGGCCAGAAGAGGGCATCAGATCCCATTACAGATGGTTGTGAACCATCATGTGTTTGCTGGGAATTGAACTCAGGACCTCTGGAGGAATCATCAGTCCTCTTTCCTGTTACACTCTCTCTCTAGCCCCCACCCCCACTCCAAGCCCCTTTCAGAGACAGGGCTTCTCTCTGTGGTCTTGTTGTTTTGGAACTTGCTGTGTAGACCAAGCTGGCCTTGAACTCAGAGATATGTCTGCCTCTTGAATGCTGGGATTAAAGGCATATGCTGATACCTCCTTACTCTTTTTTTTTTAAAGGTGTTTTGTTTGTTTTGTTTCAAGACAAGGTCTCACTACGTAGCTGTGGCTGGCTGAAACTCACAGAGAACCTCCTGCCTCTGCCTTCCCAGTGCTTTTATTTTTTTTTTAATTTTAAGTTAAATCTTTTTTTTGTTTTGTTTTGTTTATTCAAGACAGGCTTTCTCTGCGTCGTTCTGGCTGTCCTGGAACCCACTCTGTGAGACTAGGCTGGCCTCGAACTCAGAAATCCACCTGCCTCTTCCTCCCAAATGCTGGGATTAAAGGTGTGCGCCACCACTGCCCGGCTAGTTAAATCATTTTATTTGAGAAAAGTAGACACTCCAACCCTGCCATTCTCGAGGGAGAAGCAGTGGCAACTTCCAGATCCAGGGGAACCTTAGCTGGAAAGCGGCAACAGGCACTTGGATTTCTGAGTTCGAGGCCAGCCTGGTCTACAGAGTGAGTTCTAGGACAGCCGGGGCTACACAGAGAAACCCTGTCTAAAAAAAAAGATTTATTTATTTATTTTATGTATGTAAGTACACACTGTAGCTGTACAGATGGTTTGTGAGCCTTCATGTGGTTGGTTGGAAATTGAATTTTTACGACTTCTGCTTACTCCAGTCAACCCCCAAGTGCTGATATTAAAGACATGTACAGGGCTGATGAGATGGCTCAGCGGGAAAGAGCACTGACTACTCTTTCGAAGGTCCTGAGTTCAATTCCCAGCAACCACATGGTGGCTCACAACCATCTGTAATGAGATCTGATGCCCTCTTCTGGTGTGTCTGAAGACAGCTACAGTGTACTTACATATAACAATAAATAAATCTTAAAAAAAAAAAACAACAACAAAACAACAAGAACAAAACAGACATGTACAACCACTGCCTGGCTGCCGCAGCCACTCTTAACTGCTGAGCTATCTCTCTCCAGATCCTCTTTTAATTAAAAAAAAAAGTGTGTGTGTGCTCGCACACGCATGCGTGCCACATGTATGCAGGTGTCTGAAGAATAGGGCATGGGATTCATGGAGGTTGAGCTACAAGCAGTTGTGAGCCTCTAGATGTACTGGACCCCAGGTCCTCTGGAAGAGAAGGAAGCAACTGCTCTTAACCACTAGGCCATTCCTCCAAGTTATGGTCACCACACCATTTTTTTTTTTAAAGATTTATTTATTTTATGTATGTGAGTACACTGTAGCTGTCTTCAGACACACCAGAA
>NW_022196906.1:15146949-15163257 GCF_008632895.1 Mastomys coucha
GTGTGTGTGTGTGTGTGTGTGTGTGTGTGTGTGTGTCTAGAAGAAAACATCAGATCCCTAGAGCTGGAGTTACAGATGGTTGTGAGTTGCCATGAGGGTGATGGGAATTGAACCTGGGTTCTCTGCAAGAGCACTTGCTCTGAACAGCTGAACCATCTCTCCAGCCCCCAGTTGATGGTTCTTGAAGAAATCATCTCACGTGGAGCTGGCCTCTAACTCACCCAGTTGGTCATCTCCTGCTCCATCTTCTGAGTACAATTACGGAATGCTGCTGCATGCTGCTAGCTTCTCAGTTGAAGTAGAGTTCTGTTCTGCTCGACACTGCTCCACTGAGGATCCCAGCAGGATTTTCCAATATTCAGCTGTTGGACCTCAACACAGTAGGTGCTGCTTTAAACAGTCACTCTCTAAGAGCTGCACAAAGGACCTTAGGGCAATGGAGGCTCAAACAGGTGAAAGAGGGACCGAAAGACTCTCGGTGACACCACAAGAAAAATTCACTCCGAGGGCTTTCCCAGATTCCCTTGAGATCGCTCTGAAACTCCACCATAGTTGTCGTGAGGTAGAGATTGAGTGTCCTCTCCCCAGACGCCACCCCCCCCTCCAATCAAAACATCCCCGTGGAAATTCCTTAGGAATACCCAGACTTCAGGCGTGGGTGTGGAGTGGCCTGGGAGCTATGGGCTCTGGAGGAAGAGCACGCGCGCATCTCGACCTCTCCCTTCCGCAGCTGCAGCACGACCTCCTGGCCCAGGGCTGGTCTCCACAGCAACTGTATAGGCGTCTTAAAACAGGAAGCCTCAGGCGTCCAAAGGCCAGTAAGCAAGCCACTGAGTCTTGGAAGACTAGGGTTTGAGATCTCTCTTTGTCCAACCTCGTTGTTCAAGGTCTGCCTCAGTTTCCCTGCCGAAAGCAAGAGCGGTGGAGCATGAGGCAGGATCAGGAGTTCAAGGTCCATCCTCAGCTACAAGGCATTTGAGGCCGCCCCGAGCTACTTGACACCTGACCTCAAGAAGAGACAGAAATGGGGAGAGATGAGAGGAGAAAGGGGAGAAAGTAGCACGGGGCGGGGCGAGAGGGTAGAGGAAGTTGGGGAGAGGAAAGAGGAGAGGAGACCCAGAGGGCGCGCTGGGGAGGGGGGTGGTGATCTCTCTTTTCTGAGAGATGCCTCTCCTCTTCAGAGTTCTGAGTTTCTCACCCAGTCTAGGAAAGGGCGGTGCAGGGCTCCACGCCACAGGACCAGACTTCTTCCTTCCTTTTGGGGGAGCTGTCAAGACGCCCCAACAGTCAAAGCAGAAAAGGGGAAGCGAGGCCGCGGGGGCGGGAGCCCTCGTGAGTGGGAGGAGGGACGTGAGGACTGCACGACGCTCCTCAGGCAGGACTTGCTCACAGTGGATCTGTCCGGGCCTGCTTGGATCGCTGCTCCGAAAATCCCTAGTTGTCAAGTGGGTGGAGCGTGGCCCTGGGTACAGGGGCACCTCTGAATGGATGGCGTCCCATACGGATTCCAGGGAGCCCTTATCCCTGGCAAGGGCTTGTCTGGTGGCTTAAAGAGGCTTGCAGTAGTTGGGGAATCAGGACTTGATTTCGGATCCCTGAGAAATGCCGAGCCTCAGTTTACCCCTTCGAGGGGATGGCCGTCCTGAAGTCTGTCGCAGGGCACTAGTCAACCAATTAACCTGGAGGCGTGACTCCTGGAGGCCGAGGGCCTTCTCTCCGGACTCACCTTCTGGTCTCTGACACCACCTCCCCCCACATACCCCGCCCTCCACATGTCATTACATTACTTCAGTTTGGAAATTCCTAGATCGCAGGGGCTAGCGAGGCAGGACCACCCCTCGCGGCCAGGGCACAGTCTCCATCCGGAAATACCGAAGCCCTCGTTCCGGAGGGGAAGGCGCGAGGTTTCCGGGAAAGTGGCCCCGACAGCACCGCCCCACGGCCCCCCGTGGCCAGAGACTATAAAAGCGGCCGCCAGCTTGAGCCTGCACCCAGTGCTAGAGCCCTGCTCCGTTGCTCCTGCACTTTGCCCTGGTCCTGCAATGGCTTCAACCCGTGCCAAGCCCACACTGCCTCTGCTCCTGGTCCTGGTCGCTGTTGTGATCCCTGGTGAGTCTGAGGTGGGGTCGCTTTGTAGGGCAGGTCTCCAAACTCCAGGTGGACCCAGAGCACGGTGGAAATCCCTGCTCCTCGGCCAGCGGAACAGCATATACATTCAACTGTTAATAACGGGAAGTGGGATTGGAAACCCAGGGTTGAAAACTAATAGCCCGAAGTTTGAATCCCACATAGCATCAATCCATGGGTGGGCTACAGAACTCAAGTCTCGGTCTCAGTCTCCTCTCTCTCTCTCTCTCTCTCTCTCTCTCTCTCTCTCTCTCTCCCTCCCTCCCTCCCTCCCTCTCTCTTTCTCTCTCTCTTTCCCTCTCTCTTTCTCTCTCTCTCTCCCTCCCTCCCTCTCTTCCTCCCTCCCCCTCTCTCTCTCCCTCTCTCTGTCTCTCCCTCCCTCCCTCTCTCTTTCTCTCTCTCTCCTTCCCTCTCTCTCTCTCTCTCTCTCCCTCTCTTTCCCCCCTTGCCCTTCGCTCCCCGCCTCTGTCCTCTGTCTTCTCTCTCTCTCTCCGTCCCCTCTTCCTCTCCCTTCTTTTTTTGAGAATGCTGCCTTGACACGTTAGCCTAGGCTGGCCTTGAACTCAGTCCTCAAAGCCTCGGGCTCTTCGGGTTACAGGCTCAAGACCCACTACTCTCCTATAAACGCCTACGTTTAGAACTTGGGCTCCTGGTCTGTGTAATGGAACTGTGGGCAGTCAGAATATGGCCAGGTGGGGAACAGATGGTCTGAGGGGCTGGCCTGTCCTAAGCTGAATCTTGAGGTCCGGTTCCCTCCCCCACGGGCACCCGTTCCTCATCCTCACCCCTGGGGAAGTCCAGGCTGCTTCTGCGCTGGGGAATTCCAGGGTTGGTGTACCCTGGAGCCAGAGTGAGATAGCTCAGGACTCCCCACCTTGCTGTAGCCTGGGGGCGGCGCCTGCAGTCCTCCTATGAGTGGAAGATTCAGAACTTGTTCAGCAGCTAACCGGAGGCTCCTGACCTGGATTCCCAGAATCCATTACTCCTAGCTGGATGACTTCTTCTTAGCCTCAGGGTTTCCCAAGGAGCCCGAATAATTCCAGAGGTATCGAGGAGAGTCTCTAGCTGTATTACCTCCACCAGACTACCAATCACAGCACTGGGATCTTTGTTGGGGGAGGGGAGAAACTGAGCTCAGTGTTTTTGTTGTTTTAATCTCTTTTTTTGATTTGGTTGGTCTTGTTTTTTTGAGTCAGGATTTCTCTGTGTGGCCCTGGGCTTGTTTGGTAGACCAGGCTGGCCTGGAACTGAGAGACCTGTCTGCCTCTGCCTCCGGAATGGTTCCACACACACCCGCCCCCATGGTTGTTTTCACTTAATTACTTAATTACATTTTATTTACTTATTGTACCTGTATATGCTTGTGCCAGGGCATAAACATGGAGCTCAGAAGGCAGCTTGCAGGACCGCCCCCTCCTGCTGCAGGGGCTCTGAGGGCTGAGGGCTGTAGCCAGACTTGCTGGCTAACCCTTTACCTGCTCAGCCTCTGGTTGGCTCCTTTTTAATGTTTTCACATAGAAACCGTGAGGGCCAGGCTCATCTGCAAGCTGTACTCCAGGCCAGGCTAACTCCTGATCTTCAGCCTCCCGAAGGCTTGGTTGGAGGTGGGCCTCAAGCCTTTGTATAAGTTAGTGAAGTGCTCTATTTCTGAGCCACTTCCACTCTGGACTGAGGGATAATCTCAACCACCAAACAAACAAAGCAGTGTCTTACTGTGTAGCTAAAACTCACTGTATAGATCAAGCTAGCCTCAAACTCATGATTCCTCTGCCTTCTGAGTGCTGGAATTAATGGTGTATGCCACCACATCTGGCATTGGGGACACATTTTTAATGTGACCACCACCACCCAGAGGATCTTCTCATTTCACCCTCTTCCTCTTCTTTTTTTTTTTTTTTTTTTTTTCCCTGAGGCAGGGTTTCTCTGTATAGCCCTGGCTGTCCTGGAATTGGCCTTTAGTCCCAGCACTTGGAAGGCAGAGAGAGGTAGGCATTTGTGAGGCCAGCCTGGTCTACAGAGTGAGTTCCAGGGCAGTCAGGGCTACATAATAAAACCCTACCTCAGAAAAACAAAACAAAACAAAACAAAAACCAAAAAACAACAACAAAAACAACAACCCAACCCCCATCCGAGGCTGGGCTGGAGCTGGGCTCAGTGGGCAGAGCGCTTTCCTAGCATGCCTGAAAACCTGGGTCCCTGTATCCAGGCTGCTCTTTGACTTCATTTGTAACCAAGGATCATACTCAACCCCTGATTCCTCCCCGAGTGCTGGAATTACAGGCGTGTGCCACCACACCCAGTTTCTGGGTGCTAAGAGGAGATGAAGCTCAGCTTCAGTCATGCCAGGCAGTTGTTCTGCCCACTGAGCCCAGCCCCTCAGCACCCGTAATTTGTTGCCTTGTGTGCTCAGGTACAATTGCCTCCTGCATGGGCTGCAGAATTCTGTCTAGCTCAAGGCTGCGTCGAGGTCAGCACCTGGCCCTGAAGTCACACGGATAACCCAGCTTCCTCTCATCTCCCCGTTTTGTTCCAGGGCCTGGTGATGCTCAAGTATCCATCTATCCCAGAGAAGCCTTCCTGCCTCGAGGTGGGTCTGTGCAGGTGAACTGCTCTTCCTCTTGCAACGAGCGCCTCTACCTGGGCTTGGAGACTCAGTGGCTGAAAGACGAACTGGAGAGTGGACCCAACTGGAAGCTGTTTAAGCTGAGCGACATCGGGGAGGACAGCAGTCCACTGTGCTTTGAGAACTGTGGCACCATGCAGTCTTCTGCTTCCGCTACCATCACCGTGTATTGTGAGTGGCAGGGTGAGGGGCCGGGAGCAGGGAAACCCACTGGGGATGTGACAGCCTTGGAAAGTCCCACAGTTACTTAGAGATCTCTTTAAACATCTGCCAGCAGAGTGTGCCATAGGAATTTAGAACATTCCAGAATGCCACCATTGGATGCCTGGATTGTTCGATGTTGTTTTGCTTAACTGTACTCTGTGATTAATTGTATCTAATGTTTTGGGTTTTTAAAAATAATCTATTTTTTATTTTATGTGCATTGGTGGTTTACCTACATGTATGTCTGTGTAAGGGTGTCAGATCCCCTGGAACTGGAGTTACAAACAGTGCTGGGAATTGAACTTGAATCCTCTGGAAGAACAGCCAGTGCTCTTAGGCCTTGGACTCACTGCATAGCTGAGGATGGCCTTGAACTGACACACTTTCTGGTGCTGGGACTATAGGCTGGTAGCCCATACTTGGCTTACCTGATCTTGGGGATTGAACCAAGGACTTAGTGATTTCAAGGCCAGGACTCTGCCACTGAGCTATAGACCAAGCCTCTGAGCTGGATCTGACCCTTAAAAACACCTGTCACCCCAGGACTCAAGAGTAGAAAGAACAAGGCTCTTAGAAGTTCACACTCATCCTTGGATACCTAATTCGGGGGTAGTCTAGCCTGGACTACATGGGACATTGGGGAGAGAGAGGGAGAGAGAGAGAAACCTTGTTTGGCATCAACAGTGGAGCTCCAGTTTCACATTACAGGGTGTCATGGTCTACAATGTGTGGCATCCCAAGAGGCAGCAAGTGATATGATTTAGGCAAGTGTAGCATGTTACTCACTTCAATACCTGCCTAATGTCCTGTTTCCTCTGAGGACTGAATAACGGCTTATGATTGGTCTAATAGACTACATCCCTGGAGTTTGGATTGCACTTTTTAATTTTTAGTTTATTTTTTAAATTATGCTGGGTGCAGTGGTGCATGCTTTTAGTCCCAGCTCCTGAGAGGCAGAGGCAAGAGTATCTTTGTCAGTTAAAAGCTAGCCTGGTACAGAGTTCCAGGCCAGCCAGGGATGCACAGAGATCCGGTGTATATGCGCATGTGCCAGGATCAGAGGACAACTTGCAAGCTGGAGGAGTCTTTTCTCGCCTTCCAGGTGGGTCCTGGAGAGTAGGAACTCGGGTCAGCAGGCCTGGTGGCAAGTGCCTCCACTCTCTGAACCATCTTACTAGTCCTCTTTATTGTTTATTGGGTTTTGTTTTTTGTTTTATTTTTCTGTAGACCAGGCTGGCCTCCATCTGCCTACATTGGGCTCCCAAATACTGGGATTAAAGGTGTGTGCCACTACCATCACCCAGCCTGCTGGCCCTGTTTTTATTTATTTTTAAAATGTATATATGTGTGTGTGTGTGTGTGTGTGTGTGTGTGTGTGCCTACATATATGAATGTGCCCACATGTGGAGGTCAGAAAAGGGTATTGAAACCCGGAACTTGAGTGAGCCACTATGTGGGTCCTGGGAACCGAGTCCCAGTCCTTTGCAATGGCAGCCGGTGCTCTTAACTGCTGAACCACCTGTTTATTTTTTAAAGTAAGTTGGCTTTAACTTCTTGCTCTTGATGCACCCACTTCTCAAGCATCCAGACTGTAGGTGTGTGCTTCCACGCCTGGACTGGATATCAGTTCTTTGTGTGTGTGTGTGTGTGTGTGTGTGCACCCTGGATCATCAAGCTCTAGTCTTGGTCCCTCCCACAGGGAACTGGTTAGGATCTAGGTCTGTTCTGCTCCTTAGGGCTGAGGATGGTCCCTCGGGGCTTTGTTCTTGGCCAGGTATGTGCTCTGCTACTGAGCTCCACCTCTAAGTCACACGGTAGTTGTATTTGAAGGTCAAACATTTACAAAGCACTCAAAGGTAGAGAACCCCAGAGATGGCAAGATAAAGTTTGGTTTGGGCACACCATGGAATAGTATGCAACTGCATAAAAGAATGTAGACGGTTCTTCCTACCTGCGGGAATTGTTATACCTTAAAAGGAAACACGTGCTGAGAAGGAGTGCTATGACTGATTCTGTATTTGTGAGCAGAAGGGATAGGATGAGGAAGGCTGTGTTTATACATGGAACCTGGGGCCTCACTTGTTAGGTCAGCACTAACTGCCAACCTGCTACCCAGCTGCTCTGGGTATCCTAGGAACGGGCTCTTACCATGAACTATGCCCACAGCTCCTCACTGGGGAATTCCAGGGAGAGGTTATACTCAGCTGTCTTTGGCTTTGGAATTAACGCCTGAGGAACTGGGTGACCACTGGGCCTTTGACATCTTGGTTTACTTATTGATCATGTCACACCATGGTATGATACAGGGAAGCCCAAAGGCCATCAATCTTAGTGGTAGCTGAACAGAAGCCTTTGGGAAATCTCAGCTTAGCTTGAGGTTTGGAGGATGTGGTTGTATGTACCACTGCTGCCCTGGAGAGAGGGAAGTCCCCACGTATTCCTTGAGGCCTTGGGAAGTCCCTCTGAAGAACTTTCCCAGGTACCTGATCTTAGAAACCCAAGGCTGGGGCTGGAATTCTGGCTTTGCTGCATTTCTGTCTGTCACTTAGGCTGTTCAACTGTGACTTAATTTCTTTTTTTTTTCATTTTTTTAAAGATTTATTTATTATTATTTCTAAGTACAGTGTAGCTGTCTTCAGACACACCAGAAGAGGGCATCAGATCTAATTATGAATGGTTGTGAGCCACCATGTGGTGCTGGGATTTGAACTCAGGACCTTTGGAAAAGCAGTCAGTGCTCTTAACTGCTGAGCCATCTCTCCAGCCCTATGATTTAATTTCTATGCTATGAACACAGTGAACCTCAGCCTGATAACCTGGCGTGGTGGTGCAGTACTTGGAAAGCAGAGTTCAAGACTAGTCTGGTCTACATAATGAATTCCAGGTCAGCCTTGGGGTGAGTGAAGTAGGGGGTAGGGATAACAAACAAGAACCCTAAAACCTAAGCAGGGGCTGGTGGGATATTCCAGGCAGAGGGAGCAGCCCGGAGCAAGGCTGGAGCAGGAAACTACTATCTTGCTTGGCGTTAGCACATGGGTGTCAGCCAGCGTGGCTTCTGTCCAGAGATTTCTCCTTGGGGAGCCAGGGAGCCTCGGCAGGTCTGGGAGTGGTCCTGGGATCTGTATGGCAGAAAGCTGGATTACTGGAAGCAGGCAGCAATGGGATCCAGCAGAAGCCTGCCTGAGCTTCCTGCTTGTGATTCTTGTGATTGAAACATCCAAGCTGGGAGGGGCAGACAAATATTTGAAGAATGGAGAAATCAGGATTTGGTTCAGTGTCAAGAAGTAAGACCAATGTCCTTACCATGCCCTTCTCCGTGTGCCAGTGTTTTAATACAGCGAAGCAGGCTCTGGCCATGGTTTCACACTATGGACTGATTGCCTCGGAACTTGCTCTGTAGTCCAGGCTGGCCTGGTACTCAAAGATACCCAACTACCTATGCCTCCCAAGTGCTGGGACTAAAGATGTGTGCCACCGTTGCAGGGCTCAGAGGTCAAGATTTACAAAATAATTTGTTTTTATTTTATGTACATGGATGTTTTGCCTGCAAGTAGTGCCTGGTGCAGTGGCCAGAGGAGGGTCCCAAATGCCACCGCTGACCACTGAGCCATCAGCTCAGCCCTTAGAAGTCAAATTTTGGAATCTATTTTCTCTTCCACCAGATTGAATTCAGGTCATCATGCTTGGGTGGCAAACACCCAACTTTATGAATCATTTCTCAGTCCAACCCTCTGTGAGACTGTGTCTGACATAGTGCAGGCTACCCTCCTTCATGGGTAGCTGAGGACAACCTTACCATTTGGTTTGTTTGGGTTTTTTTGTTTTTTAATTATTTATTTTATTGTATGTGAGTACAATATGCTGTCTTCAGACACACCAGAAGAGGGCATCAGATCTCATTACAGATGGTTGTGAGCCACCATGTGGTTGCTAGGAATTGAACTCAGGACCTCTGGAAGAAGAGTTGATGCTCTTAACCACTGAGCCATCTCTCCAGTCCCTGGTTTGTTTGTTTTTAAGACAGGATTTTCACTATGTATCCCTAGCTGAGCTAGAACTCTGTAGAACAGGCTAGCCTCAACTCACAGAATCCCCCCTGCCTCTGCCTCCCAAGTGCTGAGATTAAACAGGGTAGCGGGGCTGGGGGAGGAGCACCACTATACACTGTATTTGTAGAATTGTAATATCTGACTTTTTTTTTCTTTTTAATACTGACTCTCTACATAGCTTGAATGGAGACCAGGCTGGCCTTGAACTCACAGAGATATATGCCTGCCTATGCCTCCTGAGTGTTGGGATTAAAGACATGTATTACCTACTTTACAACATCTTTACCTAATAGAAGACTCTGTGCTGGACGAATGCTATAGGCCAAGCTAACTATAGTATGTGAGATCCTACCTCAAAAGGCAAAAAAAAAAAAAAAAAAAAAAAAAAAAAAAAAAAAAAAAAAAAAAAAAAAAAAAAAAAAGAAAAGAAAAAGAAAAAGAAAGAAAGAAGGAAAGAAAGAAAAGGAAAAATATAGGAAAGAAGGTGATTGCCCTGGGGTTCCACTACTGAACCACGTCCCTCGGCTCTTCACTGAGAGATTCTATACAGGGGTTTTACCACGGAGGTACAGCCTTAACTCTTTTTAATTTGGGGACAGGGTCTCCAATAACTACTATCTCACAAAAATACAGAATAAGGTCCTGGATCTGCACACCCCAACTCTTTGTTATCATGAAAATTTAATCAATTAATCTTACAGAAAGTTTTGACACAAGTGTGGGTTAAGTTTTCATACCTCAATTCACTTTGTCTCAGCCAGCCTCAGCCTTACCGATCTCCTGCTTTGGCTGGGATCACAGGCTGTACCATCATTCTCAGCTTTTATTGTTTTGTCTTATTTATTTTTACTTTGAGAGAAATGAGGTCTCACTGTGTAGCCCCGACTGCCCTGGAACTCACTCTATAGACTAGGCTGGCCTCGAACTGAGAGATCTGCCTCCCAAATGCTGGGACTAAAGATTGCACCACCTTGCCTGGTTCCTTTGTTGTTTTTCTTGTGTGTGTATGATGTGTGAGTGTACACCTGCATGCCAGGTGAATATGGAGGTCAGAAAAGCTTTGTGGAGCTTTTCTCTTTGTTCAATTTTACATGGGACCCAGGGATTATCTGTTTTCCCAGACAGGGTTTCTCTGTGTAGCTGTGGCTGTTCTGGAAGTCACTCTATAGACCAGGCTGGCCTTGAACTCACAGATCCACCTGCCTCTGCCTCCCAAGTGCTGGGATTAAAGGCCTCTGCCACCGCTGCCCAGCCTGGGATCCAGGGATTGAATCTGGATACTTAGGTTATGTGGCAAGCACATTTACCCATTGAGCTATCTCACTGGCCCATTTGAATTTAATTTAATCTTATTTGTGAGACTGGGTATGTAACCCAGGGCTTCCTATCTGGTAGGCAGGTCCTCTAAAACTGGGCCACCACCCCTCAACCTTTAGCACACCCAGATACATGTATTCCTACTTATTTGCAGTTTCCTGATGATATATTTTGGAGTGTCTTTCCACCGCTTAGCTGTCGCTGCTGGGAATGGTTGACGATCCTTGTGCAAACACTCCTAGCCTCCTCTCTAGCTTTCCCCAAAGCTCTCTGCATTCCTGGTTGCTTAGGTGGTGGGTGTGCTTGGGTAAGACTGAAGTCTTCAGGCAGGTGTGGGTCTGTCTACAGCAGTCCAGCTTACAGGATCCCCAAACCCCGTTTTCTCTGCAGCGATCCCGGAGCGTGTGGAGATGGACCCTCTGCCCACCTGGCAGCAGGTGGGCAAGAACCTTACCCTGCGCTGCCGGGTGTATGGCGGGGCACCGAGGACCCAGCTCTCAACAGTGCTGCTCCGCGGGGAGGAGACACTGAGCCGCCAGCCAGTAGACGAGGACCCCAAGGACCCCAAGGACCCCAAGAATATCACATTCACGGTGCTGGCTAGCAGAGACGACGACAGAGCCAATTTCTCATGCCTCATAGAATTGGACCTCAGGCCTCAAGGGCTGGGATTGTTCTCCAATGTCTCCGAGGTCTGGCAGCTCCGGACTTTCGGTGAGGCACTATTCCTGCACAGTGGGCAAGTGGGTTCTTGGAAGGAAGCCGACCCTGGCAAAAGGGGAAAGGTGGGGATGGCGAGATGGCTCAGTGGGTAAAGGAAGGGGCTTGCATCCAAGCTTGATGACCTGAGTTCAACTCCCAGCTTGCAAAAGAGAAACTGACTCCTGAAAGTTGTCCTTTTTTAAAAAAAAATTAATTAAATTAATTAATTTTTTCGAGGCAGGGTTTCTCTGTATAGCCCTGGCTGTCCTGGAACTCACTCTGTAGACCAGGCTGGCCTCGAACTCAGAAATCCGTCTGCCTCTGTCTCCCAAGTGCTGGGATTAAAGGCATGCGCCACCACCGCCCAGCGAAAGTTGTCCTTTGATCTCCACAAGTGATTCACATACATATATATACACAGCAAATAAATAAATAAAAAGAAAGAAAAAGAGAGAGTTGTGAGTGGACCCCATAGGTCCAACTCACACTTGAGTGCCAGCCCTGAGGATCACAAGGGACACGCCTTTTGCTCTATGGCCTTGGAGGTGGCTGGGCAGTTGCTGTTAAAAAAAATCAGACCCCGGGAACTCCATTTGCTCATGCCTGTCTTCTCTCCCAAGATCTTCCGGGTACCATCCCGAAGCTCGACACCCCTGACCTCCTGGAGGTGGGCACCCAGCAGAAGTTGTTTTGTTCCCTGGAAGACCTGTTTCCTGCCTCTGAAGCTCGAATATACCTGGAGCTAGGAGGCCGGATGCTGACCCAGGAGAGCACAAACAGCAGAGACTCTGTGTCAACCACTGCCTTGGTAGAGGTGACTGAGGAGTTCGACAGAACCCTGCCGCTGCGCTGTGTTTTGGAGCTGGCGGACCAGATCCTGGAGACTCAGAGGATCCTGACGATCTACAGTAAGAAGGGGCGGGGTTTAGTCCAGAGATAGCGATGTTGAGACCTGACTGACCCCAACGGAGGGGTACTAAAAGGGTATGACTGGCAAGGACAGGATTGACACTATAGGTGGGCCTTTCAGGGGCGTAGCCTAACTTGGTAGCCCATTCAGGAATAAGGACTGGCACCAGGGGCACTTTCAAGAGATAGAACTGAAGCGAGGCTTAGCACTGTTTTAACCCCAGCACAGGGGTGGCAGAGGTGGCCAGGATCCTTCTGTGAGTTCCAGGCCAGCTAGGGCTACACAGTGAGACCCTGTCTCAAAAAGTGTGGGGGTAAGCCTTTCAAAAGGTCTAGTTTCAGCTAGGCCCAGTTCTTGGATGGCCAATGTTGGAGATTGAGGCTGACACTAGAGGTCTACCTTGTACTTGAGGCTGAGTGGTCAAGGGCGGGGCTTGCACCGGGCGGGGCTTACGGTGTGTCCCGCCCCCAGACTTTTCAGCGCCGGTCCTGACCCTGAGCCAGCTGGAGGTCTCAGAAGGGAACCAAGTAACCGTGAAGTGTGAAGCCCACGGTGGGGCGCAGGTGGTGCTTCTGAGCGGTGCTCCGCCCGGGCCACCCACCCCACAGGTCCAGTTCACACTGAATGCCAGCTCGGAGGATCACAAACGACTCTTCTTTTGCTCTGCGTCCCTGGAGGTGGCCGGGAAGTTCCTATCTAAAAACCAGACCCTGGAACTGTACGTGCTGTGTGAGTAGGCTGCAGGGTAGCCGTCCCCTAACGCCCCACGTGCCCTCGGAGATTGCCCTCATCTGTGTCTCTTCCACTATTTCTCCAGATGGTCCTCGGCTGGACGAGAAGGACTGCTTGGGGAACTGGACCTGGCATGAGGGGTCTCAGCAGAACCTGAAATGCCAGGCCTGGGGGAATCCATCTCCTAAGCTGACCTGCAGACGGAAGACAGATGGTGCCCTGCTGCCTGTCGGGATGGTGAAGTCTGTCAAACGGGAGATGAATGGTACCTATGAGTGCCATGCCTTTAGCTCCCATGGGAATGTCACCAGGGACGTGTACCTGACAGTGCTGTGTGAGTATCCCAGGATATAAGGCTGGGTGAGGTGTGGGCTAGGTGCCAGGGCCTCAAATCTCACCGTTCCTTTCTGTCTCTACCACACAGACCACCCTCAGAATAAGTTGGCCATAATCATTGTGGTGGCGGTACTGTTCACTCTGAGCCTTGTGTTTGTGGCCATTTACGTTTATAACCAGCAGAGGAAGATCAGGATATACAAGTTACAGAAGGCTCAGGAGGAGGCCATGAGACTGAAGGTACAAGCCCCACCCCCCTGAGCCAACTGGACACCAACACCTGCCTGGACCACCTTGCAGGGCGACAGCTGTTGCTGCTTTTGAACAGACCAGTAGACGACATTTACCCTCAGCCACCTCCTCTGGCTGTCACAGGACAGGATGGTGGCCTGGGTGGGATGCACACTTGTAGCCTCGGGGCTAAGAGGACTCGGTGGATGGAGCAAGACTGTGAACACGTGTGACCCAGACGCACCTACAGCCCGGTGGGCCTTCAGCCAAGAAAGGCTGACTTCGTTCTCTATTGCCCCTGCTGAGGGACCCCTGCCTAAGGAAGACGTGACATCCAGTAAAACAGGAAGACCACACCTCCTCTGACCCAGGAAAGCTGAGACATTGTCCCCAACTCTTCTTGATGTATTTATTAATACAGAGTTTCAGCAGCTATTTATTGAGTACCCCATATAGATAGTAGAGGAGAGAGGAGGTGGACATACAAGTTATTGCCTGGACCCTGCCACAGAGGCTGTACACACATCAGAGTCTGCGGAAAGATCACGTGTGGTTCGAGGGTTTCTCCGCTGGTCGGGATGCTTTTCTCAAAAGGGCCATTTTTTTTTTTACTAGTCACATAAATACTATGTGAACTAGCAGTGGTTCTCTGCCCCTTGTAGACCTCTGAGATCCCTGCCTCCTCCACACCCTGGAGTCTCCCAGCAGCAGCATGAGTAACCACCTCCCCACCCACAGACATTCCTACCTTTGTTCCCAGTGTCAGCCACCATGTCTAAATATGGGTGCTCACCCTTAGCAGCTGGACAATGGAGTCTCATGCTCATGAAATCATGGTCAGTCCCTGCATACCCCCCCCCCCAGCTCCACCTCAAAGAGAAACCCTGGAAGAAAATATTTCAAACCCTTAGAAGGGTCCTGCAAGCTGTTGTGGGAGCGTAGGCACCCCTCCCAGCACAGAAGCCTTTCCTTTGAATCAATAAAGTTTTATGTTGGCCTGAGAGTCTTGTGAGTCTGAGTACGGTTGTCACATCATTCAGCCAAAGCCCTAAGTGTTGCTGACTCCTACACTTCCTCAAAGGGTTGCCTGTTAACCCTGACTCTGTGGATCAGGTTGCTTTTTTCCCCCCTTCATTTTTGTTTTTTTGTCTTTTGTTTTTGTTTTGTTTTGTTTTTGAGACCGGCTGTCTTTGTAGCCCTGGCTGTCCTGGAACCTGCTATGTGGAATGGGCTGGCCTTGACTTCACAGAGTTGGGCCAACCTGTTTCCCCAAATGCTGGGATTAAATGACAAAGCCACTGCTATGTCTAGTAAAATCTACTTTAGATTTGTTTGTTTTCCAAGACAAGGTTCCCCGGTGTAGATCAGGATGGCCTGGAACTCACAAAGATCTGTCTGCCTGGGAGTGCTGGGATCAAAGACATTCGCCACCGCCAACTGGTTATTTTATTTTATTTTTGGTTTTTCGAAACAGAGTTTCTCTGTGTAGCTCTGGCTGTCCTGGAACTCACTCTGTAGACCAGACTGGCCTCGAACTCAGAAATCTACCTGCCTCTGTCTCCCAAGTGCTGGGATTAAAGGCATGCGCTAGCACTGTCCGGCTTATTTTTTTAATTGTTTAATGACCTCTTGGGGCTTAAGTAAAAACTAAAGAGCAGGTTCAGAACTGTCCAATGGCTTTTGGTTGACTGTAGGGTCTGATGGGAGGAGAAGCAGGTATCTTCATCAGGGCCGCGGCCGGGCCCATTCTGGGGCGTGCCCAGGGTGCCTTCTTATCTCCCCCGGCCAGCCTAAGCTCCCTGGCGTTCTGCCCGCACTTCCGCGCGGGCTTTGTGCCATGGAGTCTGTCCTTCTGCTCCCGTCGCTTTTGCTGGCGGCTGCCTATCCGAGGGGTGGGAGCCCCCAGCATGAGTGGATGCAAAGCCCTCCCGCGCCTTCCGTGACCTCAGCACCTTTCTGGGTGCGTCTTAGTCCAGAGCTGGAGGCCGTGCCTCCCGGGGGCTCAGTGTGGCTTAACTGCAGCCACAACTGCCCCCTGTCGGTGCATTCCAGCCTGCGCACTCAACTGCAACAGGGAAGGACAGTCAATGGATCCGGCTGGGTATCTTACCAGCTACTGGATGTGAGGTCCTGGAATTCCAAGGTGCGCTGCGTCGTCACCTGCGCAGGAGAAACCCGAGAGGCCACCGCCAGGATCACTGCTTACAGTGAGGGAGACCGGGGCTCAGGCCGGGCTGGGGTGAGGGGAGAGGGCTGGAGGAAGCGGGTAATTGGCAATTGCTTTAAGGGGTGCCTGTGGGCCTTATCCCTCTTGCCTTAGAACGACCCAGAAGCGTGATCTTGGAGCCTCCGGTCCTAGTGGGCCACAAGTACACTCTGCGATGCTATGTGACGCACGTGTTCCCAGTGGGGTTCTTGGTGATGAGCCTGAGGAAAGGTGGCCGAGTGGTTTATCGTGAAAGTCTGGAGCGCTTCACCGGTTCAGATTTGGCTAATGTCACTTTGACCTACGTGATGCGGGCCGGACTTAACGACCTCTGGCAGCCACTCACCTGCCACGCGCGCCTCAATCTCGACGGGCTAGTGGTGCGCAGCAGCTCGGCACCTGTTATGTTGACAGTCCTCGGTGAGGCATCCTGCAATCCCGGGGGAGTTGGTGCGGGAGAGGGGATGTTGCCACTCCAAAAGAGTCTGCAGAACAGGCGTGAGCCCCAAGCTTGGCGGTCATCAGACCTCTTCCTGATTTTTACTCTTGTCCACAGCTTTAAGCCCAGCCTCCATAGCCTTGGCCTCTACCTCCATCGCAACCCTGGTGGGGGTCCTCCTGGCTGTGGGGGCTGTCTACGTGCGCAAGTACCTCAGTTACAGATCGGGTTTCGATGCCTGACAAGAGGGAGGGGAAAAGAACCCCAGAGTAATTAATTCAGAGACCCTTGTTGGAACAATAAAGTCTTCCTCCTCAGCCTCGGCCTTACGGTTCTTGGAGGAAGTGGTTTCCTTTTTTTTTTTAAATATTTATTTATTTATTTATTATATGTAAGTACACTGTAGCTGTCTTCAGACACACCAGAAAAGGG
>NW_022196906.1:15163424-15163922 GCF_008632895.1 Mastomys coucha
GAGTTGAACTCAGGACCTTCAGAAGAGCAGTCAGTGTTCTTAACCTCTGAGCCATCTCTCCAGCCCAGTGGTTTCCTTTTTAAGGTACCCTACTTTTTCCAAATTCCTGACATAGGGGGTGAAGATTTGTAGACTAGGGGTAGTACCTTTGCCTAGCCCCGGTACTGGAGGAAACAACACCTCGGGTGTCTCAAGGCACCTGAAGTTTCTCCTTCAATGCCAGCCCAGCATGGGATCCTAGAGCCCGAATTCCTCTGGTAGAGCTTTGTTAGCTTTATCTGTGCGGGGCAGAAAGACTAAACTGACCTCCCCTCCAGCCCTCGGTTAGGAGTGGGCTGACTCTTGGTATGGCTTTTCCTGATTGGCTCCGCTGATACAGGCCGGAGCTCTGATTGGAGGCTAAGTTTTCCTTCTCGTATCTCCTTTTCCACTACAGATCCTGTGCATTACTAGCGGAGGCCAGAGGGTGGAGCTAGACCTGCTTCCCTAAGGTTAATG
>NW_022196906.1:15163932-15175137 GCF_008632895.1 Mastomys coucha
CGGGGCCTTCTCCAAGTAGTAGAGGAGGCAGATACCCAGATAGGAAATCTAGCATAGCAACAAGTTAGAGATGATTGCTCAGGCCACGTGAGCTGTCACGGACTTGCATCCTGGTATCGTGTTTGTTGTCTCCGAGTCAGGTATGGATGTGAGAAGGGGGTGTCAAAGCTTGAGGTCAGATGCGAGATCAAAACTGTCCCCAGGAGATCTTTTGGTCCAGCTTGGACTGCAGAATCTCGCAATGGTTACCCAGCAGAGGCGGCGGCGCTCGGGGCGAGGAGCGCGCAGAAGCTATGCTGAGAGAATAGACACACAACAGCGTTGTAGACACATTCCCGCTGCACTCTGGGTAAATAAAGATCGGATGCCGGAGTCGACTCTAATTTAGATGCCTGCGAACGCTGCGCACACGCACACGTGTCTGAGTCTCGCTAGCACTTGATCCCCCCCTCTTCCTTCGCCGCGTGCGCGGAGGAGGTCTTAGGGGCGTGGCTCTCATACTCAGCCTGCTGGAGGTCAAAGCAAAACACCAGTTAAGGAAGGCATCCTCCCATTCTCAGAACTACCTTTCCTGCATACTACGACTCCCCAAGCCAATACAAGCAACCCCTCCATCCATCCTTGCTCCAAGGGGGGAAGGTGGGAGGGACCGAGGATGGGCGTGGCTTGGAGACCCAGAGCTTTATCTCAGACTCTATACCTAGGGTGGTGGGTGTTTGGGCAGGGCCTCTCAGCATCCCTCCCCTCCTTCGTTAGGGATGATGCGGGAGAGCGTGGTCGCCCCCAGAAGGCTTAGACCATTAGGCCGACCTCCACGTAGACCCCTCCCCCACGGGGGACCGCTCTTGCCTGGCTAGCTCGCCTGCACTAAGGCCCGGAGAAGCCCAGTGCGCGCTTGCCTCCTGTCAGCTCGCCCCCCAGTACCGCCTCTGTCACCGCCCCCTCCTTGGAAACCAAGTTACCAACGTTTAAACCAATCCCTGAGCGCAATTCTGCCACCCCCACACTCCACCCGCTGCGCTGCGCGGTCCTCCCAGCCCCGCTCTCCATCACTCGCGCTCCCCTCGCCTTCTGCGCTCTCCCCTACCCGGCAGCGGCGGCAATGCCGGGGCCTTCGCCAGGGCTGCGCCGAGCGCTCCTCGGCCTCTGGGCTGGCCTGGGCCTGGGGATCCTAGGCATCTCAGGTAAGAAGAGCCCTCCCGCGGAGCCAGGTGGATAAGGCGGGGGCGGAATTGAAGGACCAGAGAGGTCGGCCCGGGTGTCCCCTCCAGGCTCCGCCCTCTTCTAGCTTCCCACGCTTCTGCCACCACCTGAAGCTCGGGGCTTCTCCCCGTCCTTCCTCCACCCCAACACACCTCGATCTTTCAGATCTGAACCCGGCACCTTTTTTGGATTCGGGGTTTTGCACCCAACCTGGCTCAGGAGACATTGTGGCTCTCCTGTTCTCTCCTGCTCTGTCGTGCTCAGACTGTCGTGAGGATCTTATTTAAGATCCTCAAAGACCCCATCTCCTCAACTGTCATAACTCAGAGGCTCTATTACCCCTCCACCTGGAACCCTGACAACCAGCTTTTAGGGCTTTCCCCGCGATTCCTTCCCGGAATCCAGCCTTGTGGCTTTCTGTCCAAGTTACTCAAGTTTGGGGACAATCTCCTTTAAGCCTTTGACTCAGTCTCATTTCTACTTTGCTTTCGCCCCCAGCCTCGGTGTCTCTCCCCCATTTCCTGACGACCTGTCAGGGTCTTAAGACTGACTTGGTTCCCCATCCCCCCTCCAATCTGGAGTCTCCTCCTCCTCATTGTTGACGTGTGCATCTGAGACCCCATCCCTGCGCCGAGCTTCCCCATCTCTGCCGTAGACAGCAAGGCTTCCAGAGACGCCCCTCTAAGAGTGTGTCAGTCCCGAATCTTGAGTGGGATGCGGGACTCCCGTGCTATTTCTTGGCGGTGGTCTCTCCTCGTCCTTCCAGACACCCCTGGTTTGGGATATGGGGGCCCGCTAAGATTTCAGAGATGGGCCCCCTAGGCTGAGCCCGCGTTTTCCCGGGCAGCAGTCGCGCTAGAACCTTTCTGGGCGGACCTTCAGCCCCGCGTGGCGCTCGTGGAGCGCGGGGGCTCGCTGTGGCTCAACTGCAGCACTAACTGTCCGCGGCCGGAGCGCGGTGGCCTGGAGACCTCACTACGCCGAAACGGGACCCAGAGGGGTCTGCGCTGGCTGGCTCGGCAGCTGGTGGACATCCGAGAGCCTGAGACCCAGCCGGTCTGCTTCTTCCGCTGTGCGCGCCGCACACTCCAAGCGCGTGGGCTCATCCGAACTTTCCGTGAGTCGGGGGGGGGTGGGCACGCCCCTTGGGTCTCTAGACCTCCTCCTAAAGCTCCGCCCACCGGTCCTCTGATCCTCCTTCCTAGGCTAGTGCTGAAAGCACTACAGCTCGCTAGAGTCGAGGTTTTGGTCCCTTGCAGAGCGACCGGATCGGGTAGAGCTGGCGCAGCTCCCTCCTTGGCAGCCCGTGGGCGAGAACTTCACCTTGAGCTGCAGGGTCCCGGGAGCAGGACCCCGAGCGAGCCTCACATTGACCCTGCTGCGGAGCGGCCAGGAACTGATTCGCCGCAGTTTCGTAGGCGAGCCACCCCGAGCTCGGGGTGCGATGCTCACCGCTACAGTCCTGGCGCGCAGGGAGGACCACAGGGTCAATTTCTCATGCCTCGCCGAGCTTGACCTGCGGCCACAGGGCTTGGGACTGTTTGCAAATAGCTCGGCCCCTCGACAGCTCCGCACTTTTGGTGAGTATGGACCCTAACTGACAAGTTTTAAGAAGTTTAGGGCAGCCAGGCGTGGTGGTCGGTGTAGGCCCTAAGTCTCAACCCAAGCAGAACTAAGGAGGATCTCTTGTGAATTTAAAGTCCAGCCTGGTCTACATAGTTGAATCCCCGAAGGCTTAGCAGCTTCAACACAAGTACTAGCTTAAGTGCTTTCTTCTGTGGGTTTTTTTTTCTTTATGCATTTATTTATTGAGAGAAAAAGAGAGTGTGTACATGCGTTTATGCACTTGCCACGGTGCATGTGTGGAAATTTAAGGATAAGTAGTTTAGTTCTCTCCTTCCATCACGTAGGTCCATCAAGTCGTCAGGCTTAGCGACAAGCGCCTATACTTGTGGTGCCATCTCGCCTGCCTTTCTGTATTTTTAGGATGAAACCAAACAATGCCATGCAAATTGGTTGGTCAACACTGAATGCTTAATTCATAAACTCAAACTCTGTTCTTTGTCTGCCCCAGCCATGCCTCCGCTTTCCCCAAGCCTTATTGCTCCCCGAGTCTTAGAAGTGGGCTCAGAAAGGCCGGTGACTTGCACGATGGATGGACTGTTTCCTGCCCCAGAAGCTGGGGTCTACCTCTCTCTGGGAGATCAGAGGCTTTATCCTAATGTGACTCTCGATGGGGACAGCCTTGTTGCCACTGCCACAGCTACAGCAAGCGCAGAACAGGAAGGCACCAAACAGCTGATGTGCGTTGTGACCCTCGGAGGCGAAAGCAGGGAGATCCTGGAAAATCTGACAGTCTACAGTAAGAGGAATCCAGGAGGGCTTTCAATGGCTGGGGCTGGGGCCAGAGTCTCACAGAAGCGGAGTCTATAAAGTGGGCGGGACGTCTACACCAGAACTAGCAGGGCCTGAGAGTTCCAGGACAGGTGCAGATAGAAGCTGGAAATGAATAAATAGATGGGGTTGAGTTACCTGAGTGGGGAGTGAACCCCACCCAACTCTCCGCCCCCAGGCTTCCCGGCTCCTCTTCTGACTTTGAGTGAGCCAGAAGCCCCCGAGGGAAAGATGGTGACCATAAGCTGCTGGGCAGGGGCTCAAGCCCTTGTCACCTTGGAGGGAATTCCAGCTGCCGTCCCGGGGCAGCCCGCTGAGCTCCAATTAAATGTTACAAAGAATGACGACAAGCGGGGCTTCTTCTGCGAAGCTGCCCTCAATGTGAACGAGGAAACTCTAAGAAAGAACCAGAGCTCTGAGCTTCGTGTCCTGTGTGAGTGGATGTTCACCCTATCTCTGTGACCTCCAAGGACCCTATTACTGGCTCCATCTTTAACCTTATCATATCTCCTCTGCCTTATGCCCGCAGATGCACCTTGGCTGGATGACTTGGATTGTCCCAGGAGCTGGACATGGCCAGAGGGTCCAGAGCAGACCCTCCACTGTGAGGCCCGTGGAAACCCTGAGCCTTCGGTGCACTGTGCAAGGCCTGACGGTGGGGCAGTGCTAGCGCTGGGCCTGTTGGGTCCAGTGACCCGTGCCCTCGCAGGCACTTACAGATGCACAGCAGTCAATGGGCAAGGCCAGGCGGTCAAGGACGTGACCCTGACGGTGGAATGTGAGTGTGGGGGGGAAGTGTGCGTGCTCATCTCTTTTGGTTCACACAGTTAGGGAGACTGGCCTGCCTATAAGGAAAGGAGAGAAGGCTGGGTTCAGCAGGGATTGGGAAAACACTGAAGGGAAGAGTGATGGGTCAGTCGTGGTGACTGGACACAGTTTGGCAAAAACAGGCGGCCAGGAGAGCATACCTGGGAGTGCTTTGTGGGAATCAGTCAGCAGCATCCTCAGGAAAGAGGCGAGGTCACCTGAAGTTGTCTCCAGAACCCATGCGTAGGTGGGAGGAGAGAACGCCCACCTTTTCATGCCTTCCGACACACACACATCACAGAGTAAATAAATAAATAAGATGGTTTACACCGGAGTGAGAAGCTGTCTCCAGGAGGCATAGAACAATGGTAATGCATGCCTTTAATCCCAGCACTTGGTAGGCAAAGGCAGGCGTATCTCTGTGAGTTTGAGGCCAGCCTGGTTTACAGAACAAGTTCCAGGTCAGCCTGGTCTACATAGGGAAATCTTGTCTCAAAATAAACATACAAAAAAACAAAACCAAAATCCATTCCAGATGCCCCAGCACTGGACAGTATAGGCTGCCCAGAACATATTACTTGGCTGGAGGGAACAGAGGCATCGCTTAGCTGTGTGGCACACGGGGTCCCACCACCTAGCGTGAGTTGTGTGCGCTCTGGAAAGGAAGAAGTGATGGAAGGGCTGCTGCATGTGGCCCGGGAGCACGCTGGCACTTACCGATGCGAAGCCATCAACGCCAGAGGATCAGCGGCCAAAAATGTGGCTGTCACGGTGGAATGTGAGTAGGGGTGACTACGGAGAAGTCCGCACCTGCGTCCTCTGTCCTCTGTGTGAACTCTTTATTTCCCTGCTTCCTAGATGGTCCCAGTTTTGAGGAGTTGGGCTGCCCCAGCAACTGGACGTGGGTAGAGGGATCTGGAAAGCTGTTTTCCTGTGAAGTTGATGGGAAGCCAGAACCACGTGTGGAGTGCGTAGGCTCCGAGGGTGCAAGCGAAGGGATAGTGTTGCCCCTGGTGTCTTCAAACTCTGATCCTAGAAACTCTATGACCCCTGGTAACCTGTCACCGGGCATTTACCTCTGCAACGCCACCAACCGGCACGGCTCCACGGTCAAAACAGTCGTCGTGAGCGCGGAGTGTGAGCAGGGGCCCAGGTGGGCGGAAGGTACCGGGTGTCCCAGGATCCTTGCCTTCCCTGACGTCCCTCCTTATGGTGGCTGATCTGCAGCGCCGCCACAGATGGATGAGTCCAGTTGCCCGAGTCACCAAACCTGGCTGGAAGGAGCTGAGGCTACCGCGCTGGCCTGCAGTGCCAGGGGCCGCCCCTCTCCACGGGTGCGTTGCTCCAGGGAGGGCGCCGCCAGGCTGGAGAGGCTACAGGTGTCCCGAGAGGATGCGGGGACCTACCGCTGTGTGGCCACCAACGCGCATGGCACGGATTCACGGACGGTCACTGTGGGTGTGGAATGTGAGTGAGGACAACGCTGAATGAAGACGGCTCAGACCGCTAGAAAAGTGCCTTGAGGGCTGGGATGTAGTCCAGTGGGTAGAATGCTCAATTAGCACCCACAAAGCTGTATATTCTATTACCAATATTCTTTGATTTTAATACTTGGGAGGTAGAGACAGGTAGATCTCTCTTCCAGGATAGCCTGCTCTCTGTCCAGGACAGCTTGGTCTACAAAGGGGCTACAGGCCCCCCAAGATTACTTAGGCCCCCTCTGGCTCTCCGTCTCTCTGCTCCACCCCAGCCACTGGGAGATGTCTCTGAATCCCACTCCACCCCTCGTGAGAAAAAAGCACTTTTGTTTCTGTAACGGATGGGTGGTGTCTTGGGAGGCAGCAGTTTTGCCCGCCCATCCCAAGAGGGGTGGTCTCAGGCCTCCTAAGGTGTTTGATTAACACCCAGTGCTAAGCAGCAGTCTTCATCTCCCTGCAGACCGGCCGGTGGTGGCTGAGCTGGCAGCCTCACCCCCAAGCGTGCGGCCAGGCGGTAACTTCACTCTGACATGCCGTGCGGAGGCCTGGCCGCCAGCCCAGATCAGCTGGCGCGCGCCCCCGGGGGCTCTCAACCTCGGCCTCTCCAGCAACAACAGCACGCTGAGCGTGGCGGGCGCCATGGGCAGCCATGGCGGCGAGTATGAGTGTGCAGCGACTAATGCGCATGGGCGCCACGCACGGCGCATCACGGTGCGCGTGGCCGGTGAGTGGCGGGTTCCTGGGGTAGAGGTGGGGCAAGGGACATGCACCAAGGAGTGACTAGGCCTTGAGGTGACTGACCCCCACCCTCCCTCTCTGTATGCAAGACCAAAGGGGCCAATTGTAGAGGCCAAGAGCGCCTGATGGGTGGTGTTGTTTGGGACAGATTAGGGTAAGGAAGTGGAAGCTTCGAGAATGAGCAGAAGCCATGGCAAGCAATGCTGCTCACCTTTTGTTCCAGCATCTGGGAGGTGGAGGTAGTTGATCCTGAATTTAAGGTCATCCTCAGCTATACAGGGAGTACAAGGCCTGTTTCAAACACAAAAGGCAGAAAGGACCTCTTAGGACAGACTGTGTGTGAGTGTGTGTGTGTGTGTGTGTAGAGTGTGTGTAGAGTGGGTGCTAGGAGTTAAGAAACACTCGATCCAGTTCACTCTTCACCATGTTACTGTGGGGAACTGGGGCCAGAGATATTGATGGTGGCCCCAGTTCATGACTGTTCTGGGGCTAGGATCTGTCAAAGCTAGAGGGAGGCTGAGCTGGTCCCTCCGAGCTGTCTCCTTAGGAAGATGGGAGGAACTGGGTCATTAGAGGGTATGAGGGGGGCCGTCAAAGGCTTAAAATCGCATTCCTAAGAGGGGTGCATATTGGTATTTTGAAGTTCCCCTGAGGAGGGAGAGGTCTTTCTTGGGCCTCTTCCTTTGGGCTGCAATGACAGGTGCATGGGGGGCTGAAGGGAGACAGGAGGCTTGCCCAAGCTGTCGAGGGTCTGCGCCCACAGGTCCATGGCTGTGGGTCGCTGTGGGCGGTGCGGCAGGGGGCGCGGCGCTGCTGGCCGCAGGGGCCGGCCTGGCCTTCTACGTGCAATCCACCGCTTGCAAGAAGGGCGAGTACAACGTCCAGGAGGCTGAGAGCTCAGGCGAGGCGGTGTGTCTCAATGGCGCGGGCGGGACTCCGGGTGCAGAAGGCGGAGCAGAGACCCCAGGCACTGCCGAGTCACCTGCAGATGGCGAGGTTTTCGCCATCCAGCTGACATCTTCCTGAGCCTGTACCCAGCTCCCACAGGGGCCTCGCAAGCACAGAGGTGGACGTATGTATTGTTCGCTCTCTATTTATTCAACTCCAGGGGCATCGCCCCCATTTTCTACCCATTCCCTTCAATAAAGTTTTTATAAAGGAGTCTAGGTCTCTCTCTATAATGTGCAGTAATGGGGATTGAATCCCAATCTCAAGGTATATATATGCGTGCGTGCGTGCGTGCATTCGTGCGTGCGTGTGTGTGTGTGTGTGTGTGTGTGTGTGTGTGTGTGTGTTTGGTTTCCTCCTGGAGATTTATACATAGCTCTACAGCAGATGTGCCGAGAGCAAGGTCATCATTGTCAGTGGAATAAAAATGCCTGCATGCATTCCTTCCTTTCTTTTTTTTTAAAGACAGGGTCTCCGTGTAGCTTGGAGGCAGAGGCAGGCAGATCTCTGAGTTCGAGGCCAGCCTAGAATACGGTGTGAGCTTCAGGACAGCCAGGACTACACAGAGAAACCATGTCTTGAAAAAACATGTTCTTCATTCAAAACACTTCTGTTCTTCTATTTCCCATGTTTCCAGTTTGCTCCAAGCCATCCGTGTGCCATGAGACTTGGTGCTGGAGTGTGACCTCTTGGTGCTATCCAGCTTCCTGAAATCAGAGGACACTGGCAGGGCAGAGGCTAGGTTCTTTCCCTTTCTGTCATAGTTAGGGTTTTACTGCTGTGAACAGACACCATGACCAGGGCAACTCTTTTTTTTTTTTTTTTCCTAGACAGGGTTTCTCTGTGTGGCCCTGGCTGTCCTGGAACTCACTGTGTAGTCCAGGCTGGCCTCGAACTCAGAAATCTGCCTGCCTCTGCCTTCCAAGTGCTGGGATTAAAGGCATGTGTTAACACTGCCTGGCTCCAAGGCAACTCTTAAAAGGACAATTCAGAGGTTCAGTCCATTATCATCAAGGCAGGAGCATGGCAGCATCCAGGCAGGCATGGTGCAGGCAGAGCTGAGAGTTCTACATCTTCATCCAAAGGCAGACAGAACACTGGCTTCCAGGCAGCTAGGATGAGGATCTTAAAGGCCATGCCCACAGTGATACACCTACTCCAACAAGGTCACACCTCCTAATTGTGCCACTCTGTGGGCCAAGCATACTCAAACCACCACACCTCCCTCCTGCTTATCTCTTCTGCCCAGTGGCTGCCCTCTGCTCTCAGTCCTCCAAGGTGGGAATAAAGGTGGTTATCCCAGGCCTGATTCTAGACAGAGCAAGGTTCCTTAGCCAGCATGAGCACAGACATCTTATCTTGCCCTTTCCTAGTAGACTGTGGGTTTCTGGGATGAAGAAACCCTGTTTTTCTGGCACATTAGATGGGAGATGGGTGGATCAGAAGTTTAAACTAATCCTTTTGTGAGTGTTCAGTTGGAGGCCAGTCTGAGATAAGAGCTCTCCACCCTAAAAGCGAACTGGAAGAATGTTATAGGGACTCAGTTGGTAAAGGGCTTGCCACAGGATCTGATTTCAGCCCCCAATACTGACATAGAGTATAGAGGCGGCTGTGGAGCCTCTGCTCCAACGGTAAAGGTGCTTGCTGTACAGGTCTGCCAACTTCAGGTTGGTCCCCAGAAACCAGAGGAGGGTGGAGAGAACAGAGGTGTGTTTTGATCCCCCCCCATGCCCCACTGTGTCACTCATGTCCCTCACAGCACACACATGCCCCTCCCCCAAGACACAAACAAAGGGTGACACAGCCACGGGAGGTGGAGACACGCAGATCCCTGTGGCTCTACTGTCCAGCCAGTCTAACCTTGCTGGCAAGGTCCAGATAGCTAGAGATCCTGGAAGGGATGAGCAGGGAAAAGCGCTTGAGAACAAGCCCAATGATGTAAGTTCAGTCCCAGGACCCCCATGGTGGAAAGAGAAAAGTGACTCTGAAAATTGTCCCTTAACCTCTAATTGCCCACAGAGTGGCACTATTAGGACGTGTGGCCTTGTTGGAGTAGGTGTGTCACTGTGGGTGTGGGCTTTAAAACCCTTGTCCTAGCTGCCCAGAAGCCAGTCTTCTCCTGTCTGCCTTTGGATGAACATGTAGAGCTCTCAGCTCCTCCTGCACCATGCCTGTCTTACTCTTGCCTACGCTGCCATGCTCCTGCCTTGATGATGATAGACTAAACCTCTGAAGTCATCCTCGGTTAAATGTTATAACTGCACACACACACCCTCAAGGGAATTCAATTATTTAATTTAAAAAAATAGCCACGGACTGGAGAGATGGCTCAGTGGTTAAGAGCACCGACTGCTCTTCCGAAGGTCCTGAGTTCAAATCCCAGCAACCACATGGTGGCTCACAACCATCCGTAATAAGATCTGACACCCTGTTCTGGTGTGTCTGAAGACAGCTACAGGGTACTTACATATAATAATAAAATAAATCTTTAAAAAAAAAAGATTTATTTATATTTAAGTACCCTGTAGCTGTCTTCAGACACTCCAGAAGAGGGAGTCAGATCTTGTTACGGATGGTTATGGGCCACCATGTGGTTGCTGGGATTTGAACTCAGGACCTTTGGAATAGCAGTCAGTGCTCTTACCCGCTGAGCCATCTCGCCAGCCCAATAAATCTTTATATTAAAAAAAAAAAAGTCACAATGTGGATGACACCTGAGAATGCCAAGGAAGTGCACCTGAGGTTAGTTTCTGGCTTTCACAATCACACACACGTGGACACACACACATACACACACATACACATGCACACAGACACAGCAGTAGGTTCTAGCTTTTGGGGTGTTCCTCCACTTGAAGAGGGAACCACTGCCCCAGTGTAAACACTTTCTCCTTCCCATGTCCACCAGTGTCTCACTTTATCCGCCCCCCCCCAACTTGCCTTTCCACTCTGCCTCTCACAATTCACTGTAGATAAACAAGGGGATCAGCTGCAACCCCCACAGTGCAACACCATCCCCCCCCCCAGGCAGAGGCAGAAGGAGAGAACAGCTGGGCCTGCTCCCTGCACCCTCCTCCTCATTTTCTGCTCCCTGAAAAGCAGGAACACAAGGCTCTGGTGAGGGAACTGGGTCTAGGCGGCTCCTATTTCCATTGGTTGCTCAGATGCAAACATTTAATGAGCAAAGATGAGAACAGGAAGCAGAGCAGGAGATAGCAAAGCTATGCCATGGACAGAAACAAGACAGCACAGGCGAAGTGTGAGCCTCTGCGGGGCCCTCCTCCACCTCTGAATCATCTCTTTATTCCTATCTGCTACCTCCTTGCGGCTCACACAGTCCTACAGTCCAAGGCAGTTTCTTTTAGCTTGTTTGGTTGGTTGTTTGGGTTGGGTTGTTTTTTTGAGACAGAGCATCTCTATGTAGTCCTGGCTGTCTCGGAACTTGCTCTGTAGATCAGGCTGCCCTTGAACTCACAGAGATCCAGTTGCCTCTGCCTTTCGAAGCTGGGATTAAAGGCCTGTGCCACTGTGCCCATTGAGCTGGAGCTCCTAGGGAAAAAAAATATGTGGAAGCCACACTGGGTGCTGAGGAGCTTCTGGAAGGCTGTAAAGCCTGGTGAGTTGTTCCCAGAAGACC
>NW_022196906.1:15175719-15181474 GCF_008632895.1 Mastomys coucha
GCAGGCACCTGATTCAAATGGATGGAGCATCCATGCTGGACTAGAGCTTGCTTATGTTTGACTTTAGTGTCTTCTTAGCTGTGAACCTCTGCTATCACCTGACACTTGCTGAGAACAGGTAACAGCAGAGATTCAGAGAGCTTCCCCAAGGTCATCTTTGTAACCCACCATTTGTTATGAGACAGTGGCTCGGGATGTTGCCTTCCTTGTCCTCTAGAAGAACTAACTTATATGTGTGTATGTATGTGTGTATACTTATATATAATATATTGTATATATAAAGCATATGTACTTAGATATAATATATAATTATACATACACACACTCACACATACACACATATAAAGGAGATTATTGTGATGACTCACAGGCTATGGTCTAGATGGTCCATCAATGTCTATCTAACAACAGAAGGTCCAAGAATCTAGTAGTTATTCAGACTACAAGGCTGGGTGTCTCCTCTGATCTTCAGTATATGTCAGAATCTTAAAGAAGTAGGCTCTAATGCCAGTGAAGAAATGGACTTGCTAGCAAGAGCAAGGACAAGCAAGCAAAAAGAGAGCTTCCATTGTCCTTTATAGAGCCTGTCAGCAGAAGGTGCAGCTCCGGTTAAAGGTGGGTCTTCTGCCTACCATGGAGGGGGCCTGGAAGAGCTTGACCAACTCAGCGGCCATCAGAGCCCAGATCCAGCCCTTTGAGTCAGCCAACCCCAACATCTACTCCATCTATAAGTTGCTGGACCTTGAAGAGGAGCTGGTGCAGCAGAACCAGATCTGAGAGCACATCATTACCACCAAATCTGAAGCATAGCTGTGATTGAAGAAGTCTGGTGATGGTCCAGTATGTATGGTGCTTCAGAGACCAGAGGCCTTGAGCCAGACCAGTGTGACTTGTGGCAATGAATATTTGCATGTAGAGCTGTGTGGGCAAATAAATATAAATACAAATATAAATATAAATAAATTATACACACACACACACATTCACTGGCCTATACTGCTGCTGAGGCCATGTTGATGTCTGTGGTCCATGCTGCTGTGGTCCATGACTGAGCTGCTGCCAGGGACTGTGTTGGGGTCTGTGACCCACACTGCCACCATGCTGAGGCTTGTGGCACGTGCTGATGCCAGAGGCCAGGTGGATGTCCAGATGTCCCTGGTCTGTACTGTTGACAGATACAAAGTGGGAGTCCATGATTCGTGCTCCCGCTGACCATAAGGGACCCGGAAGCTTCTTCTGCAGACTCAGTTGAGGAAGAGGACCACAGAAGACTTCTATAACAGCCTCCCCTCCCAAAAAAAGTAACAACCTAGGCAGGAAGCAATCAAAGAGAACTCTTAAAAATTGTGGTAAGGTTGCTGAGGTGTAACTCTCCACAACAGATGGCTACTCTCAGGGTGACCCTGATTCCCCACTCTTCGTTAAGGCCTGGCCACTGGGAGTCTGACCATGCTCAGTGTCTATAGGAACCACACAAATTAGACTTTTTGTTGTTATTGTCTGATTTTTTTTTTAAGATTTTTATTTTATTTATTTTATGTGTATGAGTACACCATAGCTGTACAGATGGCCATGAGCTCGCTCTGGCCCTGCTCGCTCAGGCCCCGCCCGCTCGCTCCAGCGTAATACACTGTAGCTGGCTTCAGATGTACCAGAAGAGGGCGTCAGATCTCATTATGGGTGGTTGTGAGCCACCATGTGGTTTCTGGGATCTGAACTCAGGACCTTCGGAAGAACAGTCAGTCAGTGCTCTTACCCGCTGAGCCATCTTACCAGCCCTGTTGTTTGAATCTTTAAAATCTTTTTTTGAGGGGACATAAGAGTAGAAGTAGGGAGTGGGCCTGGGAGGACTGAGAAGTAAGGGTGATCTGGGTGCATTATGAGGAGTTCCCAAATAATCAATAAAAGTATTATGTTCAAAAGAGTGGGTCTTCCTATTTCAAAAGATTAATAATAATAATAAAAAAATTCCTCACAGGTGTGCCCAGTCATTTAGATTTTAGTTAATTCCAGATGTAGTCAAGTTGACAAACAAGAATAGCCATCACATGTCCACCCCTTGTCAATCTGACAAATAATCATATCTGCCTATGTCATGCTTAATTTCCAAATGAAAACAATAACCATGCCATAATTACATCTAACACAATACAGCTATCCTCTGTACAACTGCAAAAACACTGTTAAATTTAGAATACATGGCAAGATCCTTTGAAGAACATTTTAAAAATTAATTTATTTTTATTTCATGTGTATGAGTGCTTTGCTTGGTAAATAAAGTTGTCAGTGGCCAATGCTGGGCAGGGAGCAGAGGTGGAACTTTTAGGATTCCTGGGCAAGAAACACAGAGGGGAGAGACAGCAGGTTTGCCATACCAGGAAAGGGAGAAGATCCAGGCTTGAAAGTGGCCGAAGAGAAAGCATGTCAATCATGTAAGAGCCCCAACTCCCCCGGCCCCCCATTCGGTGTACGTTAGCAAAACTAGAATATCGTTTTAGAAGTAATAACTCAGGAATATTGGAGGAGAGATGTTAGCAATGTGAAAATTTGGGAGTGGCCCTGCTATTGAGCTGATTAAGGCATATTAAATATAAGGATGTGTGAGTGTGTGTGTGCGTGCCTGTGTGTGTGTATCTTTCATTCAAGAATTCACAACATTGGGGCTATAGTGCTGCTGCTGCTGCTGGGGAAATTACAACTACAGCAACAACCTCCTGCAAAGTGAGAGCTGGGGATGGGTTGGACCAGGCAAGGAGAGGAAGAGGGGTTGAATGGTGGAGCAGGAATGAGTAGCGGGAGGACTGAAGGCTGCTGGTGGGCTGACAGTGCGGGCCAGGGGCATTTGATTAGATGATCTGTCGCTGGAAAGGGAAAAGGGAACACTGGAGAGACCCAAGGAGAAGAAGCTGTGTATTGAGACCAATGTCAGGGGAGGCTCTCTATGTGGAATCATCTAGTTTGGGCTTCATAGCTAGGAGTAATTAGTTGAGGGAACAGGAAGAACAGAGAGGGGGCTTGGACCTGGGATGAGAGAAAGCTGGAATGCAGGCCTGGGAAATCTCTTTCCATTTCCCTGAGCACTTGCAGTATTTATAAGGATCCAGAATAATATTGGCATCTAGGGTGCCGCTAGGCAGTCATTTGAATTGCTTATCTAAAGGTTAAGGAGGCCAGATTTTATTACAAAGGAGAATAAACTTGAGGCCCTTCAGGTCTGGTGCCACGTGGAAAGGCTGGAGGTTTCCTGAAAGGCATCTCAAGGGGGATGAGAGGTTTTGGATGTCACTGTTCCCATGGACAAGTGTGGGGGTGAGAGGAAAAAAAGTTTACTGCAGCCCGTAGTCAAGGGAATCCCCAAGACTCAGGGAGGACTGAACAAGGATCAAGCTGTTCAGTGGGTCATCACGGCACTCAGCGGGGGCTGGGGGCATCAGGATGAATAGCCTGAATAAGAGACTGAGTGCATCAGAGTTTTCAATGAAACCCAGAGGCTTGCTTGCCCAGAGGCAATCAAAACCTTAGCTCAGGAACAAGGTCTCATCTACAGGAAAGGGGGAGAGGGACAGAGTCAAACAGTATCCTAAAAGTCATGAAGGCCTACAAATGCTGTGGGATTACAAGCAGCTCTGAGAAGAAGGTGGGAGACGATGGCAAGAGGAGGCTCAGTAGCATAGTCAGGGCTAAGGAAAGGGCAGGATTACAGCCCTAAGGGCGGAGGGGGTGGGGAAGGCCAGCTGTAACCCTAAAGACCGTGGCTGGGGGTACCTCTGTCTCCAAGTATAACAGAGGGGTGCTGGACACTCACTCAACAGTCCCTTTCTTGGACTTAGGCAAGTATTTACACTAACGGGAGGGGGATTTACTAAATTACCACTGGTGGATGGGGTGCTGAGTGACTGGTAACCCGGAAGGTGACTCGGTTGTAGATGGACTGGTGATGAGGCATAAGGTCCCAGTGAGGCTCAGACCCTGAGGGGGACCAAAGGCACTAGAAGAACCTATCCAAGTCACAGCGACAATGTTAATAGCTCTGAAGGGAAAGGCTTCCCCAAGCTCAGGGATTGGTGGGGTTTTGAGCCCAGGATCGGTGGGGGGTTGATGGGTCTTGAAATCTGAAAGTGAGCTCAAGTCTTTACCCTACATTTCCTACCTGTGAGTTGTTGGCCAGGGAAGTCCCTAAGGCCTCACAAACTGTACAAGCTATTGCTTCTGCTGTTGATTGTATGGCAGAACTAGCGGGTCAGAGCCCATTGTTGAAGACACTGCATTTGCATGCTTTGACTGTAGGACATAGAGAAATTAAGCTGGAACTGCTACCCTGCTGCCTGGCTTTTGTAGTGTCAGAGGGGACCATGTCCCCTGTCAGTGGAGAACTATATCATCATTCCTGCTTGGCTCTGGATCCTGTGTGCTAAAACACCAACATGCCAGGCAGGATGTGCCTGATTGTGTGCAATAGTAGCTCAGCTGTCCTGGGTAAGACCAACAGCCTTCCAATTGGATTTAAAGCCCATTCCACAAGGGGGAGGTTCAAATTTAGTACTGTAGGCCAGGACAAAAAGGTATGGCTTGGGAGGTCACAGGTCCCATGGAAAAGCAACTTGTATGGTTCTATGAGGTGTATGATGTGCCTATCAAACTGCCTTCTAAAATTGTGTCTTTACACCCACCTGTCATCGGCATCAAGACACAGCGCCTGGTGGGCTCCTGAGAACACGTGGCTGTTGCTTTAGCACAGTGACCTATTTCTTAGCCATAGGTGGACATCTATAGTCACCCGCACCAAGGCTCTGATGATTGCAGAAGAAGGGGCAGAAAGAATGTGGAAGGGGTAGGATACTATCTAACAGTTTCCTCCAAGACTGAAACATTCCATCCTGTGGTTCTTTAGGAGGAAGGTGAACAACTCAAACTAGCGTCATGGAGTCCCTAAAACTGACCAGATTTGCTAGGCTTCTCCATGCAGAGCCACAAGACAAGGAAGGACCTGAGACGAGACCAGTGCCTGGAAGACGTTTAGACCAATTGAGGCCTCTGGAAAGGACACTCCCCAGCCTGTTGGGCTGCCTGCAGGCTAGCATGCCTCTCAGAGAAAGAATGGAAGGGACCTGAGTATCTGCCTGTAATCTCAGGATTGGGTAGGCAGAAATGGAAGGATCCTGAGGTTCACTGGCCAGGCAGCCTCCCCAAACATTGCGGTCTAAGTTCAATGAGATGCCTCAAAAATAAAGGGAAGGGGTTAGAGACATGGTTCAGCGGTTAAAAGCAAAGAACCTTGCTGCCTTTGCAAAGAACCCAGTACAGGGACTCTAGTTCCAGGTGACCCAGTATCCTCTTCTGACCTGCACAGGCTCCTGCACGCACACAGACATACACATAAAAATAATAAATACACCAGACATACACATAAAAATAATAAATACAGGTAACCCAATCACAAAAGAACAAACACAGTATGCACTCTCTGATAAGTGGTTATTAGCCCAGAAGTTTGGAATACAGGAAGAACAACCCACAAACCACAAGGAACTCAAGAAGAAGGAAGACCAAAAGGTGGACAGTGCATTCCTTCTTAAAAGGGGGAACCAAATACCCAAGGAAGGAGTTGCAGAGATTAACTATGGAGCAGAGACCGAAGGAAGGGCAAGCCAGCCTAAATATAGCTATCTCCTTAGAGGCTCTGACAATACCTGAATAATACAGATATAGAGGCTCACAGCCATCCATTGAACTGAGTACAGGGTCCCCAGTGAAG
>NW_022196906.1:15181842-15184824 GCF_008632895.1 Mastomys coucha
AGGGGAAACTGGGAATGGAGAAATTTACATGTAAATAAAGAAAATATCTAATAATAAATAAATAAATAGAGAAAAAATAATAAATACGCCAGGCAGTGGTGGCACATGACTTTAAACCCAGCACTTGGGAGGCAGAGGCAGGCAGATTTCTGAGTTCAAGGCCAGCCTGGTCTACAGAGTGAGTTCCAGGACAGCCAAGACTATACAGAGAAACCCTGTCTCAAAAAACAAAAAACAGAAACAACAACAACAACAAAATAATAAATACACCTCTTTTTTTTTTTTTCTAAACAAGGTTTCTCTGTGTAGCCCTGACTGTAGACCAGGGTACTTTGAACTCAGAGATCTACCTGCCTCTACCTCCCAAGCACTGGGATTAAAGGCATGAGCCAGCACTGCTCAGTTTAATAAATAAATTGTTTTGTGCGGGTCCTCAGCGGGTAAGAGGACTGACTGCTCTCCCAAAGGTCCTGAGTTCAAATCCCAGCAACCACATGGTGACTCACAACCACGCATAATGAGATCTTATGCCCTCTTCTGGTGTGTCTGAAGACAACTACACTGTACTTATTTATAATAATAAATAAATCTTTGGGCCAGAGCGATCAGGGACTGAGCAAGCAGGGCCAACTGGAGTGAGCGGGGTTGAGCGGGGTTGACCGGAGTGAGCAACGGTCCTAAAAGTCAATTCCCAACAACCAGATGAAGGCTCACAACTATCTGTACAGTTACAGTGTGTACTCACATAAATAAACCTTTAAGAATAAATAAATAAATAAATAAATAATTCTGTGATTGTAGTCATTGTTTTTTCTTTGTTTTTTTGGGACACGGCTTCTTTGTGTAGACCGTGGCTGTTTAGGAACTAGGTTTGTAGACCTGGTCTTGAACTCAGAGATCCACCCCTGCACCACCACAGCCCAGCAATGAATACTTTTTTAAACATTTTAAATAAAAAGAAGACAGCCAGGGGTTTAGTTAGTAGAGTGCCTTCCTGGTACCATGTAAAACTAGGTGTAGTGACACTTGCTAGTAATCCTATCTCTCAAAGTAAAAGCAGGAGGATCAAGGCCAGCCTCAGCTACATGACACCCTGCCTCAAAAAAAGAAAAGGAAAAAAAAGGAAAAAGAAAAAAAGAAGGAGGAGGATGAGGAGGACGAGGAGGATGAGGAGGACGAGGAGGAACATCTGAGCGAGTTGGTGCATGCCTCAAATCCCAGCATTTGGGAGGCAGAGGCAGGGAATCTTAGAGTTCAAGGCCATCCTGATCTCCGCTGGTGACTGTAGCTTTTCTTGGCAGACATACACTCCATGCTCTTGTCATCATCCAGCATCCCGAGGGGCTTGACTGCAGCCTTTCCTTCCCTCCCCAACTTCCCACAGGGCCCCTTCAGACACTCCTCAAACAGAATCTGTCTTTGCTTCACACTCCCTAACTCTCAGGCTTTCCTCTGAATCTGGGAGAAGACTATGTGCGGGCTTTGCTGTGTGCATGCTGTGCAAGCCAGCATCCGCAGGGCCATACCAAACTCAGACACTGGTTTGAACAGCACTCTCATCCCTTGGACCACAGTTATAGCAGATTCTAAGTGCTTATGTAGCTGAACCTAGAACCACATTTGTCTGGGTGACCCTTGAGTGCAGGGCATCCAGAGCTCTGGTCTTAAAGCAAAGCATTTCAACTCAATTAGAATATATTTTGTTTCAAGATTTTATTTTTATTTATATGTGTATGTCTATGCAAATATATGGTACAAGCTGTGTGTATGCCTTCGTTAATGGTTACTTTTGCTATGATGAAATACCATGATAAAAAATGTTGGAGAGGAAAGGGTTTATTTTGCTTATGTTTCCACTTGTAGTCTATCACTGAAGGAGGTCTGGACAGGAACTCAGACAGGCTAGGAACCTAGAGGCAGAAGCTGATGTAGAGGCTTGCAATGGGTGTTGCTTATTGGCTTGCTCTTCTTGGCTTGCTCAGCATTTCTTCTTAAAAAACAAAGAACCACTAGTCCAGGGATGGCCCACCCACAATGGGCGGGCCCCCCATCAATCACTAATTAAGAAAATGCTTTACAGCTGGATCTTAAAGAGGCTTTTTCTCAATAGAGGTTCCCCTTTTCAGATAAATCTAGCTTGTGTCAAGTTGACATAATACTAGCCAGAGAACATGGGTTTCTGTGGAGGCCGGAGAGGGCCTGGAGCTGGAGTTACAAGCAGTTGTGAGCCACTTGACATGGTATTGGAACTAAACACCACAGCAAGTGTTGTTTAACTGCTGAGCCATCTCTCCAGCCCCAAAGTTTAAATGCAATTTTTATTACCTCTATTTGTGTGTGTGTGCTATGTGTGGAAGGCAAAAGGTTTTGTTGTTGTTGTTTTTGTTTTGTTTATTTATTTAGTTAGTTTTTCTTTTTTCAAGACAGAGTTTCTCTGTGTAGCCCTGGCTGTCCTGGAACTTACTTTGTAGACCAGGCTGGCCTTGAACTCAGAAATCCACCTGCCTCTGCCTCCTCCGGAATGCTGGGACTAAAGGCACAAGTCAAGTCAAGTCACCACAGCCAGCGTCAGGAGACTCTTGAATGGCATACCTCTAGCTTAACCTTGACCTCCCTTGTGATGGTTTGAATGGGAATGGCCCAGTAGACTCTGAAGAGCACTTCGACATCAGACACAAAGATGCAGAGGAGTGGAAGCAGCCCAAGAGAGAGGAGTGTGCTGCTGTCAACAAAGCTGAAAGGAGCTGGAGATCTGAAGAGCACTTTGACATCAGACGTGGAGATGCAGAGTGTGGAGTTTGCCCAGCTGGTTTTTGGTCTTGCTTGGGTCCAGCGTTTCCTCGCTATGGTCCTTTCTACCCTTTGAGATGGTAATAAACATCCAGCTGGAAGTATGGGGACTGCCTTTTTGGTTTCATAAGAGATTGCTGTTGAGATGGCCAGGCGTCTCAGAAGAGACTTTGGGCCTTTTTTTTTTTTTTT
>NW_022196906.1:15185507-15217989 GCF_008632895.1 Mastomys coucha
TGGAACTCAGAAATCTGCCTGCCTCTGCCTCCCAAGTGCTGGGATTAAAGGTGTGTGCCACCACCACCAGCTTTCTTTCCATTCTTAACATAATCTTGCTGTGTTGACCAAGCTGGTCTTGAACTCCTGGACTTAATCCTGGCCTGGTGTAGCCTCCCCAGTGCTGGGATTACACCCTTCCCTACCAGACACCAGCGGCCTGTGCACACCAGGGCCTTCTTCTCCTATGCAGGCTTATTTTCATTTTAGTTTTGGCACAGTAGTGCTTAGCCTGGATCTTCCTGTGTAGACCAGGCTGGCCTAGAACTCACAGAGATCCACCTGCCTCTGCCTCCTGAGTGCTAAGGTTAATGGTATGTCACCTGCCCTGTCTTCACATTGCATGCCTGTATGGGAGCTAGAGGTCAGTGTTGGGGGGGGGGGCTTCCTCAATGGCCTCTTCTCTCTCTCTCTCTCTCTCTCTCTCTCTCTCTCTCTCTCTCTCTCTCTCTCTCTCTCTCTCTCTCTCGTGGTGTGTGTGTACAGGGACCTGTGCTATGTGGAGATCAGAGCACAATTTTGGGGAGTCTGTTCTTTCTGCTAGGGGTCATGAGTCCATGAATCTGACTTGAAAACTGAAGAGATGGGGGTGGGGACCACTTGTCTGTAACCGCAGCCCAGGGAAGGCAAAACAAGTGGATCCCTGTGCTTCCTGGGTGGTCAAGGTCAATTTAGCTAAAATGGTAAGCTGACTGTGTTCAGGGAGAAGACTTGTCTCCACAGATGAAGTGGAGGGCCAGCAAGATGGTTCAAGGCATAAAGGCCCTACCTAACGGCCTGATCTAGGACCCACACAGAGGAAGGAGACAGCTGATTCCCACAAGCTGTCTACCTTCCGACTTACACAGGCCTGCTGTGGTCTGTCCTTGCAGGCGCACACAATTAAAATATCAAAACAGCTAGGAGTGGGGGTGCATATCTACAATTTTAGCACTGGGGAGATTGAGACAGGAGGATGAAGACTTAAGGTCAACCTGAGTTACATAGTAAATTCAAGGCTGGTCCAGGCCACACAAAAACCCTGTCTTAAAAAAGAAAAGCAAGAAAGCATTGCTGTGGTCTTGCTACGCCCAGGGCGGTCTCTGGTTCAAAGTCTCCCTACCTTAACTTTCCCAGATCCTGACTGCAGGTGGCTTGGGTGTCCGTGCCTCATGGGAGTGTAAGCTACCTAGACGTGGGTCACATGACACCTCTTTGGGGTGGGGGGACACAGACTTGCCAGGCTTGTATGGTAAATGCCTTTACTAGCTGAGCCATTTTGCTGGCTCTTTTTTTTTTTCTTTTTTTAAAGTCTTTTTAAACTTAAGACGCCTTTTTACGTATGTGTTTGTATTCGGGTATTCTGCCTGTAGGTAGATGTGTATACCATGTGTATGGCTGATGTCCTGAGAAGTCAGAAGAGGGCCTCTGATCCTCTAGAACTGGGGCTAGTGATAGCTGTGAGCTGTCATGTAGATGCTAGGAACCAATTATGGAGCTGTTGGAACTGAGCCACCCTCTCCCCCTTTAAGATGCCGCTCATGGCCGGGCGGTGGTGACGCACGCCTTTAGTCCCAGCACTTGGGAGGCAGAGACAGGTGGATTTCTGAGTTTGAGGCCAGCCTGGTCTACAGAGTGAGTTCCAGGACAGCCAGGGCTACACAGAAAAACCCTGTTTCAAAAAAAAAAAAAAAAAAAAAAAAAAAAAAAAAAAAAAAATCGAAAAAACAAACAAAAACAAAAACAAAAACAACAACAACAACAAAAAAACGCCACTCATTCTGTGCCACAGTATACACCAACTGTATATAATCTGAATACCCCTTATCTTCCCAGGCTCGGGGAGGTATGCAGAGACACACAGGGTGGAACCCAGAGCTCCTGAGTAGCCCAACCTCTAGCATAGCGTTAATAGCAATAAAGAACATGGCCAAATCGGATGACTTCAGTCTAATTCCTGAAATCCACATGACTTTGGACAGTGAGAACCAACTCCTGAAAGTTGTTCTCTGTTTTCTGAAACCACACCATCACACACACACACACATACACACACACACACATATACACACAAATGTAAAAGAAGCTCTAAAGTAAAACATAATTAAAAGTAATCATTTCTGAAATGATTTTTCTTTTATTTGGGGTTCATCCAAGACTGAGTGGGGAAGGGGAAGCCAGAGGGTGGGTGACCCTCACAGGTGGGACTCTGGGCCTGAGGCCTGACTCTCCCACTGGGATCCCTGCCAGCCTCCAAGGTGGTCTATCCATTGTCCCTGCTAGAGAAACTGAGACAAAACTGACTTGGCTAGATAAAGAAGGGCTTACAGTTCCTGAGTTGGGCCTAGGTGGGGGTTCTGGGACAACCCACACCTGCCACACAGCCTTTTGGGCTGGATGCTTTTCCTTGGGACCAGCCAGCAACTGGAACAACGGGTGCCATATTTCTTGTACCTGGAGGTGGGAGGGAGGGAGTAAGGTATGAGAAACCACCATTTAGGATGCAATGGGGAAGTAGAAACCACCAGGAGGAAACTATTTTCCTCAAAAGGTGGCTGTTTTTCTTTCCCTAGTTCCCATACCAGCTGAGCCCAGACTGAATGCCCCACCCCCAACACCTCCAGGTTGAGGACCTGATGCCACAGGCATTGCAGAGGGGGGTCCCATCTTCAGCATCTCTCCAGAGTGGAGTCCTCTGGGTCCTACAAGAAGCACACCGCCTGGGCCCTGGAGGGTGAGAAGTCAAAAGGCACAGGGTCAAAGGCCAGAGGTCAATTCCAGAGGCCTGTGTAGGGCTGAGAATTTGGTAGCAGGGGTGCGGGGTGGGGAGGTTCTACTAAGGCTTTAGTAGCTCTGGGCTTGCCTTGGGGACTGTCAGATAGAAGGCAGAGGGAGAGCTAGGAACTAAGACAGATGGTGAGTCAGGTGGTAAGGCTCTGAAGAGGAGGAAGCTGGGGGTGGGGTGACTCAGCCCTGGGGGGGGGGGGCTCCTTTGAGCAGGTCTAAATGAGGAATTGGAATGAAGGAGGAAGATGGAGAGGATGTGAAAATGGAAGGCTTACCCAGGGCCTCGGTGCTTCCCGAGCTGGCAATGGCCTTGGAAGGGCTTGCAGGGAGCTTCTGTGAGCAACTTCTGCCAGGCAAGCTGCAAAAAGGACAAGACGTAGTGTTGGGGGATCTGTAAGGTGGTCCCCAAAATGATCCTTCCCAGGCCCTCCCATGCTCAAGCAGATGTCACCACGAGCCAGTTCCAGCCCTCTCTCTACCTTTCTTAAAATCAAAGAATTTTATACATTTATTTATAGAGATATTAAGTCATAAGAGAATAAATTTAAAAGTAGAGTAACATTGTCACAGGAAAATTAAAAAAAATATATTAAATTCTTTTTTTACGCCGGGCAGTGGTGGCACACGCCTTTAATCCCAGCACTTGGGAGGCAGAGGCAGGTGGATTTTTGAGTTCGAGGCCAGCCTGGTCTACAGAGTGAGTTCCAGGACAGCCAGGGCTACACAGAGAAACCCTGTCCTGAAAAACAAAAAAAAAACATTCTTTTTTTACTTTTTATTTTGAGACAAGGCCTTAGCCTCCAGTGCAGTTGGGACTACAGGCCTGCACTGTTTCTTGTTTCTCTTGCTGATGAGACTGGGTCTCTATAGCCAAGGCTGGCCTGGAACTTGTCCAGCCTCCTGAATGCTGGGACTGCAGGTGTGTGGCATCACACCTTGCTGGAAACAGCAGGACCTCATGGAGCCCAACCTGGTTTGAACTCCCCATTGGCCCAGAGTTTCTGTTCTGTTTAGTTCCATCTGGAAAATGTTGATTATAGGTGTGCTCCTTGTGCCCCCACCAGCTGATTTATGTAGAGCTGGGGATAGAACCCAGGGGCTTTGGAATGCTAAGCAAGAGCTCTACCCACTGAGGTACAACCTAAATTCACCATCAAGGTTAACAGGTACCCCTCACAAGGTATCTTGTATCTCAAGGTCCTGGCTTTGAACCTGACTAGTAGCAATGAAATAATTAGTATTGTATTTAGTCAGGCATGTTATATTTCTGCAATTCCAGTCTCAAGAGGCTGAGGATACAGTATGGTGAAATTCAGGGCTAGCCTAGTCTACATGAGACCTTGTCTCACTTGTCTCAAAAAAAAAAAAAAAAAAAAAAAAGAAAGAAAGAAAGAAAGAAAAGAAAAGAAAAAGAAAAAAAGCTGGATGGCACACACACAAGTAACCCAGCACAAGGGATGTAGGGAGATGGAGGCCTACTCACCTATATGTGTGCACATGCACACACACATGGCATATATGTTCTCCCTAAATAAATATAATAATAATAATGATAAAATATTTGGTTGGGTAGTGGTGGCTCATGCCTCTCATCCCAGCACTTGGGAGGCAGAACCAGGCAGATTTCTGAATTCAAGGCCAGCCTGGTCTACAGAGTGAGTTCTAGGACAGCCAGGGCTACATAGAGAAACCCTTTCCCAAAAAAATTTAAATAAATAAATAAAATGTTTGCATGAGAATGTACTCTAAGCAAACACAAACAATAAGTGGTTTAAAAAGTCTTCATAACATTTATGTGTCTATGAATACCTGTGTACCAAAGTGTTTGTCAGTGTGTATGTGAGTGGAGGGCAGAAGACAACTTTCAGGAGTCAGTTCTCTCATCCCACCACCTCGGTCCTGCGGATGGAACAGGGCATCAGGCTTAGCGGCAAGCACCTTTACCCACTGAGCCACCTCACCTGCCTATATCTATGCATTTTGGAGACAGATCTTCAGCACAGGTTAGCCAGCTTCAAACTCAAGTTCCTCCAACTTCATCATCCTGGGTGTTGGGATGACAAGCTTTGGGATTTGGAGTGGGGTTTTGTTTGTAAAGTATTATTATTATTTTGGTTTTGATGGCCTCAAATTCAGAGATCTGCCTGGCTCTGCCTCCCAAGTGCTGGGACTAAAGGTTATTTTAGAAATTATTTTGGGCTGGTGAGATGGCTCAGTGGGTAAGAGCACCGACTGCTCTTCCAAAGGTCCAGAGTTCAAATCCCAGCAACCACATGGTGGCTCACAACCATCTGTATTGAGATCTGATGCCCTCTTCTGGTGCATCTGAAGATAGCTACAGGGTACTTATTCAAAATATTAAATAAATCTTAAAAAAAAAAAGAAATTATTTGTATTTATTTATTTCTTTCCTGCTTGCCTGTGTTTATGGGAACCCAGGGAGGCAGGGGTCCACTTGAACAGGAGCTGCAGGCCGCCATGAACTGTAAAGGGCTATAGGAATGGAACTAAGGTCCACTGTCTCTGCAAGAGAAGTGTTCTTTTTTTTTTTTTAATTAGTTTATTTTTATTTTTCATGTTCATTGGTGTTCTGCCTACATGTATATGTGTGTGAGGGTGTCAGAAGACATGGAACTGGAGTAACAGTTGTGAACTGCCATGTGGATGCTGGGAATTAAACCTTGGTTGTCTGGAAGAGCAGCCAGGGCTCTTAACCAAGCACTCTTAGTTACTGAGCCATCTCTCCAGGCCTGAGGTGAATTTTTTTTTGTTTCTTTGTTTAATGTTTTCTAAGCCACAGGATACCTATTTAGCCAGACTAGCTTTGAATGTGCTTTAGCTCTTTCCCAACATGCCCCTTTACATCAGGCTTCCAGCCATTTTACTCTGTCTTGAGACAGTCTCATTAAGTTGCACAAGCTGGCCTTGAACTCACTCTGCAGCTCAGGCTGGCTTTGAATTTTGCATTGCCTTCCTCAGTCTCCCACGTAGCTTGGATGACAGGCATCTACTACCAGCGCTGGCCTGAGTGTACTGCTACTACACATAGGCATAGATTAATTATCATGGGTGAGTCCCCTACCTGTAGGTGGGTACGATCTGGAGGCTAGAATCCGGCTGGATCTGGAACTCCAGAGTTACCCCCTTGAACCTGGGGTCCACCTTCTCAATACCCATTCGCGGGTTCAGCTGCTTCCGTGGTCTTCTCTGAAGTGAGGTGGGAGAAATAGCATTGGAAGTTTCCAGGTTGGGGCACTGTGTGCTCCTGGGATTCCTGGCCATACTCAGGTGGTCTGACATCCCTATGACCATCAGCTCCCAGCACGACCCCAGGACCTGGGTGGCCGTCGAAGAAGAACCCGGCAGCCCCTTTTCTTTCTCTTGGAGGAAAGGCAATGCGGTGCTGACCGAGTCCTGGCACGCAGGCCACAGAGACCTAGGGATAAGAAGCAGTAAGGTGTGGCCACCCCTTTCCTAGGGGCTTGGATTTGATAGGTAAGGAGGGGTGTGGAGCGTCACTCCGTTGGTGCTTCTTCTTTGGTAAGCCTGTGCTCCACCTGGGGCCACATTCTTGTGTTATTAGGTTTAAAAGTTGTTGCAAAATAATTGTTAGCCGACACCGATTCCCCTGCGGCTGGCTATCAGCTCTCCATCAGCCAAATCCCACCGTGAACAAAGCAGGGTCCCACCCTAGACAGCCAGCGCAAGTCAGGCTGCTGTCTGTAGCAGCCATTATTAGTCAATCACCCCATGGAGTGTTGTGTTTTAGTAGGTTACCCTCGTCACCCCACGGATGATCCCTCAGTGGCACTCCCTTGGGCCGTAAAGCCACAGTAGGATGGGTGGGATGGAAACCACCTGTCTCTTTCAGTGTGTAGGGCCTGAAACTTGTTGCGTCCCCGTACCTAACAGGGAAAGGCTCAGAAGCCGGAATCGTGGCCCCTCCATCTCCAAGTCTGGTGAGGTATTTGCTGGAATGGGCGGTGGAAGAGTCTCGCACCACGCACCTGCCATTGGGAGTGAGGCATCTCAGGGCTCCAGGCTCCAGCGCGGGGGGTCGACTCTTCCGGAGCGACTCGGTGTCCAGACAAGGTGGCGCCAGAAGTTCCTGCCGGCGCGTCAAGTCACGAGCTTGTGCCGCCTCCATGCCCACTGTGGGCCCAGCTGTGGAATCTCTCTGCCCCGCCCCTCTCAGCCCCCCTCCCCCAGGGATAAACCCGAGGATGAGGCGAGGGTGATGACGATGGGCGCCACCTGGGCGGAGCCGGGCGGCGCAGGTCACGTGGGGGCGCTGTTTGCATCTGGGAGCACTTTTTGCCATGGCTGCCAGGAGCCTCAGATGTGTGGCTTATGATCAGGAAGCCCCCTCTGGATATCCCCCTCTTTGCTAGCTATCGTCTATCACACAGCACAGCCTTGAAGGTCAAGGGGCGCTGTGGATCCCTTCTCTGCAACCGGGACCCTTTTCTGCAGCCGGGGCGGGGCTTGGCCACGCATAGCCAACCCCAGGAAAAAGGGTGCCCCGGCTCTGTCACAGGGGTGTGGGCATCAGAGCTGGACAGACCACCGCCCCCAACACGGACACAAAACATGTCGGACATGTGTGTGACTTTTTATTGCAGCTCTGGTTCGAGTCCATCCTTAATTAATAGTTCAATTCTCCTTGGTGGACTGACACAACCAAGGTGGAGACCCATCCCCCTCAGGGCTCAGACACTGGCTGTTCCCAGTGGCAGCTCTGGTCCCACACTGTGGGTCCAACTTCTCTTTCCTGGGCAGTCCGTGCTCTGGGGTAGGAAGCATGGCTTTTCTTTTCAGTTCCATGGCCTGGTCGGTCCAGTGGCCTCATGTCAGTGGGGTTTGGGGATGTGGCCGTCCACATAGAAGTTCCTGGTGATCTTGGGAAGAGCAAACTCGACTCCCTCCAGCTCAGGGGTCAGCACAATCTGGCAGCCCAGTCTCGAGTTCTCCTGGAGCAGTGGAGCCATGTCCAACATGTCGTCCTCCCTGGGACAAAGGACACTGGTCAGGGTTAGGGTAACCTGAGGCAGCTGGAGGTGGATAGAAGAACCTTGGGCACAGGGAGGCAGATGCATGCAGTCTAGCTGGGGGCTGCCCACTCACCTCTCCTCAGGAGGAGGTAGGAGATCCAGGTGGGCCTCACTCACATACACATGGCAGGTAGAACATGCCAGGGATGCTTCGCAGGCCCCTGGGGACAGGAAGGGAAAAGCACAGCCTTACTGAGGAGCAACCTCCACCTAGCTCCATAGCTCATAGCCAACTGTTTCCAAGTTGTCTGCAGGCTTTTGTTTAAGAAAGTCTGATGTAGCCCAGCCTAGTTTTAAATTCATCACGTAGCCAAGAAGACCTTGAACTGATTCTCCTTCCTAAACCTCCCTAGTGCTAGGATGACAACTGCGAACCTTTATGCCTAGTCCCACATCGACTCTCACTACACTAACTTCCTTTCCACCTCAGGGCCTTTGCACTCCTGGACCCATGGTCTAGAATGTTCTCTACGGTGCTTAGCTGCATTCATTCAAGGCTTCGACTCAACTCTTTCCTTGAGTTTCCTCTTTACTTGTTTTGTGGTGTTTATCACCATGTAACTTTTAAAATCTTCATCCATCCATCCATCCATCCATCCATCCATCCATCTAGATTTTTGAGACAGGGCTTCTTTATCTTGTAACCCTGGCTGTCCTGGAATTCACTGTGTAGACCAGGCTGGCCTCAAACTCACAGAGATCTACCTGCCTCTGCCTCCTGAGTGCTGGGATTAAAGGTGTGCACTGTACCTCACCACCACCTGCTTTTCCCTGTGACTTTTTAGAGACAGGGTTTCTCTGTGTAACCCTGACTGTCTTGCTCTGTAGACCAGGCTGGCCTCAAACTCAGAAATCCGCCTGCCTCTGCCTCCCAAAAGTGCTGGGACTAAAGACATGTGCCACCACAGCCTGGCTACCCTGTGACTTTTTAAAAGGGTATTAGGGATTGCTTCTAGGGTCTTGGGCAAGCAAGAGGTCTGCACTAAGTTATGTCCTCGGTCCTTTAGAAGCCTTTTCTAAACACCTATTGTTACTCTGTATGCAAGCGTAGGGGTGGGGGGGTTGGAGCACTCCGGCCACAGCATCCATGTGGTTGTCAGAGGGCAGCGAGTAGAGCCTCTGCCCTCATTCCACCTTGACCTGGGAGGAATTAGTGCTTTTACCCACTGAGTCACCTCATCATCCTCCCAAGTTTGTAAATTTTCGAGACAGAAACTCTTGGTAAAATTATCCAGGCTCATTTGAATCTAAAAAGAAATCTACAGCTCTGCTTTTTGATATTGTTTTAAAGAAAGTGTCTTACTATAAATCCCTGGCTGTCGTGTCCTAGAATGCACTCATAGACCAGGATGGCTTTGTATTCAAGAGATCTGCCGGCCTCTGTCTGCAAGTGCTGGGATGAAAGGCTCGCTCGAGCCACCATGCCCGGCCCTTGAGAGCTTCTTAAACATTTATGGGCTAGAGAGATGGCTCAGCAGTTAAGAGCACTGACTGCTCTTCTAGGGGTCCTGAGTTCAATTTCCAGCAACCACATGGTGGCTCACAACCATCTGTAATGAGATCTGACGCCCTCTTCTCATGTGTCTGAAGACAGTGACAATGTACTCACATATATGAAATAAATAAACCTTAAAAACAAAAACAAAAAAAACAGCCGGGCAGTGGTAGTGCATGACTTTATTTAATCCTAGCATTTGGGAGGCAGAGGCAGGCGGATTTCTGAAGCCAGCCTGGTCTACAGAGTGAGTTCCAGGACAGCCAGGGCAGAGAAATTCTGTCTTGAAAAGCAAAACAAAAAACAAAAAAATCATTTATTTACGTGTGTGTGATTCTGTGTGGGAATATACACACCAGTGCACATGTATAGGTCGGAGGACAACTTGAAGTATTGTTTCTCCTTGAGTGTCAGTTCTGGGATTGAATTCAAGCCATTAGGCCTGGTAGCAACTGCCCTTTAATCAATGAGCCACCATGCCAGCCCTATTAGGAACTTTCCACTCTCCTGGCTCAGCTTCCCAAATTGCTAGGACTACAGGCCTGAGCTGCTGGGTCTTACTTGTGCTCTTTGTTTAAACTAGGTCTATGTTGCCCAGGTTGGTCTTCAACTCCTAGGCTCAGGTAGGCCTTCTGATGCTCAGCTTCTGAAGTGCCTGGATCCAAACCAGTGCCCTACATGGAGCTCATGTATTTTCAGATAATCTATAGCCACCTTTTTATCCTGGGGCTGGCTGTTGGTCTACCCTCCTCTCTACCAAGCATTAAATATGTTCATTCCCCCAGCAAACCATTGAAAGCGATGCTAAATCTACCATTTTATAAAGAAGAAAAAAAAGGCTGAGAAACTGGCTTGAAGTTTTACAAAGCTGGCGAGGCAGCAGAGACATGAATTGTTTGCTTCTGAACTGTTACAAATTCTATTTTGCATGGTGCCTGCTGGACTTGGGAACAAGACCAACCCCCACCCCAACCCCCTCCAACCTCTCTAGTGCTTTTTACTGGTTTGGGGTTTGTTTTGAGAAAGAGACTCACTGTATATGCTGTCCTGGAACTTGCTATGTAGACACCAGGCTAGCCTCAAACTCACAGCCATCGAGCAGCCTCTCCTCCCCAGTGCTGCATCCCTAACCCAGCACCGCCCCTTCCAAATGTCTGTCAATGAAAACCCAACAGTGTCTTTACTCTTGGGCTTATAGCTCCTGTTAGGTTCAGATATGACAAAGGGCCTGTCACTTTGGTATACACATTAGATAGTATTCACACAAAGACTCTTGTCATTTGGGGGAGGTGGCAATTTTTTTTTCATAACTTGTCATAATTTTTGAGCCAGGGACTCTTGCTAAGTTACCCAGGCTGGGTATGAATGTAAACAGGATCTTGTTATTAGTTGATGGTTGGCCTGGAATGTACTCACTGGGTAAAGGGGTTACCGCCAAGCCCAGTAACCCAAGTTCAGTCCCTAGGAAAACAATATGGAAGGAATGAACCAAGTCCCTCAAGTTGTCCTTTAATCTCTAAGGACACGTAAGCACACTAAATAAATACAATAAGGAGACACTCAGCAATATTTCACACAAGGGCAGCATGAGCGGAGTACAATGCCCCATGTCTGCATCAGGTTTTGCCATGTGACTCTTGCTTCCAGCCCTTGCCTACAATAACATGGTGCACAGCTCCCTGCTCTGCAAGGCGGAATTACTGCCTCCTCCATTCCTAAGGCTGTCCCAAGGAACTGGCACTCAACATACACTGATCTCAGACCTGCTTACACAGAGGACCTTGGGAGACCAAGGTGTGAATGAGGCTCACTATGGGAGAGATGTCAGAAAGCAAACAAAACCCAAGCTCTATCAGGCCACTAAATACAGACATGGCCACGGGGGCTTAAGCTGGGTAAAAGGATGCCAGGCTGCCACGTCTGAGAAGGAACCGAGCGATCTGCTGGGAAAACACCTCTGACAGAACAAGCACAGAGGTCCGAGGACAGCCTGAAGAACAGCAGGAGAGCAGTGAGGGCCAGAGCTGCACATCTGTGATCCATAGCACCTCTCCCCAAAAGGTAGTCAGTGGCTGGACTAGAGAATGGAGGGTCAACATCAAGAATCCACAAGCTCCAAGAGAGCACAGAATCTAGAAGCCTGTAGTAAAAGCTTAGTAAGGGCTGCTCCAAAACCTAGTTTTATTTTAGTCTTATTTTAAAGAAAGATTTTTTTAAGTGTTTATATGTGTCTCTGTGTGGGTTGTGCATGCAAGTGCAGTGCCCATGGAGGCCAGGTGCCCGGGAGCTCCTGTTAGAGAGGGTTGTGAATTGCCTGGCCTAGAGCGGGTGGGAGGAAGAGAACATCGGTCTTCTCTGGAGCCACCTGCAGTCTTCAGCACTGGCAACCTTCCTAGTTCCATTACTGCCATCTTACGGGCTTTAGTTCAAAGGTGGCGAAACAGTAGATACAACCTGTATTCTCAGAACTGAGAGAGCTAAGGCAGTGCCATCAGCCAGCAGGCTTAATGGTAAGTCACAGAGACTCTGTCTTAACCTTTTGGGCACTGAAGAGGCGGAGGCAGGGGAGTCACTATAATGGGTTTGAGTCTAGTCTGGTTACATAGCTGGTTTCAGAACAGCCTGAATAACATGGACTCCATCTCAGTTCTTCCCATCCCACGTATTTGGTGAAATGGTAGCACATGCCTCTAGTCTCAGGACTTAGGAGTGGAGGCAGTAGGTTCACTGTAATGAGCTGGAGGCTAGTTGGGATGACATACTTAAGTTCCTGGACACCCTGATTCACAGAGTGAGACCTGATCCACCCATATATCACCTAAACAAAAATACTGGATTGTGGTAGTGCACACCAGCTCTCAGGAAGTAGAGACAGGAGAGTCAGAAGTTCAAAGCCACCCTCTGATACATAGTAAATTGGAGGCCAGCCTGAGCTATAGGAAACCTTCTCTCAAAATTACAAAAAGGTATAAGGTAGAATGCCAAGGGTCTCCCTAGTTTCATATGACCTACCTTCCAGGTCCACCCCGTGGCGCTGGGCCAGGTATAGAACATTGTCCCCGACTCTGCCCCTCACCGGGATCCGCTTGCCAAAGCGGTCCACGAACACCACGTTGACCCTGGAGACAAACAGGGTGCAGGTGCTGAGCCGGAGGCCGGCCTGAGGCCGAGTGGCAGGGCGGGGCAGGGCGAGGCACGACGGGCACTCACACGTCCCGGGGCAGCTCCGGGCCGTCCGCCTCCTCCTCGCCAGCACGCCGCTCGCCTGTAAACACACGAGTGGGTGAGCGGCTGCGGCCTCGCTGCCCGCCGCGGCCCATCCCAGCCCAATGTACCTGTAGTCCCGAACGTCCTACATGTTACTGCCGCGTGCCCGGCCCTAGATCCCCAAGATCCCCCGGCCGCCCGTAACAGGACCCGGGCGCTCATGCCACGGGCCATGGAGGCGGCCATGACAGGCCACGTGACCGGAAAACCGCGTATGCTCTGCGCGTACGCAGCGACTGTAAACGGAGCGTTTGGACGCCGTGTGAGGTCAGCGGTGATACTGCGATCCAGCTGGACTTCCGGCCTCGCCCTGTGGTTGAATGTGTTTTCCCTTAGGCCTTAATGTATGGGTTCTGCATATATGTACGTACAAGCACCAAGAGGGTGCCTGTGGAGTCCATTAGAGTTAATGGGTAGTGTGAGGGCTGGGAACTACGTTTGGGTAAGAGGGACCAACCTCAGTCCTAGTTAGACAAGATCCCCTTGTCTGGCCTTGAACTCTGAATGCCTTTGCTGGAATTAAGGGTTATGTGCAACCACGCCCAAGATTTAAATTTTGTTGTAGACGGGGTCTCTATAGACTGAACAATTCATAATGTAGACCAGGCTGGCCTCCAAGCCCAACTTATATTTTAGGGATTTTGTGTGTGTGTGTGAGCACATCTGAGACGTGTGTAGGTCAGTAGACAATCTGTGGGAATCAGTTCTCTTCTTCCACCGTTTGGGCCAGAGGGTAAAACTCAGGTTGCCTGGATTAGTGTTAAGTACTCTTACCAGAATACTGAGCTATTTTGCTGGCCCATGGTTTATATCAAGAACCAGCCAGCTCTGATGTTTTTTTAAAACCGTTTACTTACAAACTTTAATTCAGCAAAGGTCTGTGCGGGGTAGAGGGGGGGGAGTGGAATACACCCCACTGGAGTGGGTTTGGGTCATCATGTTTGGGGAGGGAGGCTGGTGGGGGCTCAGCTGGCCAGGGGCAGAGTCCTTAGGTCCCCTCAGATGGGCCTGCTCCAGTGATCCAGCCTGGGGATGGTAATGATCTGGGTTTGAAGGAACATGGTAGAGGGCCAGTGGCCTGGGTACAATGGTCACCTTTCAGACAGCAGGGGAGACTGTTGAAGCCAGCAGAAAATACTGGTCTCTGCACCCAGGCTTTGGGCAAAAGGGGTGGTTTGCCAAGACCAAGGCTTTGGCCTTCTGTCCACAGGGCAGACACCCTGGAAAAAGGATAAATCCTAGGCCAGAGCTCTTTGGTCCTGAGCTGAGCTTTTGGAGCTCCGCATCTGAGAGGCTCTGACCCAGCAGGACCTGTGGCCCAACTTTAAGGCATCAGAAGGCAAGGATACTGGGGTAGGGGCTGGAGATCCTGGGGCTTAGGGTGCTGGCCAGAGCAGGCAGGCAGGGGCATGAGACAGCTATTCCTGCAGCAGATGACTGGGAAGAGAATAGCGTTAAGCTGTTGGAACCTGCACATGTGGAATAGAGCCTAGGTAGGCCAGACCCTGCAGGAATCAAGTTGGGGGTTTTCCGGAAGGAAGGGGAATAGATGTGGTCATCATCCTGGTTGTTTTAAAAAATAATAAAAATTAGAAAAGGAAATCAAAGTCAGTTGTCGAAGTTTAAAAATGGGGACTGTCTCTGATCCTCACAGGACAGGGACACCTCCAAAGGCACTCAAAGGCCAGAACACAGGAGTGACGAGGCAGGAGAGGAGGCCTGGAGAGCTGGGCACAGAAGGCCTGAAGCTGGGGAGGGAAAGAGAGCAGGCCAGGCCCCTCTCTTAAGGCCACAGGGTTTGGCTCCAGGAGCAAGCCCACATGGTGTGGCCCCAGATACCCCACATTCCTTGAGCTCCAGCTGGTTGGTCAGCAAAGTCTTCTCAGAGATTTCTCTATTACCCAAGGAAAGGACATTAAAAAAATAATAAAAATAAAATCCCACAAAACACAAATACCAGGAAAAAAACAAAAGCAACTTGGTGCAGGCCCTTGGAGCATCTCTGGTGCCGACCCCTTAGAAAATCCTCTTCCTCTTCAGGTAGGAGTCCGCGTAGTGGCCTCCGAGGCCCTGGGAGTGCTGGCCCACGTAGCTACCCTCTGGGCTGGGCTCAGGTGAGGGCAACAGGTGGGAAAAACTGCGTTTCTGGCCACCCAGTGGGGTCTGGAGACAGACAGTAGGGGAGGCCGGGTCAGTGGCCTCCCAGAGCCAGGACTTGCCCAGCCCTGTGCCTCCCCTCCTCCTGCCCGTACCTTCAGCAGGTGACTGTGACCATTGGGCCCAGGGCCTAGGCCCAGGAGCCCTTCGCTGGAGCCCATTGGGGAGGAACCAACAGCCTGGAGAGTCAGAGAGGTAGGGCAAGTCACCCTGGGGCCATCTAGCCTTGTGCATGCAAGTCGGAACTATGAGGCCTGGTGGTAATCCAACTGTTTCTCATCTGTCATTTGGGACTAAGACCACCCACACGTTAAGCCAGGTTGAGATGAGGGGAAGCTCAACAGTGGAAACCAGAGGGGCCATTACCACTGAAGCATGAGCAAGATTGAGCCCTGCCACCAATGGAGCTATGGCTGAGACCTCGGAGACATAGATAGATAGACAGAGCAGGGCATCCCAATGGTCCCTAAAGACCAGTACCTGGTAGGGCAGACTCACCTTGTTCAGGTGGCTCTGCTTGAGGCCAGCCTGTAGGCCACTGGTGAAGTAGGAGGTGGGTGAGCCAGAGTAAAAATGAGAGAGGGGTCCCCCACTGCCTCCACCACTGCGGGGCTCATTGAAGCTGCTAGGTGGGGGGGACATCTGCAGAGAAAGGTTCAGCTGAGAGAGGAAAATCATGGCAGAAACCCTTCCCCACCATGACTCCGCTTGTCTATGTTTATCTTCTGGGGATCTCTGGGGCCCACAGCCATTGTAGCAAATTCAGGCTGGACCGTAAGAGGATAAGCTCTGAGTGGCTCAGGGAGACACCATGCTCTGAGCCCAGTGACCTCCACTTCAACAGATGACTGACCACCTGGTATGGCCATGGGGTGAGCCCCTGGTGAGCTCCAAGGGAACCACTTACTGCCCCATTGAAGGGTGATAAATAAATGCTTGAGCCTAGAAGTTTAAATGATTGCCTCCAGTTTGTGGAGTTCAGTTACAAAGGAAAAGTACTTCTTGTTACACAGCTAGTGCTGGCTGTTACATCCACTTTATTACATAGCCAATACTATATGCTGCAGAACACACACACAGGGTATCTTGGCTCTTACCTTGTGTCTGTTGGGGCCATGAGCCCCTAAGGTTGGTTCCCGGGCATGGGAGAAGAGCCGTCTAGGTCCCACATCCTAAATTAAAAGGGTAGAAACAAGGGGGTTGGTGTATGCCAACTTTATGCTGGTCCAGTTCTACACCAGTTAACACTAGGGATTCATGACTCATACTTGGGCCTGCAGGGGCTTCAGTGGCCCAGCTGAAACCAGAGCAGATGTGTGCTCTGTCCAAGGGACAGGTGTGCCTGGACCTCAGGGATGGATGCTGTGAAGTGACTGTATTGTGTTCAAATGGGAAGAGATGGACAGACAGGATGCTAAGCCCTTTCTCAAGGGAGAAAGCATGCCTTGGAAGCTGGGCAAAGCACCTGCCCAGCTAGGATGCATGAAGCCCTGGTTTCTGTCCCCAGCACCATATAAACTGGGTGTGATGGAGAAATCCTGAGATCTCACCACTCAGGTGGTAGAGACAGGATAAGACATTCAGAGTCATCTCTGTTACATAGTGAATTAGGCCAGCCTGGGCTACATGAGTTCTTGTCTTTAAAAATCTCCAAAACCAAATAAAAAGCCAGCATGGACTAAAGTCTCAAAGAGACAAACATGGACAGGAGACTCAAGGAAAGAAAAACTATCAGCCACAAGGTCCTCACTGCCCACGTGACACTAGAGAAAATACCTTTAATAGAAGTCCCTGGATTCAGGAGTGTTTCTGAGTCCTGGGCTGCTCAGGATTTTAAAATATTCCATAGAGAGACATGGGGGCTGAGAGGTTTCCTTAAGTCCAATGAGAAACTCACTATAATATTTTAATGACACTTTTGTGCCTCTGTGTACTATGATGCCACAGGCCTAGTGTGCACCTGAGGAGACAACTTGGGGAAGCAGGTCCCTCTACCGTGTGGGACCAGGAATGAACTTAGGTTTCCAAGCATGAAGACAAGCACTGTTGGCAGCTGGGGACCTCACCAGCCCACACCTTTATTTTAATTTGTTTTTGCTCTTGAGGGTCTCATATAGCCAGGGCCAGTTTTGAACTTCTGATCCTCCTGCTTCTACTTCCCAGTGCTGGCACCACACCTAGGTGACTGTGTAGTATGACTCACAAAGGTCAGATGTAATATGTCTCACCTGCAGGGTCAAGCAGGGTGTCTAAGACTTTTAGAATTCAAGCCTGCATGAAGCTCAGTGCTGGAACACCTGCCTCTTTCATGGATGTGTGTGCATGTGTGTGTGAGACTGTATGTATGGATGTGTATGCATGTATGTGTAAGTCTGTCTGTATGTATGTGTGTGCATGTATGTGTGAAACTCTGTGTACATGTGTGACTATGTATATATGTGTGTGAGAATGTGAGTGTGTGTATAGAGGCCAGAAGATTAACGTCGGATCCTGTTCATCAGGAGGTATCCATATATTTTCTATAGTTTTTGGCCAGTGTATTCATGTGTGCGCAGACATATGGTAGTATGGAAGAAAAAGATGACATCAGGATCTTTCTCCACCTTATTCACTGAAGCACTTAGAGCTTGCCAGTTCCATTCGTCTAGCTCATTAGTTACCTCCAGAGATGCTATTCTCACCTTATACTCGCTGGGATTAAGGTAACCTGCCACACCTGCCCAGCTTCTACACTGGGCTCTGAGGGTGCATGTGCTGAACCATTGATTGTTCCAGCCCAGTCCACCTATTTCTGGACAGTCTCACTATGCAGGTGTGATTTGCCTAGAACTTGCTATATAGACTACACAGCAATCTTCCCACTTTGCCATCAAACCCAGCTGAAATGGAGTCTCTTCCCTAGCTTAGAGTTTACCTACTAGACTAGAACGCCTTCCTGTCTCTGCCTCGTCAGTGCTGGGGCTACAAGAACGACAGCCTATTGATTTATAACATGTGGGTTCTGAGATGAGGCTTAGGTCCTCACGCCTGTGACTAAGTCATCTCATCACATACATTTCACATTTTGGATGTTTGGACCAAGAAAGCTCACACTACATAGTTTGCAGATGAACCTGCACTTCAGTTGTAAAGGGCCACCCTTAAGCTAGGCACAATATAGGGCAGCCCAGTACTCACTGTGGGGTAATCAAAGCCATAGCTGTCAGGCAGCCCTGGCTCAGGGGGCAGGCGGTTGCTGGCGATGGGGCTGAGCAGGCGGGACTTCATTTGGAAGGCTTTGCTGCCATTGTTGCTACCACTGCTTCCACCAGGAACTGCAGGGCTAGGCAAGGGGGGCTCAGCTGGGCGGCGGCCTCTCCCAGAGCCTCCCCAGCCCCGGGTCTCCTTGCCTGCCAGGTTACTGGATGGAAGTAGGCTGTGTAGATTCAGGTAGGGATTGAGGGGGATGCGGTAGTCCTTTGGGGGCTCCCCCAGCAGTGAGACCTGTAACAGGAGGATTGGTTTTGCTAGGGACCTGGGCAGAGGAGACCTCAAAGGTAGGGGAGATCGGAAGCAGGGTAGCACCTTACCCCAGGGGGCGTTGGCAAGGGCCCACTGTCCTTTGGTAGGCCTCTATGACTGGAGCCTCGGAGCCCCACAGGGGCTGGGGGTGGAGTGAGCTGGGATGCTGGGGGACCAAGACCCATGGGCTCCCGATCACCCCCAGAGGGGCCCAGCAATGGTGGTAGTAAGGGTTGTGGCTTCCCTCGGCGGGGTGGCAGTTCCGGGGCCAGGCCCCCCCCTAAAGAGAAAAGGAAGGTGTGTCAGCTAAGGGCCCAGACCTGAAGGGCCACTCTACCCATGGTCCTGAAGCTGGCAAGAACCCTGTGTGCCTCAGAGGCAGTTCATGACTCAGGGTCTCTCTGAGTGCAGCTGCCTCATAAGGTGAGCACCACAGCAAGACAGAACAGCCCAGCAGAGCAGGCTACCTGCCCAAGGCCACATGTCAACTCACTGGGCAGGGGAGGGGGACAGTATCTCTAGAGAGGTGGAGTGGCAGGGTCTGACTTTACCTGCAGACAGCTCCCCAAGCAGGGAGTTAGAAGGTTGGGCCCCGGCCTGGAGGGTACCCAGAGGTGAGTCTCCCAGGATCCCAGGCTTCTAGAACAGAGCACAGTCAGCTGGGGGTGGGGACAATATGGCCTGGGAAGCAGACATGGGACACCCAGAGTCCTGGCAGTCACAATGCCCAGCATCACCAACTCAAAACTTACTCATAGGCAGACACACACAGGGACCCCTCCAGCACCTGTGACCTCCCACCCCTACTCATTGCCTACTCACGTGGCCTATGGGCTCTGGCATATAAACCAGGCCCTGACCTACACGCACTGGGGATATATACATGAATACTGAGCACGTCAGGGCTGTCACTCCACAATTTCCACCACTGTCACACATACCCAATGACAGTCCTTAGCATCCAGCCCCCTTGCTCATCACAGAACAATGCTGACCAAGGATAACTATACCCCAGCTGTGTAAGGTTGGGCTTTCTTAGTCATATTCACTTTAGGAATAGATTTGTATGCCCTGGCACCAGGCCCAGGCATCTCTCCAGAGCAGAGGGAAATGTAACTTCTGACACAGGGTGGGCTAGAAAAGGAGTCCGGTGAGGCTGCCCCAATATGAGGCTGTTACCTTTTGGCTCTGGCTCTGGCTCTGGCTCTGCAGGGCTAGCTGCAGCAGTGCAGTGGACAGGGCAGGCCCACTGAGTAGTGGCATGGCAGGGGGCGCACCCAGGAGGCCTGAAATGAAACACGATGCTCTGTGATAACCCAGCACCCAGCACAACTCCAAGTTCTCAGCATGATAGATGGTCCTGCAAGGTCCAGGCAGGGAAGGGTGGGCTTGCCTGTGGGAAGCTCTGCTCCCTTTGAGACCTGCATCGTCAGGCCACAGCCACCAATGTGACCTGTCTTACCCTGCTTGCCACTGGCGCCTCCATGCAGCAGAGGGTTGAGGAGCAGCTGGAGGGAGGCGGATGGGCCCAGGCTGTTCAATAGCTGCACAATATTTGGCTCAGGCAGGAGTCCCTTGCCTCGATTGAGAGCCTGAGGAAGAGGCCAAAGGGTGGCTCAGAGCAAAGGCCACAGAGGAAGACAATGGTGTTTAAGGAGTACTCTACTCACTGTGGCCTGGGCAGCAATGAGTGCTGCCAGCATGCTTCGGCCAGGGGGACCTGGGGCACAGAAAGACACACGGAGGTGGCTGCCACCCAGGGCCAAGCCGTCTGCCCGTTCTTGTGCTGCCTCTGCCATCTCTGCTGTCTCGTACTCCAGCACCGCGAACCCCTTTAACTGCCCATCCGGGCCACATGCCAGCTGTGGGAGAACCACTCAATGAGCACCAGGTAAGTAACCAGAGACCAGACGCTGACCCCAAACACTGATAGTGAACCCTTGGAGAAGTGACTCCTTGCCACTCACTGTCCATTAACTGGTCACTAAATCTGTGTAATGGCTAATGGAGGCCGTAGGTCAGTTTGCACAAGGCCACATGGCTAGCCAGGGGACTGAGAAAGGACATATCTCACCTGTAGCTATTATATTATTTGTGCTAACACACTGGGAACAAACTTCTGACAGGGACCACCAGGAACATCAGAAGGTTAGAGATGGCTGTAGAGTCTGCCCTGAACACATCTTGGGCCACAGATACTGTGGCAAGAGGCTGACCTGGGAGGACGAACCCAGGCCTGCTAGGTAGTCAGGACCTACAGGCTGGCTGTTCAAGGCTGCTATTACTACATGAATGTGGAAGTCATGGTGCCAGTGTAGAGAGATACTAAAGTCACAGCCAGAGCTATTTTACTTCACCAGCCTCCTCCACAGCAGCCCAGATTCCTTATCTAGAAGTTTAGACCAGGTATGTTCCAGAAGTGAAAATGAATGGAGGCTAGATTAGTCCAATGCTACCCATACTGTATTTAAATTTTTTTTATTAAGACAAGCTCTCACTGTGTTTCCCTGGCTAACTTGGAACTCACAGACCAGCATGGCCTTGAACTCAAAGAAATCTGATAGCCTCTGTCTACTGGGTGCTGGATTAAAGGCACATGCCATCACACCCAGGCCTCAGAGAAAAAAAAGTTGATATATCTGAGAGGGTGTGTTTTCTTTTTCAAGTCTCTATTCCTTTGAGGCAGGCTCTCTCTCCCTAAATTGGGGCTCACATTTTTCGGGATAAAGCTGGACATCAGCAAGGGATCTTCCCACCCTCACCTTCAGTGCTGGGTTTATATAGTTATATAAATATATTGAAAGACACTGTCTATAAAGAAAGAGGAAGGAAGGAAAGAAGGAAGGGAAGGAGGGAGGGAGGAAGAAAAGCTAGATATGTTGGTTTAACCCTGTAACCATAGCACTCAGGAGGTAGAGGCAAGAGGGTCAGGAGTTCAAAGCTGGCCTGGACTATATAGCAAATCCTAGCTATATAAAGGTAATTTATCTCCAAAGAAGTAAGGTATCAACTCTTGCCCTGTCAGAAAGAATATGGCCTCAGTGAAATGTCCAGTAGGGCTGGCGATGACTCAGCAGGGAAGTGCCAACCTGCTCTGCCAGAGGACCCAGGGAGAACCCACGCATAGAATCAGCCACCATAAACATCTGGCATGTCCCCTAAGCTGCACTCTAGGCCAGGAAGAGAGTGGCTAAATGTTTCCATAGCAACTCCCCTGCATAAGAGCCCAGACAAGTGGAGCCCTCAGATCAGTTTCTTACTTTTTTAAAGACATGGATCACACTATATAGCATAAGCTGAGCTGGAACTCAGAGAACTTTTTGCCTCTATTTCTGCAGTGCTGGGATTTAAAGGCATGCATCTCAACCAGGCACAATGGCACACGAAGTGGGTTTGGCCAAAAGCTGCTTGTGTTATAATGTTAATTTTGGTCCCCAAATCTGCTTAATGAGTGAATACACATAAGACACCGAGGGACCCCCATTTGGTTTGACTACCCCCATTTGGTTCAACTGGTAAATAAAGATGGCAGCAGCCAATGGCTGAACAGGACACAGGTGGGACTTTTAGGATTCCTGGGCTTGGGAGAGGTGGGAAGAAAGGAAGAGGCAGAATCGCCATGCATGGGAGGGTCGTAGGACGACCAGCGGTGTAAGAATTCTAGTAAGTGGTCCTAATGGCCACTCCCAGATTGGGTCTGAGGTAGCAGAGATGAAATATAGATTTAGAAGGATGTTAATTCCAGGAACCCCGGACAGGACTGTGCTAGCCACGGGAAGATTCCAACAATAGTCAAGGTGTATCAAAATTAACTGTGTGTGCACACATGAGCACATCTTTCATTTGACAATTGGCTCTGGCGGTGGCTACAGAGCAACCTGCTGGGAACCAAAGAAGTTTAATTACTTCACCATTATAGATGGCATACAATGTGGGGCAAGAATTCACTATTATTTAGCCAGGCAGTGGTGACGCACGCCTTTAATCCCAGCACTTGGGGGACAGAGGCAGGCGGATTTCTGAGTTCAAGGCCAGCCTGGTCTACAGAGTGAGTTCCAGGATAGCCAGGGCTATACAGAGAAACCCTGTCTCGAAAAACCAAAATAAATAAATAAATAAATAAATAAATATTATTTAAAGATTCTTGGATAGAATACACACACACACACACACACACACACACACACACACACACACAAATAATATAAGTCTAGGAGGAGAGGAGAACTGGTTTCTCAGCGAGCCAAGCCAAATCACGTGGTTCCCACACAAGCTGCAAAACTACCATGGGCCCTTAGAGAGCCTTACCTAAGAGATGCTGGGAGCCCCTGCTATACAAAGACAGGCTGGCTGCTCCAAAGCAGAATTAGATATTAGACGCAGCCTACTTCCTACAAGCAAATAAAGGGTAGAGATAAATAATATTTGATTTGTTTTTAAGGATAGAAGGGAGTATAATGGTAATTGTTTCAATATTCTTAAATATACATAAAATAAAGAAATCTAAGCCTTTGATCTCAAATGTAGAAAATAAAGGCAAGAAGGGAGAGTTTAGGGAGATTAAAAAAGAAAAAAAAACTTAAAAAAATTTTTAAGTCTCTCCAGGGCAAATACTCGGGATCTTTGAACATGGTCTACATGGGATTTCTGGGATTGCTTAGCCTGGTATGACAAATCTAGAGCTGAGAAATAGGCTTATTCAATAAGTAGAAGGCAATTTATTTAAAGTTAAATAAATTTAAATAAATTAAAGTTAAATAAAGTTAAATATATAGATAAATACTTTTAGGCTTTTGATCTTAAATTATAGGTCATAAATAGGAGATAGTTAGCCTAACCTATCTCAGACAGTAGCGCCCCTACCCCTCCAACCTTTAATTCCAGCACCCAGTATGCAGAGTCATGTGAGTTCAGGATCAGCTTGGTCTACAGTGTGTGTTCCTGGACAGTCAGGGCTATATAGATAGACCGTCTTTAAACAAAAACAGACCAAAAATACAATAAGATAAAATTGTGCTTTAATACTTGAAAAAAAAATTAAATTTCATTTTATTTATTTTATGTGAGTTCATGTGTCACAGGCAACTTGAGAGAGTTGGTTCTCTCTTTCTAGGGCACAGGAATCAAACTGTGTCATCAAGCTTGACCTTATCAACTGGGCTAAGGACGATCCAGGGCCTTGCACATGGTAGGCAGGCGTTCCATACCTTAGGCACACTACCAGCCCCTCACTGGCAGATTCTATGAAGGCACTCTATCATAAACCACATACCGTGACCATCTCATAAACCCACAGAGACAGATGCAAAAGAGTCACCGTGTGATTAGGACCACATGAACTCTGAACTGAGTTTCATGTTACTGAGTTTGCTAGAGACGCAAACTTTAATTTGTCTCGACTCTCAAACTTTAATCTGTCTTGACTCCCAAGCCCATGTTCTATTAGGAGAACCAAATACAACTGTGCAGAGGTGGACTTAAAAATACTCAAAAAGTATCTAATGAGGGGATGGGATATAGCTCTGTGGTAAAGCACTTGCTGGGCAAGGCCTTTTCTACTCCCAGCATTATCAAGATGAATATATGGAAACGTAAGAATGAAAGAGCAAGCTTTTATAATAATCATTCATAAAGCAGAAAGATGGCTCAGTAGGAAAAGATACTGTTAAGCCTCACAAACTCAATTTGATCCCTAGTACCCACATGGTTGTAGGAGAAATGACTCCTGAAAATTGTCCTCTGGGCTGGGCGGTGGTGGCGCATCCCTTTAATCCCAGTACTTGGGAGGCAGAGGCAGGCAGATTTCTGAGTTCAAGGCCAGCCTGGTCTACAGAGCAAGTTCCGGAACAGCCAGGGCTACACAGAGTAACCCTGTCTTGAAAAAAAAAATGTCCTCTGAACACCATAGGTACCACGTGCATATACCTGTATGCATGCACATACACACAGAAGAAGCACACAAATAAGTGTACAAAAGTTTGGTTTTTTTGTTTTTTGTTTTTTTGAGACAGGGCTTCTCTGTGTAGCCCTGGCTGTCCTGGAACTCACTCTGTAGACGAGGCTGGCCTCGCACTCAGAAATCCACCTGCCTCTGCCTCCCAAATGCTGGGATTAAAGGTGTGCACCACCACTGCCTGGCTACAAAAGTTATTTTTAATACTTAGCCTATGTAGACTAAGTACTGTGGTGTTATGACTTTACTCTCAGCACTCAAGAGGTAAAGGCAGGTGGAGGTAAAGTTCCAGGCTAGCCATGATTACACAAGGAGCCCCTGTCTAGAAAAGAGGTAGAGGAGATGAGAGTAAAGTACAGGCAAAAGGACTTGCTCACGACACCAAGAAAGGCTGAAATCCATCTAAGCCCAAGTGTTTGACATCATGACTCCGGCCTCTTCCATGCCTGGCTTGGCCACAGATGCTCAAGACACTGTGATGGGAGCTGGGGCTGGGGCTGGGGCTGAGCAGGTAGAGCTGTACTGCCTAGAATGCAGGAATCCCTAGGGAATTCCAACCCCCACACCACATAAACTTAGCATGGTGAAGCATGATCCAGTACTTGAGAAGTAGAGCCCATAGGATCTAGAATTCTAGCTCATCCTTAGCTACATACCAAGTTCAGGATCGGTATGGGCTATCTCAAAAAGCAAAATAACAAACACGAGTCAGGCAAAGTGCTTACCAGTAACCCTGACAACCATGAAGATTAGGCAAGAAGATGGTGTTTCTAGGCTAGCCTGGGCTACATGGCCTAAGTAATGAGTGTGTGACTAGTAAGGGTGTGAGCAAGACTACTATCCTACCTACATGATGAGCCAAGGAGGATTTGCACTCTGACCTTTGAAACATTTCCACATCTAAGCTCTATATCCCAGAGCCTCTCCCAAGAGCCCAATTCAAAGTTATATGACAGTTGCTTCAAAGGACCCAAGACCTACCTGACAGAAGGTGGGGGTATATACAGCTGACAGAGCCCGGCGCAGGGCATCCACATCGCTGAAGCCAGGGGGCAGGTGGTCCACACAGAGGCACCGAGAGTGCAACAATGCGGGGGTCAGCTGCCCAGCATCTGTCCAGTGCACGTACAGTGTGCGTGGACCCAGTGGCTTGCCCAGCAAGTCAGACTTGGCCCTGGCTGCCGAGTCTTTCTTCATGTACTCTGCAAAGCCATAGCCTTTAGAGTGGCCAGTGCGCTCACTGTACACTAGGAAGCAGCGCTCCAAGCTGCCAAAGGGCCGCACCAGATCTTCAAACTGTGCCTGTGTCAGACTAGGTGGCAGGTTGGCCACGCACAGCAGAGCATCGGTAGGCTGCAACTGAACCGACAGCTCCCGCTCTCGAAGGCAGCTCTGGTGGAAGGTGTTGATGGCAGCTTCAGCCTGCTCCCCATTCAGCAGGGTCACAAAAGCTGCAGGGTAGGAGAGAACCTGGGGTCAGAGTGACCTTCTGTCTCTCTACCCTGGGCCGTCTAAACCAGGTGTGAGAGCAGAACATCAACTACTACTAGCAAGCACAATCCAGTCAGCTGGAGCCTTAGATTTCCACTAGTCCCTCTCTGACATCTCTCACATATGTGCCTGGTACCTGTGGAGACCACAAGATGGTTTTAAATCCCCTGGAACTGGAGTTATAGATTGTTGTGAACTATGGTGTGGGTGCTGGGCATCAAACCTGGGTCCTTTGGAAGATCAGCCAGTGCTCTCAATCACCGAACCATCACTTGAGCTCCAACCCCAAACTCTTTTTATTTTTTAAAAGATTTATTTATGTATTTCATGTATATGGGTACTTTATCTGCATGTACATCTGCACACCAGAAGACAGCAACAGATAGGCATGGGTGCCGGGAATTGAACTCAGGACCATTGGAAGAAGAGTGAGTACTCCTAACCATTTCTCCAGCTCCCAAACCCCAAACTCTTAATGGTTCTGGCTTCTTTGTTCAAGACAGGGTTTCTCTGTGTAGCCCTGGCTGTCCTGGAACTCACTCTGTAGACCAGGCTGGCCTTGAACTCAGAAATCCACCTGCCTCTGCCTCCCAAATGCTGGGATTAAAGGCGTGCGCCACCACTGCCTGGCTTAGTTCTGGCTTCTTAAAAAGTCAAATGGGAATAGGTTAGCCCTAACACCCACCATCAACAGAACTAGATCAGTACCCAAGAGCCAGGCTGTGGCTGTGATCCCAAAATTTGCAACATGGGGCAAGAGGACAGAGTTCAGTCAGCCTGGGCTATCTAGTCAGATTCTATCTAAAAACCCAAGGGCAGGTGGTAGAGTGTTTGCCTAGCATGCATGAGGCCTAGGGTTCTATCTATTGTGGATTGGTAGCACATGCCTTGTCACTTCAGCACATGACTAAACCAGGGTTATCAGAAATTCAAGGTCATCTTTGGGCACAGAGTGACTTACACTGTCTCAAAAAACACAAACTGAGACCTGAGGATGGAGTTAAAAGTGTTCATCTTTAGCACCACAAAATTAAAAGAGAAAAGAAAGATCAGGACTAAGGGTGTACTTAGACAGTAGAGCACTTTCCTAGTGTGCATGAAGCCCTAAATGCAATCTCTAGTAAAACACACGCGCGCTTTTCCTCCAAAGTCAGGGTATAACTTTCAAAACAGTTTTACCCACTGGGGCCATCTCTCTTGCTCCTAGGATGATATTTGCTTGCTTGCTTTCTCCTTCTTTTTTTGTTTGTTTGTTTGTTTCCTGGCTGACCTGGACTAGATTTATAGACCAGACTGGTCTAGATAGAATTCAGACATCCAGCTATCTCTGCCTTCCAAGTGCTGGGATTAAAGTTATGTGCTACCACACCCTGCCATGTTATTTTCTAAAAGGGACTTAAACATCCTTGGATTTTGGTATGCTCTAAGCCCTGTGGAGGGATGACTGCCTGGTTGCTCAGTTGCAACTGTCTGCCTTGTTGATACCTAGGACTCTTTTTCTTGCATGTGTATGGGTATGGTAAACAGGTGTACATGTATGTTTACAATGAGCGTGTGTACAGGTACAGGTAGCGGTTGTCTCTTATTTAATACCAGGGCTTGGTAATTTGGCTGATCCACCTACCCATCTTGTTCAGGAGACTGTTTCCATCTCCCACACACTTCTATTACAAGTGGGTCATCAGGCAGGCCCACCCAGCATTCATGTAGCTGCTAGGGTTCCAACTGCAGTCCTCATGCTTATCTGGCAAGTGCCGAGCCATCTCCCCAGCCTTTGGTAGCTGTGCTCTAAGCAGTCTGTGTCAGGCAGTCTCAGTCTGCATCCACGGTTGTTACTTGTATACCATTACATAGAGTAAGCACAGACCAAGAGTGCAGCCTGTGACCAAGGGCCTCCAATGGCCAGGCTTTTAACCACTGCCTGGCCGGTCAGGTAGGTGTGAAAAGGGGCACATTCCTCTCCACATTAAGTTGTCAGAAGGTTCTACATGTCTAAACACCTGGCCCAACACTGGAAAGCATAGACATTCGTTGATGGCCTCACAGAGGAAGCCGATGCTGCCAAGTCTCACCCAGGGACATAGGGCTGACCATTCCACACAGGGGCAGATGTGCCAGTCTCAGCCTATGACAGAGTAGGTGCCCAGTGGGCCGGAGTTAGGAAAGGACAGTTAAGAACAGCAGGGGAGCTGAGCACACAAATATATGTATTATAAGCCTCACACTTTGGAAATGGAGGCAGGAGGATGTCTTGAAGTTCAAGGCTATCCTCACTTATATAATAAAATTAACTCTAGTCTGGGTTATATGAGATCTGATTTAAGTAAAACCTAAAGTCCAAAACCAAAAATGGGGTGGAGAGATAGCTCAGCACGTAAAGAGCAGTTGTTGCTTTTGCAAGGATGGGGTTTGGTTCCCAGCACCAACATGGCAGCTTACAACCCTCTTTAACTCTGGTTCTGTGAAATCTGGTGCCCTCTGCCAGCCTCCGTGGGTACCAAACATGCAAATGGTGCTCAGGCAAAACACCCATACACATCAAATAAAGATAACTAAAACATAAAAAAGGACAAAGGAGTGGTACAAGCTAAAGGACTGCTACAAGCTTTTGGATAGCTGGGCATGGACTCCAGGACAACCTGGGATACAGCCTAAATCCATGCCTCAAAGAAAGGAAAGAAGAAAGCTGGAAAATGGAGTCTGCTGCCATACCTAATCCCAAGTTCCAGCCCTAGACTCTCATGTGTGTATGCACCTGTCATCGTAGCCCAGCAAGACAGAAACATGGGGGATCCTGCCTCAGCAAGGGGGAGACTGACTTTAGGATGGTCTCCACCTAACTGCCATACTTGGTTGCCTATGCTTACACACTTACACACACACTTACACACACACTTACACACACACTTACACACACACACACACACACACACACACACACACGATAAACTGACAAGGGTGAGTGGTGCCCGCCTATAATCCCAGTACTTGGGAGGCAGAGGCAGGTGGATTTCTGAGTTTGAGGCCAGCCTGGTCTACAGAGTGAGTTCCAGGACAGCCAGGGCTATGCAGAGAAACCATGTCTTGAAAAACCAAAAAAAAAAAAAAAAAAAAAAAAAAAAAAAAAAAAAAAAGGCAGGAAAGTGGATCTCTAGGAATTCAAGGCCAACCTGAGCTTCATGTGAGTCCCTTCCGCCAAAAAATTAAGACACGGACAGACAGAAAAAGGTTGTGTTTCCTCTGACACGATATGGGACCCACAATTCAGAACAGATGCTGAGCCAAGTCATGTCACCACTGGGGACTGCCATAATTGCCCTGTCCACCCACGGCCCACAAACCTGTCCCTTTGTATTTGTCCACAAAACAGTACTTGAGTTCGTAGTCGCTCAGGAGGTCATGTACTTCCTGCAGAGACAAATCAGAAGCCAGGGCATCACTGGGCAAGCATGCCTACAGGTGGCCCCTCCATACAAAAAGATAAATGACAGCTCTGCCCATACAGCTATCTTCTACAACCTATCTTGTACAGGGCAAAACTTCAGATTACATGCTAGGAACACCAGCCACTCAAACTGCATGCCTTCAAGGAGGTCGCCTAACTTGTGTGATTTCCCCCATGCAAAGCTGAAACACCTTCACAGCTAATTACTAAGCTATTTTCTCCAAAAGGGAACAAACTGAGGCTGTAAGAAGTGAACATGTCAACATGTCCTGACCAGGGACTCCACTCACTTAACTGACCCTACACTGCGTGGTTGCAGGAGCCACCCAAACTCCTTCATGTTGACAGGGCTGCTTCCTCATATTGAATGCTGGCTTCCAGGGCAAGCTGCCTGGCTTCCTTGCACCAAATGACTTGTGTATGAGTCCAAGGAGATAGAGCGGACAATTCTAGATATGCATGAGACCATGAACACAGATGTCTACTCCAGGTCTGTTCCCCTAAAATGCTCCCTAACACCTCTGGAGCTTCACTAGCCATGTGCCTACAGAGTAGTGGGAACTAGGGTGAGCCAGTGAGCAGAGATTCTTAGCAGCAATCAGAAAGGGCCTATCCCACCACCACCTGGCAGGGCAACATAGATACCACTTTCTTGGGTCCAAAGAGCATTGCACACCCTGCTCTACGTAGGTTCCCAATAGAAGGGCACTCCAGGCAGACAAGATTAGCCATAGGGAAGTGCCACAGAATACACATCCCAACCCCCGGCATATTCACGTCAAAGGGAGACTTCGTTTTCCCAGATCAATTCTAGTAGGCATTTGAGGGATGCAGCTCCATCTTCCAGGTCTACCTCTAGAAGGTGTGGATGTATGCTTGGTAAGAAAGGCCATGCTCTTAATTCTGAAACTTCCAGATCTGAGCTCCGGTCACCCGAAGGCAGAGGAGAGAAAGCACTCTCTGAATATGCATGGGTCAGTTGGAATCTATTTCAATCAATCTATTCTCAGTCCACCGCACGTATTTCAGCAGGGACACAACTGCCTGCCCCTTCCAACTACCTGCAACCTTCAACCACTTGGCCTCTCCCAAGTCCGATGGTCGCCCCTAGCAACGTCGGCCCGCACTTCAAAGTAGGTTTTTTTCTTCTTCCTGACCATGCCCTTTCCACTTCGTTCTTAAGGTCTCACAACCCTGGGAAAGGATACGACACTGGGGAGAACCCCCACTCACAGCAGCGTTGGTACCGCCCGGTTTCCACCCCCCGCGCACGCGCACCGTGGTATTTCCCGCCACGCTCTCACCCCCACCCCCCATACCTGGTTGGTCACGTCCCCCGGGAGGCCTCGGATCAGTATCTTGCGGCGGTTACGGAACTGGCGCTCAGTGTGTTCCAGACGTTTCCGGATCTCTTCCGGATCGAGCGGCGGTAACTCTTGTTCGGGCGCCCGGCGATCGACGGTCTCGGGAGTTTCCGCTTCGGCCTCCGCCTCCGGGCTCAGCGGCGGCCGGTGAGTAACGGACACGTCGGCCGCCATCTTGGGAAACCCGGCGCCTTCTGGGACCAGCGAGCTCAGGGCGGAGCGACATAGAGCGGTAAGGAGGGCGCGTGTAGTGATTGGTTGGTGGAAACCCCGCCTCTCTCCCGGCCCCCTTCTGCTATTGGCTGGAACCAGCGCCGCGAGCGTTGCCTTTTTCCCCTGACTCTGGACCATTGAGTAAAAGGGCGGAGCTGCAGCAAGGAACCGCCTTGCAAGGTAGGAGGAATGAGAATGGGCTGGAGGAGAATAGGCGTTCTATCGGTAACACCGCCTAAAGAGCTGGTTAGGTGCACACACCTGTAATCTAAGCCCTTGAGAGGTGAAGGCAGATCTTATGATGTCATCTTCAGCTACAACGTAAATCAAATTTAGAGGGATCCTGACTCAAAAGGGAAAATAAAACAACAGTCAAAAATTAAGTGTGCTGATGTACGCATGCAATTCCAGCACTTGAGAAATGGAAGCTGCAGGACCAGAAGTTCAAAGTTATTCTCTACTTTACAACTCATGTTTGAGATAAAACTTGATTCAAAAAGGAAAAACAAAAAGCGAACAACCAAACCAAAAAAACCTGGCATTATTTCCAGATAGGAAATAATGAAGGCCTAGGCAGCCTGGTCTACGTAGTAAGACATGGTTTCAAAAAACAAAGAAAGGGCCGGGCAGTGGTGGCGCATGCCTTTACTCCCAGCACTTGGGAAGCAGAAGCAGGTGGATTTCTGGGTTTGAGGCCAGCCTGGTCTACAGAGTGAGTTCCAGGACAGCCAGGGCTACAAAAAGAAACCCTGTCTCCAAAAACAAAAAAACAACAAAAGGGCCACTGCTAAGCATGACAACCCCCAAGTTTCATTCCCCGCAGACTTGGTAGGAGTCGGGAAACAAAAGGTTAAATAGGAGCCAGAGAAGGAACTGGCAAAAGACACAATCAAGAAAGAAGATCAGTTTATAATGACAGACATGGATCTCTCTAGCACCAGAAAGCTACTTTCAGGAGTATATGGGCAGGTGCTAATTTATATATTATAGTTTGTTTTGTTTTTCGTGACAGAGTTTCTCTGTGGCTATCCTAGAACTCACTCTGTAGAGTAGGCTGGCCTTGAACTCACAGAGATCCGCCTGCCTCTGCCTCCAGAGTGCTAGGATTAAAGGTGTGCACTATCACACCAGGTGGAATTTGAAGGTTTTATTGATCTGGAACTTGATACGGCCCAGTCACCCTCTTAGTCTGGACCTTGGTCTTCCCTGTCTCAGGACAACTTTCCCTGGCTGTATCTTTGGACTTCAGTGGGCTGAGAGACATAGGTATTTCTGTTTCTCAAGTGGTAGCTGCATCCTGAGGATGTACACTGAAGTCACTGCAGTGGTCACCATCCCTAGGGGCATGAACAATCGATGATGCTGGCTATCCTAGCCTTGATCGGCACAGAGAGACTCAAGTGCGAATGTGTGCCCTGGGCTCGTGCTGAACTTGCCTCTGTAGACCTTACAGGTTCCTCTATTAACTTGAATGTCAGTCACTGTGAGCAAGGTGTTCTTGTGCCTTGCCTTAGGCGGGTTTCCTGGCAGGGATAGGTGCCATTGTGGTTTAGGTTGACAATGAGGCACCTCAGCCTGGTGCCCTCATGGTGGAGCGTCACAGCTCATTGCCCTGGGCCTGGCACTGCAGGATGTGCTGTGAACCCCCCAGGTGCAAGTGGCCAGGCCCTGCCCCCAGACAACCAAGCCCTGGCACTGCAGGATGTGCTGTGAAACCCTCCAGGTGCAAGTGGCCAGGCC
>NW_022196906.1:15218131-15225741 GCF_008632895.1 Mastomys coucha
GTGGCCAGGCCCTGCCCCAGACAACCAAGCCCTGGCACTGCAGGATGTGCTGTGAAACCCTCCAGGTGAAAGTGGCCAGGCCCTGCCCCAGACAACCAAGCCCTGGCCTACAGAGATTAAAAAGAAAAAAAGCCCAAGATCGACGGGCAGTGGTGGCGCACGCCTTTGATCCCAGCACTTGGGAGGCAGAGGCAGGTGGATTTCTGAGTTCGAGGCCAGCCTGGTCTACAGAGTGAGTTCCAGGATGGCCAGGGCTATACAGAGAAAACCCTGTCTCAAAAAGCCAAAAAAAAAAAAAAAAAAAAAAAAAAAAAAAAAAAAAAAAGCCCAAGATCAGGCCATAGAATCCCACCAATTCCTGAGCTTGTCCTAAGATCAGGCCACAAAATCCCACCAAATCCCAGGAGATCCTGGAAAACCCCCTTTATATAAAGCCTTTCTCCTACTCAGCTCTTTGCTGCTTGTCTCCCGAGCGAATGCAGCCACTCTCATATATTTTTCCAATAAATCTCTTGTTTGAGGTTTGTTGTATGGTGTGCCTTTGTGGTATTCCTTGGCTTCCAAGATGACTTTCCCCTCAGAGCTGTAACACTTAGAGTGGGAATCCTATCTTGGCAACATAGAGTGCTGGGGACATTTGGCATGATCAGTCTTGGAGCAGTCTATAAAGCCACCATGTGATCAGGCACTCCAGATCTCCCTACAAGGCTACTGAGGCGTGGGAAAAGTTGAGACTTCCCAAGCAAGGACAGAGGGATGAGATATTAAAAGGTCTGAATGGCCAACTCAACAGGACGTGCAGGTGGACAGTGGACCTCTTGTGAGAAGTCAGCCATCCACCTCTAGAGTAACACTGTGGAAGACATGCCCATTGTCCCTCTTAGTGTTCTGAAACTGAAGCTGGGCCAGCTTTCAAGAGAAGGGGCAGGATCACTTTCCAGCCTGACCAGTGTGCAAGTTACATGGCCCATAGACAGCTCTGTGATGTTGGTCCTGCTCAGTCTTAGACTAGGCCCTGAGAAACCTACAGGAACTACTGACCCCATGAACCTTCCCATGGCTCAAGCCACACCTTCATTATGGCCTGGCCCACCTATCCTTGCTGAAGCCCAGTCTCTGCCCTCGTGGGCCCCACCTGTATGGCTTCTGAAGCCCTGTGTCTTTCTTACTTTCAAGTGCTCCCAGGCCTCCATACTTCTGCATCTGAGGCTCAGGTTATAGACCATCTGTTTGACATCTTTCTGGTCCTGTCTGGTTGAGGCAGTGGCTTTGGCCTTAGCGTGTCCCTATGGCTTTAGACTATAGTGTTGAGCATCTTGTCCCCAGCATCATTTGGAGCTGCTTCAGAAGCTAGGAACAGTCTTATAAGCCTCTATGTCCTTACCTCCAAGATATTAGGGGACTTGGGAGATGTGGAGAACTCACTGACAAGACTAAGGATAAGAATTCACAGAAACAGAGCAGCCTTAATCAGGGCTCTCCTACCCAGGGCCCTCTTAGCCAGGGCTCTCCTACCCAAGGCCCTCTTAGCCAGGGCTCTCCTACCCAGGGCTATCCTACCCAGGGCCTTCTTAACCAGGGCTCTCCTACCCAAGGCCCTCCTACCCAGGGCTCTCCTACCCAGGGCCCTCCTACCCAGGGCCCTCCTACCCAGGCTCCTCCTCTGGACAGGTTCTTCTGTCCTACCTCCTGTACACCCATATCACGCCTGCAGGGCCGTGACAAGGACCTTCTCACAAGTCCACCCCAATTCCACTCCCATACTCATTCTGTGCTTGCTTCTAGAGCCACCCTACAGAAGACATGCATATATGTCCCAAAAGCCCTTGAGGTCTTGGATATCCACTTTCCTGGCTCAGCTCAAACCCACCATCACCAGGTGGTGGTGGTGGTACATGCCTTTAATCCCAGTACTTGGGAGGCAGAGGCAGGTGGACTTCTGAGTTCAAGGCCAGCCTGATCTACAGAGTGAGTTCCAGGACAGCCAGGGCTATACAGAGAAACCCTTTCTCAAAAAAACAAAAAAACAAAAACAAAAAAATATCCTTTACCAAAATCTCCAGGATGTCTGAGGCCTGAAGTATTCTGGTACAGCCCCACCTGTGTGGCTGGAGGTTGAGTTCTGCATTGCAAGAGAAATTGGCCCCATGGTTATTTCTCTTCATAAACACTATGGCTATGACCTCTGTAACGTCCCTGGAGACATCCTCTATGAGCCGTCAGGTCAAGTCTTATTCTCCAGGAAGTAGGACCATGGTGAGTTAGTCCCAAGGCTCCCACCCCACAACCTAGTGATGCAGTGTAAGGTTCCTGCCCATGGGCTGCCACTCCTGTGGTGGGGCAGCTCAGTACCTTCTAGGAACCCTGTAGAAAAGGGTAAACAAAAAGTCTAGAGACCCCTACCACAAGAACTGGGAGGAAACAGGGTGTACCTGCTGCAAAACTATGAATTGGGCCCTTTTTTCCCCCCTCAAGATTTATTTATTATTATATGTAAGTACACTGTAGCTGTCTTCAGACACACCATAAGAGGGCATCAAATCTCAGTACAGATAGTTGTGAGCCATCATGTGGTTGCTGGTATTTGAACTCAGGACCTTCGGAAGAACAGTCAGTGCTCTTAACCTCTGAGCCATCTCACCAGCCCAGGGCCTTTTCTTTCTTTTTAAACATGTTGTCACAGGCACACCCCAGCCGTGCCTAGCCTCTCACTGGGAGTCTAGGCAAGGGCTGAGCCTAGCTTCCAGCTCCTCTCTCATAGAGGCAATTCTAGGCAGGGACTCCTGCTGCTCATCTGTATCCTCAGCCCCTTTCCAGTTATTCCAGGAAACATTCAGAGGACAAAGGAGAAATTTCCTTTTGTTCCTGCACCAGGCACTGAGATAAAATATACTCAGTTTTCAAGGACATCACAGTGGAGGAAAGATGACCATTTATAGGATTATCATCCATTGCTATAAGAAGCAAAAAAGAGGCTACAAGTAGTACATGTGTTTAATCCCAGTACACAGCAGGCAGAAGCAGGTGGATCTCTATGACTTCAATGCCAGCCTGATCTACAGAGTGAGTTCTACAGAGCCAGCGCTCTACACAGAGAAACCCTGTCTCAAAAAAAAAAAAAAAACTGAGAAAGAAAGACACACACACACACACACACACACACACACACAGAGAGAGAGAGAGAGAGAGAGAGAGAGAGAGAGAGAGAGAACAAGAAAAACAAACATTCATCACTATCTTTGACCTCATTTGCTGTGCAACCCTCCATACACTGTGTAGGTGTCACCAACGTCAAGCAGCTAATGAGACCTCATTATTTTCCTTTATAGATGGGGAAACAGATCAGCAAGGTGATTTACCCAAAGACTCACAGCTAGAACAAACAGAGTACATCAGAGGCTGAGGCAGGAGGATCACCTGTTCTAGGCTAGTCTGGGATACAGACCTCGCCTCAAACAACTAAAAAGAGAGACCCAGAATATGGCTCCGTGGGTAGAGAGCTTGCTTAGGACTCATGAAGAGCTGGATTTCATCCCAGTAACTATTAAACCAGGCATGGTGACGTATATTGTCATCCCAACACTCAGCAAATAGAGGCAGGCTACAGACATGGCTAAGTGGTTAAGAGCATGGGGTCCTCTTCCAGAGGGCATGGGTGTGATTCCCAGCGCTAATGTGGCAGCTCACAATCATCTGTAACTCCAGTTCTCAGGAGCCAATGCCCTCTTATGTCCCCTGTGGTGCATAGACATGCATGCAGGCAAAACATCATACACATAAAATTGAAGAAAAAAAAAAGTGGACTAGGCACCCACAACATGCTTAGTAGGTAAAGATGCTTGCTGCCAAGCCTGAGGCCGTGAGGCAAATGCTTAGAACGAGGACCAGGCTACCTCCCATGGTCTACTGCCCCACGCCACATGGTGAAGGAGACAACCGAGTCCCACTGTGTCCTCTTGCCATCTCACTATCTCACACACAAGTCAGTGTAATTTAAAGTGGGAGGGAGGGGATTTGGGGATGTAGGAGGATAGTAACCCAAGGTCATCCTTCCCATTGTACAGTGCATTCAATGGCAGCCCGGGCCACCTAAGACCTTGTCTCAAAAATGGGCTTGGGTGGCTGAGCAGTGTTGGCGCACACCTTTAATCCCAGCACTTGGGAGGCAGAGGCAGGCGGATTTCTGAGTTCGAGGCCAGCCTGGTCTACAGAGTGAGTTCCAGGACAGCCAGGGCTACACAGAAAAAACCCTGTCTCAAAAAACAAAAACAAAAAAAATAAAAAAATTAAAAAAATGAGTTTGGGAATGCAGAATAGACAGAGGGACAACTCAGACATAAAGGTCCTGACAGGAACGCTCATTAGTACAGATACATAAACACACATGCACTGGAACACAGAAACATTTATAGAGACTCCCACATAGTCATTTACATGGCCACTCAGAGAGATGCATGTAGACACGAGACATGCAGTTACACTTTGTACCATACTACATACAAAAGCATCTCACTCACCCTGCACAGAGCAGTGGGCCTTGCTGTTTGCTGTTCTTACCTCTTTTTTCTTCTAATTTTTTGGGCTAAGGTCTTGCTATGCTGCTTGGCTTTGAATAGCTGGGCTCAAACAATCCTCCTGCCTCAGCTTCCCCAATAGGGACATCTATAGGCAGTGCTACCACATCTTACTTTCTAGTTTTTGTTGTGAGCCTAACCTTTAATGGCTGAACCATTTCTCCAGCCCTTATTCTCTTACCTGTTTATATGATTATTATTGGGGGTTGGGGGTTGAGACAGGGTTTCTCTGTGTAGCCCTGACTGTCCTGGAACACTCTGTAGACCAGGCTGGCCTCAAACTCAAAGATCTGCCTACCTCTGCCTAAGTGTTGAAATCAAGACATGTACTGCCATGCCTTGATTTTATTATTTTATTTTTGAGACAAGGTCTCATTGTGTATCCCTGACTTGCCTGGAACCCACTATAATCATGAGGCTGGCCTTGAGCTTACAGAGATCCACTTGCCTCTGCCTCCCGAGTGGTAAGATTAAGGGGAGATGCTCCACTACACACAGCTTTAATTTTTTTTAAGATTTATTTTATATATATGTGTGTGTGTATGTGTGTATACAGTATAATCATACACATACACATACACATATGTGTGTGTATGTGTATGATTATACTGTAGCTGTCTTCAGACACAGAAGAGGGCATCAGATCCCATTACAGATGGTTGTGAGCCACCATGTGGTTGCTGGGAATTGAACTCAGGACTTCTGGAAAAGCAGTCGATGCTTTTAACTGCTGAGCCATCTCTCTAGCTCCCCAGCTTTAATTCTTATAACTCTATTTACTTAATCATTGTGTATTTGTGGGTGGGAGTGGAGTGTGTATGAGCATCAGAGGCAAATTTGCAGAATTTGCTTTTCTCCTTCCATCATGGGGATCGAGCTTAGGTTATCAGGCTTGGCTGCAAGCACCTTTACCTTCTGAGTCATCTCAGTGGCTCTCAAATTGTGGAGGTCTCTGCAAACAGCAGGGCTGGCAGAGTAATGAGCCATGACCTGCACGAGGCAAGAAGAAAATCCAGTTCATCATGACTCAGTAGCTGGTCTTGGTTCAAACTCTAAAGTCTGACAGTAGGCCATTTATTTTAGGCAGTTTTAAGTACAGTACAATATGCAAATGTTTTCTGCTGTAACAAAATCCTGTGGGGACAAGGAGACATAATGACATTGAAACTCTTCTCAAAGTGCTTGTCACTTCTTCCATGAAGATGGGTTCTAAAGATAGGCTACATGTGTTATGACAAGGGCCTGGGGGAGGGTTTGGTGTGCTCTGTCATGCAGATAATGTAGAGGTCATCTGAGCTATTAGCCACTGCTGGTCTTGGTTGTGGATGCTTGAGAGAACTATGTGTGGCCTGGCCCTGCAGGCAGCACAGGGACCACCAGGTTATTAGCTACCTCCATTCCCAGGACTCTGGGCAGAAAACAGATTATGCATCTTTTTATTTGAAAACACAAAGCTATGTGTTTAACATTCCTGGCTTTCCTAGTGCTATCTGTGAGCGCAGGGACCTCTGTGCCCCCCAACAACACACACAAATGCTAAGGCACTCAGGACTGGTCCCCAAGACACCAACATGAGGGGCAGAGAAGACTTCAGCTGTTAAAACCAGAGATCTGGCCGGGCAGTGGTGGCACGTGCCTTTAGTCCCAGCACTTGGGAGGCAGAGGCAGGAGGATTTCTGAGTTCGAAGCCAGCCTGGTTTACAGAGTGAGTTCCAGGACACAGAGAAACCCTGTCTCAAAAACAACAACAACAACAATAACAACAACAACAAAACCCAGAGACTTGAGAACTAGGCATGGAGCTCAGTGGTAGAGTGGGGGCCATTCCCAGTCCTGGAAACATAAATGCTGGGATGGCTCAATCTATAAAGCTGTGCCATACAAGTGTGAGGACTTGAATTCAGTTCCCAGAATCCATGTAAAATTCACACATGCCTGTGTGGCCTCTGTAAGGTCTGAGGATATGAAAGCTTCTGAAGATTTATTTATTTATTATATATAAGTACTCTGTTGCTGTCTTCAGACACACCAGAAGAGGGCATCCAATCCCATTACAGATGTGGTTGAGCCACCATGTAGTTTCTGGGATTTGAACTCAGGACCTCTGAAAGAGCAGTCCATACTCTTAACTTTCTTTAGTCCCTAGTAATTGGATTTAAGGTTCCCTGCTCCATATGGTGGATTCAGCCCTGAGGGAGAGATCTGTAAGGGGCTGGGGGCAGCTCAGGAGGCTGAGATACACTGATGCAGCCTCTGAGAGAATGCAGGCCAGCTGGTCCAGTGTCCTGCACCTTTATGTTAGCACATGGTAGGCAAAGGGGGCTTCTCTGTGAGTCTGAGGCCAGTGTGCTCTATACAGAACCAGGGCTGCAGAGTAAGACCGGGTTTCAAAAGGAAAGAGACAGAGAGGGAGGTGGGGGAGACTTGAGGGGGTGGGTTTCTGGAAGAGGAGGAATCTGCCGAGAGTGCCAGAAGCATAGACCTGGTGGAGCAAGCTGCACAGGAAGATGCCGGGAGTGCAGAGGCAATTAGGAAGCAGCTGAGTGAAGACACAAAGGGGGCAGGGCTAAGGGGCTCAAACTTTCTCCTGCAGAGCCTCTGTCAGATCTGAATTACTGAAGGACTAGAAGCAGAATGTGGGAGGTTCTACTATCTCCAACCCCGGATCCCCAGTCCTGCATAAGGAGACCAATCTCATCTGACAACAGACAGCAGATCAGCAACTGGACGGATGTCATGGTGGTGGCTAAGATGTGGGAGGAAGATTGAGCAGCAGGGACAGCAAGGAGGCAGGAGACAGAGCACGTGGTTGATATCTCACAGGCTTATAGGAGGCTTTAGGATTAGACCAGGGATACCAAGAGCAGATGAGGACCGGAAGGTGGAGAGGGGTCTCGCTATACAGCTCTGTCTCTAATGTGCCCTCAGGAATAGGCATTGTTGGTATTGAGACAATATGGGGTTGGGGAGGAGTGTGTGTGTGTGTGTGTGTGTGTGTGTGTGTGTGTGTGTGTGTGTGAGAGAGAGAGAGAGAGA
>NW_022196906.1:15226301-15232718 GCF_008632895.1 Mastomys coucha
TCAGAGTATCATGTAACCCATGCTGACCTCAAAATCATTATGTAATAAAAAAAAAAAAAAGATTTTGCGTTACTGATCCTCCTGCCTTCATGAGTGTGCTCACTGTATGTGCTTTATGGATGCTGGGGACTAAAGGCAGTTAGTTGTCAGCCAGCCTGGGAACCTGAGATCAACCCCTGGTACCACAAGCACTGGGACTAACGGTGTGTGCCACCATGCCCACACCATGCCCGGGAAGACAGTGCCCCCGAGGCACTGCTGTGTCTGCTGGCTCAGTCGCTGGAGCCTCTGTGTAAAGCAGACAGAGGAAGCACTACACAACAGAGCCCAGTGCAGGTTTTTCTTCTGGTTGTTGTTGTTGTTGTTGTTGTTGTTTTGAAAGAGAGTTCTCTGTGTAGCCCTGGCTGCCCTAGAACTTGCTCTGTAGACCAGGCTGGCCTCCCACATATAAAGATCCACCTGCCTCTGCCTCTCAAGTGCTGGGATTAAAGTTATGTGCCACCAATGCCTAGCTCCCAGTACAGTTTTTTTTATTAATTATTTTATTTATTAATATCCCAAATACTGCCCTCCCCTTCATGGTCCCCAGTGCCGATTTTTTAAAAAGGGAAAATTAAAATCAAATCCACACTGTGGTTGGAGGGCTCACCCTTGTAATCCAGTTTTTAGGAGGTAGAAGCAGGAGAGTGAGAGGTTCAAAGGCAGGACCAGGAGTGAGGGTTATACACCTTTAATTTCAGCACTTGGGAGGTAGAAGCAGGATGTCTGTGAGTTCAAGGTCAATCAGTTCTATTACAGTGGACCCCAGGCCAGCCAGGGCTTCATAGTTGAGGCCTTGTCTCAAAAGTACTCTTAAGGGGGCTGGAGAGATGGCTCAGCAGGAAAGAGCAGTGACTGCTCTTCTGAAGGTCCTGAGCTCAGATCCCAGAAACCACATGGTGGCTCACAACCACCCGTAATGAGATCTGACACCCTCTTCTGATGTGTCTGAAGACAGCTACAGTGTATTTTGCCAGAGCGAATGGGGCCGGAGCAAGCAGAGGTCCTGAGTTCAATTCCCAGCAGCCACATGATGGCTCACGGCCATCTGTACAACTACAGGGTACTCATACACATAAAATAATAAATAAAAATCTAAAAAAAAAAAAAAAAAAGAAGTACTCTTAAAAAAATTTAAGGTCGAAGGGCAGTGGTGGCGCATGCCTTTAATTCTAGCACTTGGGAGGCAGAGGCAGGTGGATTTCTGAGTTTGAGGCCAGCCTGGTCTATAGAGTGACTGAGTGAGTTCCAGGACAGCCAGTGCTACACAGAGAAACCCTGACTCGAAAAACAAAAACAAACAAACAAACAAAAAATTAAGGTCACTAGACACATTTCCAACCTAGCCTGGGCTACATAAGACCCTGTTGTGGAAAACAAAAACAAGAAAGCCTGGACTCCTTGGAGACTGAAGAAGAAGCTTATTGGTACAGCCCTTACCTGTCCTGTAAGGCACTGCACAACAAGGGAACTTGCTTCCGTGTGGGATCTGGACAGCTGCCTACATCACTAATGAAAACCATGAGCCAGGAGTAGTGGCATAGATATGCAACCCCAGAATTTGGAGGATAGACAGAGGGAAGCAGACTGGGATTGTGAATTGTAGGCTAGCTCTGGCTACAAAGATACAACCAACTTCAAAAGAGAAAAAGAAAAACAAGGAGAAAGAGAGAGAGAAAGAGAGAGAGAGAGAGAGAGAGAGAGAGAGAGGAGCCAGCCACTAGCTGGCTAGTGAGCTCTGAGAACACAGAACACAGGACTACCTGGCGAGACTGTCTTAGGCCAAGCATGATGGCACACACTTTGATCCTCGTGCCCAGGAGGCAGAGGCTGCATCTCCTTGAGTTCCAGGACAGCCTGGTCTACATAATACACAGTGAGTTTCAAGACAGGCAGGGCTACATAGTGGGACCTTATCTTAAAAAAGAAACCCTGTCCCTACCTCAAACAAGGCAAAGAGTCAGGGTTACCCAGCATTGTTGTAGCATGTGCAGGCACACATACCGAGGGCTGGAAACACAGCACAGGCTGTTGTCAAGGATGAAGTTAGAGTCCCAGCACCCGCAAGGATGGCAGGTCACAACTGTCTCCAACTTGAGTTCCACTCGGGCACAAGGTGTATGCATGGGACACATGTACACAGGCAAAACACGCACACACAAAGTGAAAATAAAACTTTAAAGACTTTTTAAAGGAAAACCAAGTAAGTCTTGGGTGTTCCCTGTAGAAGGAATCATCTAGAAAGAAGTGAATCAGACATGTGAATGTGTCCATCATGGCTGGTGGACAGGAGAATGCGGTTAAACTCTGACACACAGCTGGCCAGTAATAAAGTCAGCTACACACCCTGGTTTCAACAACAAATATGTTGCAAGGAAAAAAAAAGAAACTAGTGGAACCAAGAATCGGAAAGCTTTCAGATGGCAAGGAGCGTAGCTCTGTGCACGAGCATGTCCCAGGCCTGTGGAAGACCCCCATGCCATATGATATAGCACACAAGCAAGTGAGTCTTTTAAGTAAATTGCCTCGCATTGATAAAACTAATTTTTTTTTTTTTTTTAAGACAAGGTCACTCTGTGTAGTCCTGGCTGGCTTGGAACTCACAAAGATCTGCCTGTTCCTGCCTTCTCAGTGCTGAGATTAAATGTGTGTCCCACCACTCACTGCTCAATGATGGATCTTATTTAAATTGTGTGTATGTTTCATGCCAGCCAAGACTACTTAATGAGATCTTGTCTCAAAAAACAAAATAAACAAACAAAAAAACCCAAAGGTTTTTCTTTCAAGATAGACTTTCTCTGTGTAGCCCTGGCTGTCCTGGAACTCACTCTGGGGACCAAGCTGGCTTCGGTTTTTTAAACAACTGATGGGTTTGGTGGCATGAACTTGTCTTCCTTCCAGAGCCTGGGCGCTGAGGTGGGAGGGCAGTGTTGATAAGGTGCTGATGCGGACATGGTATCTCATCAAGCAGCAAGCTTGCTAGTGAGCAATGGCATCTGTCCTCATGGCAGCGTCAGGAGTTCGCTTCATTAGAAAGTCGCCCTTTGGACTTTATGTGGCTTAAGAACTCACTTCTGACATTCTAATTCACTTATGGTCCTTGGGGTGGAATCAAGAGCCTCGTACATGATGAGCTAGGAGCTCTATCTCTGAGCCCTGCCCCCAGCCCATGGCTGCCTGGTAGCATTAAGAACTTGCCAGCCACCATGGCCAGCCTATGTGAAATCTTTGAAATCTTTGAAGAGGCGATTATTTCCCCACCTCTCATAAATGCCTGTGTTCCTAGAACCCATCTGAATCTCACCCCTTCACCCAAAATGCAAGAAAACACCAGAATAGTAATAAACATAAACTTTATTATTATTATTTTTTTTTTTTTTTTGGTTTTTCGAGACAGGGTTTCTCTGTGTAGCCCTGGCTGTCCTGGAACTCACTCTGTAGACCAGGCTGTCCTTGAACTCAGAAATCCGCCTGCCACTGCCTCCCAAGTGCTGGGATTAAAGGCATGTACCACCACTGCCCGGCTTAAACATAAATTTTATTAAACACGCATCTGTGCCTCTCCTAAGCAATTTAAATGCAATCCATCATTGGCCCTATGAGGTAGAAAGCCTGACCATCCCCATAGCTGAGATGTGAGGCCCAGAGAGGTCAAGACATTTTCCTGAGGTTACACAGGAAGGAAAGGGTAGAATTGGCAGAGTCCTACCTATGTGACAAATGGCCTTCCTGTGTGTGTATGCAAACGTATGTGCATGTGTGTGTGCACATATTTGTGCTTTGGTCAGAGGACAACTCTGGGTATTCTTCCCAAGGCACTGCTCCAGCATTTTGTTTTGAAGCAGGGATTCTAGTTGGCCTGAGTGTCACTGAATGGACTAGCCTTCTTGCCAGGGAGCCCCACAAAGCTGCCTGCCTCCACTTCTCCAGTATTGGGACAACAAGTATGTCCCACCACGCAGAGCTAACATGGGTTCTGGGAATTGAACTCACAGTCTTGTGCTTGCTAGCAAGGCAAGAACTTTTGTATGCCGTTCACTGAACAAGCCATCTCCCCAGCCTCTAACAAGCAGCTACTGTGTGCCTCCTATATACTAGGAACTGATCTAGTTGGTGGCTTAACCAACTAGGGACAGAACCCAGGTTTCCCCCATGCTAAGCACTGGCTCTCCCAGTCACACTGCCACTTGGCTGGTGGTTTAGGGTGATCAGAAGTGTTGCAGCTTCTTTTGAAGTCTCATTCTTTTCTGAGACAGGGTTTCTCTGTGTAGCCCTGGCTGTCCTGGAACTCACTCTGTAGACAAGGCTGGCCTCAAACTCAGAAATCCGCCTGCCTCTGCCTCCCAAGTGCTGGGATTAAAGGCGTGTGCTATCACAGCCCGGCTTGAAGTGTCATTCTGTCTGCACATCTCTCTCGCTTCCTTGCTGAGGAAGGACCCCAGAGCCCTCGGGCCTCCAGCAAAGCAAGCGATTTCTTTCCAGATAGTGAAGATAGTGGGTCTCAACTGTGGAAAGACTCAGGGATCCCAATTAGCCCCTTCGCACATCCCAGATCTGTTCAGGTCATGGCCAGCCTCAGGGCCAAAGAAGGAAACTTAGGTCATAGGTGGGGTTTCCAGGCAGAGTAAGGTACAAGGTGTGTGGAGGCCTCTGTGTGGCTGTCCCCTGCCTTTGACTGTCAGCACACGCTGAACACTGAAGGCACCTGGCCTTGGTACTTCTCCTGTGCTGTTTTGAGGATGGGCACAAGATTCTGGAAGGTGGGCCGGAAGGAGGCCTCTGTCTCCCAGCAGTTCTTCATGAGGTGATAGATCTGTGGGAGAAATGGGGCTGTGGGGCCATTCACCCTGTGTCTTGAGGGTGGGGACGGGGAATATCTGTCAGTGACTCACCTCACAGGGACATCTGTCAGGCCGAGGCAGCCTCTCTCCTCGTTCCAGCAACTCTGTGAGCCTCAGTACGGTCATCTGGCCCTGGGTGAGCCCGATAAGCTCGATGAATTTCTAGAGCACAATCAACAGCAACTATTTACACAAGCTGTGAACCAGTAACCCATGCTTCCTAGTGTATATATCTGTGCACACGCACATACATGCATGGAAAGGCCAGAGAATGACAAAAATGCCCCACTCTATGTCTGTCTGTCTTAGTCCTTTAAGACAGGGTCTAGATTCTGTCTCCCTCCCACAGTTTTGGGATTATATGTTACATACTCATACAGCCATGCCCAGATCATGTGCATACATGTCTGCATGTGTGTGGGGCATGTGCTCTAGCATATACATTAATGAATTTCTAACATTACTATGGAGATATGAGACTGAGCTCAAGAATCATGCTAGATCTCATCTACCTTATCCACTGAGGCAGGGTCTCTCAATCAAACCCAGAGCTCCCTGATTTGACTAGTCTGGCTACGCAGCTTGCTCTAGGAATTCTATCTCTGTCTTCCGAGGCAGGATTTAAAGCAAGTCAACACAGCCATCTGAGATTCAAGTGAGTTCTGGATTCAAACATATGTCCTCATGCTCGCGAAGCAGGTACTTAACTACTGAGCCATGTCCCCAGCCCTGACACTGTTTTGAGACTGGATCTTAGATATCCCAGGCTGACCTTTAGCTCCTGACCCTCCTGCCTCCACCTCCAGTGCTGGGAAGATGGGCATGCCCATTTTATGCTGGGCTGGGGATGAACCCAGGGCTTTATCCCTGCCAGCCAGTGCTCTATCAATCGAGTCTCAGCTCCAGCCCCCTATAAAATCGACTTCATGAGAAAATGATCTTGCTGCATGCTGGTCTTTACCTCTTAGGCTCGGGGGACTCTTCTGCTTTGACCTGAGTAGCTGACGAGAAATGCTGTCTTTGGGGCTAATGCTCGCCTGGCTTCTCCCCCTTACTCTCGGCTAACCAACCACTGTAGTTAAAAGCATATAGTGATTCACTGTGAGATGGACACATGAGCTACTTGGGGTCATCAGAAAAAGTCACAGGAATCTAGAGCAGAAAGAGAGGATCCTTTGGTCTCTGTGGCTGAGGGATATTAAGTGACAGCAGGACAGGGGTCACTGTGTATAGAGCAGCCGGCTTCAGACACCACCACAGTGAATGTGGGATGGACCAGGACATACTGGATCCTGGTAAAACCAGAGGTCCCACTCACATGGGGTCTGCACATAGAACAATAAATACTGGGATTTTTGCCTGTGTGCATTGTATTTCAGTTAAAAACTCCCCTGCAGGGGAGCCGGCTCAGTGGTTAAACAGTATTTGTTGCTTTTGCAGAGAACTGGGGTTCAATCCCCAGCACGTCATAGCAGCTTACAACTGGTTGTTTCTGAAGTGGTCATGTCCTCACTTTATACATCTGGTGCCAGCACTG
>NW_022196906.1:15232728-15235503 GCF_008632895.1 Mastomys coucha
GTGTGTTGTGCGGCATGTGTGCGCATATACCAATATACAATAAATGGGTAGGAAAGAACAATTCAAATAAACTACACAGAAACAAAATAGCTCCCCACACTGCCAAACAATACCTTTACAGATCAGGCAGGGCTGGGCAAACAGGCTAGTGAAGAGCCTGCCAGATGTGAACAGTGGTGGCACATGCCTTTAATCCCAGTACTCCAGAGGCAGACAGGAAGATCTCTGAGTTGGAGGCCAGCCTGGGCCTACAGAGTGAGTTCTAGGACAGCCAGGTCAACACAGAGAAGCCCTGTCTTGAACCCCTCTGCCAGTGTTGCCAGGCTGAAGTTTAAATTCATGCTTTTCTAGAAAAGTTCCCCAGCAAACACATGGGTAAAGTGGGGTGTTTGTCACTCACCGTGTGGGGACTCTGGCTAGGGTCACAGTATGTCAACAGCTCATACAGGGTCACCCCGAAGGACCAGACATCAGATGCATAGTAAAATTTGCACTCCTTCAGGCATTCTGGAGCATACCTAGCAAGAGAAGAGGCTCAGGACTGGCTGACTGGACTTGGAGGTCACATGCAGGTGAAAGGAACTCAGGGAAGTTCTAGCTGGGGCCTCACCCTTCAGGGCACAGCCTGAGGGATTACAGACCTACCAAACCAAGTCAAACTGGCTTAGTGGGCTTTAGTCAAGTCCCTTTGGTCCGTAAGCCCCGCCCATCTGGTTTTAGCCCCGCCCATCTCATCTCTAAGCCCCGCCCAGCTTTCTTCTGAATCCCAGTGTCTCCTCCACCCTGCCCTACCCCCACCCCCCAGATAATGCCAGCTCCTGATCACCAGAACACTGGGCTGTCCCCGTCCTCGCGAACTCGGTAATACTCGTGGCCTTCGGGTACAGCCTTGGCTAGGCCAAAGTCTCCAATTTTGACCAGCCTGTCGTTGTCCAGAAGCACGTTGCGCGCGGCTAGGTCTCGGTGAATGTAGTGCTGACCGTGCAGGTAAGCCATGCCCTGGGGTGGGGCAGAGCGAGTCAGGCTCAACTCTGGCCTGAGCAAGCAAAACGAAGAGCCAGAGCAGGGCTTGGAGCTAAGCCAGCAAAGCTAGATAGGAGGATGAGTTTTGAGGGGTGGGGCTTTGTGGGTAGAGGCAAACGGAGGAATGTGCAAATACCACAGTGGTTCTCAACCAGTGTGTCATGACCCCTGGGGTCCAATGACCCTTTCACAAGGGATCGAGTATCAGATATCCTGACTATCAGATATTTCTGAGGTCCAATGGCCCTTTCACAAAGGATCGAGTATCAGATATCCTGACTATCAGATATTTGCATTGTGATTCATAACAGTAGCAAAATTAAAGTTATGAAGTAGCAATGAAAATAATTTTATGGTTGATGGTTACCAGAACATGAAGAACTGTATTAAAGGGTCGCAGCATTAGGAAGGTTGAGAACCAATGCTTTACAAGGTTAGGAGTGGGTCTTTCAGAGCCAAGCTAGGTTAGACAGAGACTGACAGAGAGGTGGGACTTGGTGGGTAGAACCAAACAGAGATGGCTGGTTCTAGGAATAGGTAAACCTCTCAAGAATTTCGGGTAGGGCTTGCAGCTACTAGGCAGGCAAGGTAGGCTAAACAGAGGATGGAGGGGTGGGCAGGAAATGGCTCCTGGGGTTCAATGGGAGGGGCTAAAAAAGGTGAGTGAGTCCAGTCCAGAGGAAAATGCAATCTCATCCAAGGACAAGAATAGGGGACCAGGGAGACCCAATAGCCCCGCAGCAGCATAAGTGTTCCGCTCTAGGAGGAGGGGAACAGCTGTCTTACCTCACAGATCTGCTGGGCAAACAGCAGGAGCTGCGCCAGCCCGACGCTGTGCCTTGGTAGGTAGTCTCGGAGGCTGCCCAGAGGGACGTATTCCATGACCAGCTGTACAGACTTCTCTCCTGTGAGGCAGAGAGCAAAGGGGATGTTGCAGGAGGGGTTGGAGTCTCTGGATCCTGGAGCCCTGAGCTCTGCACAGCTCCCTCCCATGTAGGGAGAGAAAAAAAAAAAAAATCAAGACCCGTGCATGCTAAGACAGGTCCATGTCCTATGACCCATGTGGAACCCCATTATATGGTAGGGGATACTGTTCATCCTACACCTCCCCAACACCCCCAACTGAAAAGAAGGCTGCCCAACCGCACCCCCAGGGCAGGATGGTTCCCTCCTCCACCCTAGTGTAGAGATCTGCAGTTGTTCCTGACACCATCGCACGCACGCACACTGTGGCAAGCACACCTTGGTCCTCACAGCAGCCTTTGTATTTGACGATGTGCTCATGGTACAGCGTCCGCAGGATCTCGATCTCCCTCTGCCAGCCTGAGCGGAGCTGGGGACCACACCCCTCCTTCAGGGCCTTCACAGCCACCATCTCGCCAGTGCCATCATTGGTTGGGTCGTAGCAGTACAGACTGACCTTGCCAAAGTGACCCTTGCACAAGTAGGCAGGAGAGTCATACCAGACCATAGAGCTTACTAAGCCCTACTTCATGTTGAAAATTCTTGGGACTTACTTAGGTCTTTTTCCAGTTCCCTAGGCCTTCTTTCAAACCTGGGCAATCTTTACCTCTCCCATGTCTGAAAACTATACTTTTTTGAGAATCAAACTATGTAGCATAAGCTAGCTTGGAACTTAATATTCAGGCCAAGGGGGCCTCAAAATCAGACATGCACTTGCCTCTGCCTCCTGAGTGTTAGTATAAAGTATCATGCCTAGCAATCAAAACTATTCTCTCTCTCTCCCTCCCC
>NW_022196906.1:15235513-15236593 GCF_008632895.1 Mastomys coucha
CCCGAGACAGGGTTTCTCTGTATAGCCCCGACTGTCCTGGAACTCAACTCCTCAACTCTCTTTGTAGACCAGGCTGGCCTCGAACTCAGAAGTCTGCCTGCCTCTGCCTCCCAAGTACTGGGATTAAAGGTGTGTACCACCACTGCCCGGCCTCAAAACTATACTTTTTTTGTTTTTGTTTTTTTTTGTTTTTTTTCCGAGACAGAGTTTCTCTGTATAGCCCTGGCTGTCCTGGAACTCACTCTGTAGACCAGGCTGGCCTTGAACTTAGAAATCCACTTGCCTCTGCCTCCCAAGTGCTGGAAAACTATTCTTAAGTAAGACTTCCATAAGCCCCAAATTCCTCCTGGAGTGGCCTTACCCCCAGGTCTCCAGGCACTCTGCAGCTCTCCAACTGACCCAGGTCTCCAGATATATACCCTAGACCTGCAAGCTCCATTCCACAGCATCTAAGCCCCAAACCCAGCTCTCCTTCCAAATCTTCAAGCCCCTCCCCTACATCTCTACCTTACAGCACAGCTGTCCATTCCTACACCCAGGCTCTCCAGCCAAGGCCTCACCTCACCCAAATCCCGGATCTTTTTCAAATAACGCTTGTGGAAAACAGTGGGGTCTGATGCTGGTGAGTCTGTGTTCACAGCCGAAGTACCCACAAGATCTGGGAGAATCAAAGCCTACAGTCAGACCCGAGCTGCCACATGCCTGGTGCCTGATCCTCAGTATCCCTCTCACCTGGAGACCCTTAGGTGAATCCATGCCCCAGGGAGAGACCTTAGACGTACAGTGCCTGCATTGACAGGAACCCCCCCAGCTGCACCCTCACCTCCCTGGGCCCTGGCTCACTCTGTGGCTGCAGTCTTGTGAGGTCCCGCAAAATGGTCCGGAAGGATGGTCTCTGTGCTGGTTCATAGGTCAGGCACTGGCGGGTGAGTGTGGACAGCTCTGGGCATGAGGGCTCAGGCAGCTGATGTTTCTTTGTGTAGAACCGTTCTTTCTGTGGGGGTGATAACCCCAGGAAATGAATGCTCCATTCTACCCCACATCTTCCCCCAAAGGCACAGCAAGCAACAGGGTTAGCTC
>NW_022196906.1:15236603-15238239 GCF_008632895.1 Mastomys coucha
AGACCAGGCTGGCCTTGAATTCAGAAATCCGCCTGCCTCTACCTCCCAAATGCTAGGATTAAAGGCGTGCGCCACAACCGCCCAGCCCAGTATCTGGTCTTTTTAAAGCCCATTTTACAGAGAAAGCAGCTTAAGCTTAGCAAAGTCTATAGAGTCAGGACTGCCTCTGCTGAGTTGGAGCAGGTAACTCCCAAGCTACTCCCAGCACCATGGCTTCCTCCCGGTCCTCAGCTCAGCTGCTTTAATGCCCCCAGCACAAGCTATGTCTGAAATCAAGGCTGCTCTTCCTTTGCTTCTGATGAACCCTTTTCAGCCACTTAGATAGACCCAAGAATCCTCCAAAACCCATAGAAATCCCCAGGACATACCTCGGAGGGACCACGACCCTGTAGGGGTGCCTCCCCATCAAAGCAGATCTCAAGAAGGGTGGCACCAAAGCCCCACATGTCTGTGGCAGTACCCAAGCTATTGGCCCCTCCAGACAGGCATTCCGGAGCTGTCCAGGGGATGCGCTCCACCCGCTCTGGGAAGCATAGATCACAGATCAGCAATGGGGTGGGGGTCAGGGGAGGGAGGGGGACAGACAGAGAAAGGTCATCCCTGTGCCCAGCCCCACTCCAGAACTTACCTTCCCTGGAGAGGGCCCCTTGGCCCACACCAGGATCACTTAGCTTGATGAAGGGGTTAGTACCCTCTTCCAGCCCCAGGCGAGCCAGCAAGATGTTCCTGCCACATACATTCCCATGAACCAGATTCTTGTCCTCCTAGGGTGGCAGAGAAGAGAAAAGTGCGTGGTTTCCACGACTGGGCCTAGATCCCACCCACCAGCACTACCCTATAAGGCTCCTCCCCAGAGGGGTAGCCGTGTAACATGACAGTTGTCGAATGACAGTATTGGTTATCAGGACAAAGTCACACTGGAAGCCAAGAAGGTAAGACCCCAAACACATGCCAGGCACGCTCCTTTACACAGGCTGCTCCCGCACACACACCCCAGAAAATAATCTTCCCAATGTTTCCTCACAGCAACCTTCCTCTCCTGTCAGGTAAGGCCAGCCCCACCCACCCGTTTCAAATTCTACCTCATTCCCAAGATATAACTGTGCCTTACCTCCACATCAGCAACTCACCGGACCCTCAATTCTTTCTGTGTTCTGTGTATGTTGTATGCTTGTGTGCACGCATGTGGATATTAGGGATGGATGCTAAGGGTCTTCCCCAATTGCCCTTCATCTTATTCTTTGAGACAGGGTCTCACATTGAATCTGGAGCTCACTGACTGGGGAAGCCAGCCAGGCAGTCCTGTCTTTGCCTCTCCAGTGCTAGGGATATAGGATTTTAATGTGAGCGTCGAGGGATATGATTCATGGCTGTACAGCAAGCATTTTACCATTATCTCTCCAGATCCACCTGATCAATTCTTACAGCTTCCTACTCTATTGTGCTTTAAGTACAGTTAGCCCTCTCTAAACACAGGCCACCTTCAGACTGAGCCATGATCAAAACTGGAGTTGCATGTCAGGAATGAGAGTGTTCCTATTATCTCCAGAGGCAGAGAGGCAGAGAGGCAGGGAGGCAGGGAGGCAGGGAGGCAGGAGGCAGAGAAAGAGGCAGAGAGGCAGAGAGGCAGGGAGGC
>NW_022196906.1:15238688-15242065 GCF_008632895.1 Mastomys coucha
AAAAAAAAAAAAAAAAAAAAAAAAAAGAAAAAGAAAAAAGAAAAAAGAAAAGAAAAGAAAGATAGAAAGAAAGAAATTTTATACTGTGACAGGTATCTCCATGTGAGTAACAGGAGAGTCTGTATTGGTCTAATCACACAATATACTTTGCTATTTTGAAAAATGGTCCCATGTGGCCCAGGCTGGTCTCAAACCTGCTATATAGGGGCCGAGGATATGGCTCAGTGGGTAAAGTGATTGCTATCCAAGTGTGAAGACCTGAGTTCAAGCCTTAGCATCTATGTGTTAGGCCATACGTGGCAGCACATGCTTGTAATCCCAGAGCTGAGGAGGTGTAGACAGGAGCGCCTGGGCTCACAGGCTCGTTAGTCTAGCCGTATGAAGTAAGGTCAGCAGCTAAGGAAGACATCCAGGGTCTGACCTACATGCACACATGCACTCGCAGACACAAACATGCACACACACACCAAAAAATGTGCTAGTTAGTAGAGGATGGCCCTGATGAAGACGCTCCTGCCTCCACTCCCCAAGGGCTAAGGGTCTAGGTATACATCATACCCTGTTTATACAGAGCTGGGGATGGACCCCAGGCTTTATCCATGATAGGCAGGTACTCTACCAACTGAGCTACAGCCCCAGGCCCCATTTTAATGCTTGCCACAGGGTCTTATATAGCCCAGGCTATTCTCAAACTCACTATATAATTGAGAATACCTAATTCCAAATCTTCCCGCCTCAACTCCTGAATGCTGGGATGGCAGTTATGTGTCACCATGTCACCATTCTTGGCTTCACCTGTATCCCATTTTCTGCAGGAGACTTGAGCACCCATAGATAGGGAATGATCTACATTGTCTCTTCCAACTCAAATGCCAGGCTCCAGAGTCCACAGTGTGATAATTGTGCGGGGCCTAGCCCAGGGGGCCTCATGGGACCACTGAACATGAGTATACAAATGAGAGAGCAGACCTTGAGGAGACATTGTGATGCAACAGCAACAGCTGGGGCATATCAGAGGCCAAGCATGTGGACACGCTCCTGGGAGCCACAGTTCAGAACTATGGCTTAGTGTGACCTCCCACTCTGAAGCCCAGGCTACATAATCCCATTTCACTGATAAGTACCCCCACAGGTGCATGTACCAGGTAGCTGAGGGCGCTGGCGAGCTGCTGAGCCACGGCCATCTTCCAGGTCATGGGCACTCGGCCCCTCTGTCGCCGTAACCATACGTCCAGGGGACCATGTTCTACGAATTCTGTCACAATGATATCTGCAAAGATATAGCTGTTAGAGGGGAGCCGCTGGCTCTGAACCAGGACCAGGGCAGAGGGTAGAGATGAGTTTGGGTGGGAGTGGTACTTTAAGAACAGAGGAGAGAGTATAGGAATAGGGAATCTGGGCATGGAACAAGGACAAAAAGGAGCACAGGAAGAGGAAAGGGTGTGTGTGTGTACGCGCGCATAGTGAGCTGAGATGCAGAGGTGACATCAAGATAGAGGAGTGGGCCAGGCATGGGCTGGAAAGCAGGATCAGGAGGCACACATGGGGACACTGCAGTCACAACTGGGGTCAGCTTGCACAAGAAGCTTAGAGGATAGGCAGAGAAGGAATAGAGTCTAAGGGTGGACACACAGAGTAACTAAGGATACAAAAGGCTGAGACCTGCCTGGGACCATTGTACTGAAGAGATTGGAGGATGTATACAAGAAGGAATTCTGGGAAGAATGGAGACTCAGATAGAGCCACAGGGCAGAGTAGGTAGAGCAATTAGTCAGGGTAGGGAGAGGGTCAAAGCATGCTTCAGTGTTAAGATGTAAGCCTCGGGCTGGTATGCAGTGAGGAGTGGGTGTGTGCTGTGGGTCAAGCTCTGGTCTCAGGGCTACGGAAGAGACTGATGGTCAAATGGCTGGGGTGTAGCTCAGAGGCAGAGCCCCTACTTGGAACACCATAGCGAGGGGCTGGGGGTGTCAACCTCAGGTTGAGTGTTAACCCTACATGCAGAAGACCTGGCTTCCACCTGCAGTGATGAGCCAGGGAGGGGGGTGGGGGGAAGGGTAGCATGCAAACCCAGCTGTGGGGGGACACTTACTCTCTGAGCCACGTACGCAAACACCATGCAGGAAAGCCAGGTGCATGTGTGACACCTGGCTCATGAGGCTAGCAGTCTCATAGAAGGCCTGTGGAGACAGGGCAGGGCAGGTCTGCAAACCCATCCCATCCCTCACAATCGTCCTCTCCAGATACCCCAGGGTCAGCCTTGCACACTCACCAAGGCAATATCATGGTGACTGGGGTCGAGTACTTTGAGGACCACTCGAAGCTGCTGTACACTGGCCCCGCCAAGTTCAGGGGGACATCCACTGTCCACTTTGCCCTCATCAGGGCCTCCAACTCTTAGCAGGCCCTCATACACATTGGTCCTCGTGCCTTGGCCCAAGTGGGACAGCTGTAGGAAGTGGTAGGGAATGCGGTGTGGGCGGCACTGGAGAGCAGGTGACCCCTGACCCCCCACATGGGCATGCCCTGCCGTAGAACACCCACCTGGGTGATTTCATCCTGGTGAACCCTATGGAAGCTGAGCTGACTGAGGTTGAGTGGCCGGGTGTGGGTCCTAGACCCCCGCATGATGACGAGGTTGGAGATTTCTAGGCACAGGAGTGGATATTGCCCTCGTGGGCTCGCTTCAGGGCACAGAGTCATCCCTACCCTGTGCCTTTCACTCTCCTACTCACCTCTTGGCCGGGGCAGGCAGCAGTGGTGCAAGGGGAAGCAGTCGTCACCAGCCCGTAATGAGCAGCCCTGCAAGGCAAGCCGTAGGTCCCCCAAGCTGTCAAAGGAGCGGCCCCAGCCATCCAGCACAAAGGCTCCAGGCTGCTGTGTGATGGGGAACTTTCGGAGGCGCAGGCCCCTAGGGCCGTTACTGGGAGCCTGGGGAGATGGGAAAGTAGATGTGAGCAGGGGTCAGGCAGGGCTTAGATCCAGCCTATGATGGGTGTACCTCCCTACCACTCCACCCTGGCTCCAGGCCTACAGGGTTTCGATGGGCCACCGTAAGGATCAGGCGGTGCAGGTGGCTGGTGCTCCACTGGATCAGGTAGAGACCATCCTCTGGCCACAGCTTGGCCTGGACAAATGGATCCCTGGGAGAGGAGGACAGTGGGCACCATCAAGCCTCTGGTATTCACTGTGGGATCCATGCCCGACATGTCCCAGGAGACCTGCCCAGAGATACACACATGGGCTGGGACACAAGTCAGACAAAGGAGGTGTGGTGGTACACATCTGTGACTCCAGTTCTCAGGAGGCTGAGGTCACAGGATCATTGAGAGTTCAAGTCCAGCCTGCGCTACATGATATGACTATGTTTCAAAAAAAAA
>NW_022196906.1:15242075-15256991 GCF_008632895.1 Mastomys coucha
AAAAAAAAAGTAAGTGGATGGGGATCTTAGACAATCTGGGTTCAGCTACCTAGTACCCAACATGGGAATCTGGGCATGGTAGGAGCATGCTCCAGCAATCCCAACCCTGCGGCTACAGCTAGGCGAGTCTAGTCAATCAGTGAGAGACCCTGTCTCAAAAAATAAGGTGGAGGGGCTGTAGAGACCACTCAGTGATAAACAGCACTTCCTGTTATTGTAGTGGACCAGAATTGGATTCTTAGTGCCCATGTGGAGGCACCTCACAACTACCAGTAACTCCATCTTCAGGGAGTTTCATGCCTCTCACGCACACGCACACAAATAAAAAGAAACCAACGGAGAATGATTGAGGAAGACATCAAGGCCAACCTCTGGCTGCCCTATGTGCACACACGTGCATACAAAACCTTTAGAGAGCCTGTAAGATGATCAGTGGAGGAAAGGCACTTGCTAAGAGCCCAAGGATCCGAGTTCAGCATCCTGGACCCATATGCTAGGAGGAGAGAACCTGCCTCCTGTAGGTTGCCCTATGGCAGGGCCTCCCCTCAAATAATTAAATGTGTAAAACCCTTCAGCACCACTGACAGTAAGTCCACACGTATCTGTACACATATATATGAGCACTGCCACGGACAACATGACAGACGCTGAGGCAGGAAAATAGCTGTCTGATGTCACATGGGTCACACCCAGATACAGTCACAAAGGGACAGAGTGATTTACGAGTAGAGAGATAGTCACATGTCCCCAAAATACAGATCATGGTTGCAGTTTATCACCTATGTCACAGGGCCACATGGGGACACCATTTCTGTGTGATTTGTCCCGAGGCTCATGTGATGTCCTACATTCCATGCTGAGGGGTTAAATATGATGGGTTGCAGAGACGGGGACACAGGGCTGCTCTTCCAGGGGACACAGGTTTGATTCCCAGCACCCAGAAGGACGTTCACAACTGTTCTGTAGCTCCCAGCATTCTTGGGTTGCAGATATACATGTGGTGCAGACATATATACAAGCAACAACAACAACAACAAAAAATGGTACACATAAAACTACAACAACAAAACTTAAAAAAATAGAAGGTAGCCACGTCTCTAGTCCAAGCACGGGGAGGTAGAGGCAGGAAGATATGGAGTTCAAGGTCACCCTCCGCTACACTGGAACCTAATCTGGGCCAGATGAAACAGTCTCAAAAAAGAGACTGGGGGTGGGGGGGGGCTGGAGAGATGGCTTAGCAGTTAAGAGCACAAGAGCACTGACTGCTCTTCCAGAGGTCCTGAGTTCAAATCCCAGCAAGCACATGGTGGCTCACAACCATCCGTAATGAGATCTGATGCTCTCTTCTGGTCTGTCTGAAGACAGCTACAGTGTAGTTACATATAATAATAAATAAATCTTTAAAAAAAAAAAAAAGAAGAAACAAGAGTCCAGTGAGATTACTCAGTGGGTCCAGGCACCAGCTGTCAAGCCCGATGACCCGAGTTTGATCCCCTGCACCAGGATGGTGGGAAAGAACTGACTCTTGTAAATTGGGCTGTACCTACTACTCATGTGCTGGGAATACCTACATATACTACCATGCTCAGTTCATGCAGTGCTGGGGATTGAACCAAGGGCTTTGCATGAGAAAGCACTATAGCTTGCTACAGGGAGCTACAGACCCAGACTGGACTCATTACCACACCTGTGCATGTGTGACAATGGATGTGTGCACACACTGTACTCACGCCAGGGGGAAACCTCAGCTGTGAGTTTTCACTTCTGCTCTGTTAGAGGCAGGGGTCTGTGGCTGGCCACCATGTATGCTGGACAGCATTAGTCTCTAGAGTCCATCTCTGCCTACCGTGCACCATAGAAATGCCAGGTCTCCAGCCGGGCGTGGTGGCGCACGCCTTTAATCCCAGCACTTGGGAGGCAGAGGCAGGTGGATTTCTGAGTTCTAGGCCAGCCTGGTCTACAGAGTGAGCTCCAGGACAGCCAGGGCTATACAGAGAAACCCTGTCTCGAAAAAACAAACAAACAAACAAACAAAAAAACAAAAAAAAAACAAAACAAAACAAAAAAGAAATGCCAGGTCTCCAAACACAGTCGCTGAGCTGTGTGTCTTTTTTTGTTTGTTTTTTAAAGATTTATCTATTTATTTATTTTACTTTTTTGCATGAGTGCACTGTAGCTGTCTTCAGACATACCAGAAGAGAGCATCAGATCCCCATTACAGATGGTTGTGAGCTACCATGTGGTTGCTGGGAATTGAACTCAGGTCCTCTGGAAGAGCAGTGAATGCTCTTAACCACTGAGCCATCTCTCCAGCCCGAGCTGTGTGTCTTTTAGGGGTCAAATGCAGATCCTCACACTAGAAGGCAAGCACTTCAGAGTCATTTCCCTGAGACATGTTTTTAAATTCTAATTTTAAAAAAAAAATTCTAATTTATTAAAATTCTAATTTAAAAAAGCTGGAGAGATGGCTTACTACTTTTCAGGAGGACCCAAGTTCAGGTCCCAGCACCCATTCCAGGTAGCTCCCAAGCACCTACAATATCAGCTCCAGAAGGATCCAGAGTCCTGGCCTCTGTGGGCGTCAACACTCAAGGATGCAGACACACACATAGACCCATAATTTTAAATGTTAAAAAGAATCCTCACAATTTAATTTTGAGCTAGGATCTCACTATGCAGTCCAAGGTGACCTGCTTGGACTGAGTTGTGCAGCACCACAGCTAACTTCTTTTCTCCTTAAGTATCCAGGTGCAGATATTTTATTATAGGAACGAAAACTGACCTAGTATAAGGAAGGACCTTGACATCCTGGCAGTGACAACAGCAATGCTGAAAGGGGACTAAGGTGTCACACACAGAGGCCAGACAGTTAGACACACAGGGAGTGACACACTAATGGCCCACAGCTAAGTGGCCTGGGGGCAGTACCTAGGTGTGATGGTAGCGCGCGCGCGCGCGCGCGCGCGCGCGCACACACACACACACACACTAGGTTGGCCACATGAAGCCCCTGTGTGCATGCACCCCGTGTGTATGTAAACATCTAGAATTCAGCTTCTGCTTCCTGTAGTGCCAACCCCTGGCATCCTCGAGCCACCATCACTCACATCAGGGGCCCATGGATGCCATTCTGGATGCTAGTCACCAGCCTCGGGGGTGCCACCTCATGGCACAGGTAGTGGCTGGAGTCAGCCGTCAAGCGGAAATAGCCATCCACCAGGGCCACAAAGGACAGGGCCTCAGCCTGGGAACCGAGGCACAGCAACTGTGGGGCCAGGGGGACATGGTCAGGGATCCCGGCAGGTCACATCACAGCCTCCCTCCACCAGCCTACTGCCCAGGGGTCCCACCAAGCACTTGTTGTCTTGAAGGTGGATGTGCACACAACGCTCCTTTAGCACCACGTGGGAAATGTCCTGGAAGTCACAGAAGTAGGTCCAAGATGGTTCCTGAGGACTCTCTGCCAGGTGCTTTCCAGTCTCAGGGGCCTTGGGTTTCCTCCCAGACCAGCTGCCTTGGGGATTCCCTCTGCTGTTACTTCTCTCAGATTCCTAAACACCAAAGCAGTGTTGGGGATGGGAGACAGCAGGGCAAGGATAGTTTGATTTCCCTTCAAACAGAAGGGACAGAAGGACACTGGGCTCAAGCCTCTAGCTTCAAGCTCGAAAGCTGCAGGGGAAGCACTACGAGTTCAAGGTCAGCCTGAGCTATAGAGAACTGAGTTCCAGGTCAGCTTGTACAGTATGGAATAAGACCCTAACTCAAAAGATGAAAATAAAAGCCCCTCAGATGGGCGGTGGTGGCACATGCACATCTTTGATCTCGGCATGGGGCAGAGGCAGCAATCTCTGTGGGTCTGATGCTAGGAGTTCCAGGACAGCCAGAGCTACATAGACAAACTCTGTTTCAAGAAAACCAATAAATAAATAAATACCCCTCAAGGGCCAGTGAGATGGCTCAGCAGGTAAAGGTGCTTGCTTCCAATGCCTGATGACCTGGGTTTGATCCCCAGAGCTCACATGGTTGAAGGAGAGGAACCAGCCTCCCCAGTTGGTATCTCATTTTCACATGGACACTCTGGGATACCAATGCCCTTCTCCCACAAATAAATAGAGGAAAAAAAGTCAAAGGGACAAAAACAGGACAAATTGACCATCCTTGAAAGCCAGGTGAAAAGGCAGGGTAGCTCAAGTGAGCAACCCTGAGGGACTCCAGCTACAGTGACTGCTCACCTGAGGGGTTCCAGCTACAGTGACTGCTCACCTGAGGGGCTCCAGCTACAGTGACTGCTCACCTGAGGGGCTCCAGCTACAGTGACTGCTCACCTGAGGGGCTCCAGCTACAGTGACTGCTCACCTGCATTTGCAGTGGATGCCACTGGATACCTCCGGTGCCTGTCACCAGTACCTCGTGGGTGGGAGGCCCGGAAGCCAGCTCTGGGCCTGGGTCCCCAGTGGTCTGCTCACTGTTCTGGATGTAGCAGGGGTCCCTCTCAGGCTGAGCCAGGACCTCCAGATGATACACAGGTATATGCTCTGAACCAAAGCGAGGAGCCAGCCGCTCTAGGGTGGCCAAGTACTTAACCATCACAACCTGTTGGGAGATGTGACCAGGCCGGAAGGCCCGCAGGAAGCGGCGGAAGACTCTGCGGAGACGCAGGCGTGTGAGCACATTGTGCTGGCGGATGTGCTGGCGGAAGGAATGAGGGATGCAGTTCTTGAAGCTGTAACAGTGACAAGGGGGACAGAGAGGTCAGGAGTCGATGTAGCCAGATAGGCTGGTAACATGATGAGTGGCTTAACCTCCCTGCTGCCTAAGGCCTATGTCATGGATGCGGACATAAAGAACCCAATCGAAAAAGTACCACAGCTTCTGCCCTTAACCCCAGCACTGTATAGTGAAACTATGTATAGTGAAACTTTGTCTCAAGTTTTTTTTTTTTAGTTCATTTTTATTTTTCTCTGTCTGTGTGTGTGCACATGAGCCTGCACATGTACATGTGTGGTGCACAATGAGAAGAAGAGAGCATAAGATCCCCTGGAACTAGAGTTACAGGTGGTTGTGAGCTGACATGTGGGTGCTGGGAACTCAGTGCTCAGAAGTAATCAGCCATCTCTCCAGCTCTTTGTCTTGGTTTTTATATCATATAATTTAGCCCAGGCTAGCTTAAAACTAATTGTGTAGCCCAGGATGACCTCAAACTTGAAGAAAATTTCCTAGTTGTATGTGCTGGGTATATGAATTGCAGGCACGTACCACCACATCTGGCCCTGATTTTTGTCTTGTGTCTTGGGGATGAGGTCTCACGTAGTACAGACTGCTCTTGAACTTGCTATGTAGCTGACACTGACCTTGAACTCCTGGTTCTCCTGGCTCCACCTCCCATGTGATATAATTACAGGTCTGACCAACTACTCTTAGCTACTTTTGGGGTTGGGGGGACTAGGTCATATACACTGTAGCCCAGACTAGCCTACAACTTGTAATTCTCCTGTCTCAGCATACTACTGGCTGCTGTGACTATAGGTCTGTGCCATATGCCTAGCCAGAGACACACCCTTACTGAGCTTCCAGAAATTGCCTAGGATTTGAAGATCTGAGCCCCGTAGTGCCTTCCAGAAGCCTGTAACCGACAGGGAACCCCACTTCTGTACGACTGGCTTTTTTTATGGGATTCTTTCTTTTCTTTTTGAGACAGGGTCTCTATGTAACCCTGGCTGTCTTGGAACTCACTATGTAGAGCAGGATGGTCTTGACCTCACAGAGATCTACCTGCCTCTGCCTCCTAGGTGCTGGGATTCAATGTGTATATGAGGGGCTAGAGAGATGGCTCAGTGGTTAAGAGGTCTGTTAAATGGTCTGCTCTTCCAGAGTTCCTCAGTTCAATTCCCAACAACCACATAGTGTTTCACAAGCATCTACACTGGGATCTCACGCCCTCTTCTGGCATGCACGTGTACATGCTGATAGAGCCACTCATATATGAAATTAATAAATAAAATCTAAATTTAAAAAAATATGCGTACCACTACATTCAACTTGAAGTAATGGTTTTAAAATACAAATAAGGGAGCTGGGGAGATGGCTGCACTTCCAGAGGTCCTGAGTTCAATTCCCAGCAACCACAGGGTGGCTCACAACCATCTGTAATGGGATCTGATGCCCTCTTCTGGTGTATCTGAAGACAGTGTACTCACATACATAAAATGAATAAATCAAAAAAAAAAAAAAAGATCTCTGTGAGTCTGAGGCCAGCCTGGGCTACAAACAAGAATCCCTTGTTCCTACTTAGTCTTTCTACATTTAACATTGTATTTCTTTAATTAAGACTCTATACTATTTTAACTTCTGTGTATGCCATGTGTGTGGGGGTGTCAGTGAAAATCAAGAGGGTTTTAGAACCCCTGGTGTTGGAGCTATGGACAGTTGTGAGGCAACTGACCTCAAGTCTTGTGCAAAAGTCAGATCTGCTGCGCCTTCTCAGCCCCAGGGTTTGTATTTGCTTTACGACCCAATCTACTTCACAACACGTGAACTCGCAGAGTTGATATTATGTCCTAACACGTAGTACATAGTAGGTGCTCACACATGTTTGTGGGATGAATGAAGGCAACATGAGAGGTCCACTCTGGGACTCCAGGGCATGGGGACTTTAATCCACTTACTCCTGGTCCCATTCCATTCCCAGTCACCTGATCTCTCTAGCCATCTCCTCCAGGGGGACGCCGCGGCTGAGAGCAAGGTGGCAAAGGTGCAGGAAGGCCATGCCCAAGCTCTCATTCTTAAAGTGGTGGATTTCCTCCTCGCTAGACAGGTCCCGCAGAGACACCACATCGTTCATGAACTCATGTTTTCCCTGAGGGGTAGAGGGATGGATAGAAAAGGAGGTGTGGGAGGTTTTTGCTCTGTTGCCAACAAACTCTTAATTTCCTACTTCTAGGCACCTTGTGGGGAAGGAAGAGCTAAGCATTTTCCTAAGAAGACCGAGATACACATACCACCTCTGCAGGAGTTTAAGACCATGGCAGACATTACTAATCAATCTGAGCACTCATTCACTCCACCTTCTTTTGGTAAACAGAGCTAACAGATCCCAGCTGGTATGAGCTGAAACATATAGCTGAAGCGGAGCTGGAAGTGGAAGGGAGTCTGTACCTGTCCCTTTGTTCCCCGAGATGGTCTAAATTCCTCATCCCTGCTCATACCTGCTCAAAAAGGTATTCAAATGAGGCAGAGTCCAAGAGCTGTACACCTTGCTCTGCCCGGTCTGAGGAAGTCTCTGCCCCTGGGAAACCACATCGGTACACAGCTGGCTCCTGGGGATTCATGCCGTGCCAGTTCCGGAAGTAGAACCTGCAAGAAGGGAAAGGATGAATGGAGCCAGGAGTCAGTGGGGAAAAGTGCTTGCCAAGATCAACCTGGGTTTGATCTGAGAGACCACGGCACAGTGGCTATCCTGGATTTCCTTCCACACTGGTGCTATGGCACAAAGATACATGCATGTGCACATGCACACGCGCGCACACACACACAGTGCACACACCACACCCAAGCACACAAACACACTTACACTCTCCCACACATGCTCCCTACTCACCTCATTCGAAAATAGAGGTTCAGGCTCACATCTTGGGATGTATCCAGAATGTGGTTTGGGGGCAGCCAGACCTTAGCCTGTGCATCATAGAGCGCGAAGAGATTCAAGCAGGGTGGGGTGATGCCTGGAACACAAAGGGAGGTAGTTAGAAGCCACACCATCTGCAGATCCTGAGGCTCCTACCCCCACTGACTCCTGCACACACCCCCTTCCCAGGTCCCCTCCCATCTACAAGTTGTCAAATGCTGACATATGCACAAGGCAGGTCAGCATTCCCTCCATACCAAGGCTTCCCAGGACTACATTTCCCAGCTTCCTTGCAGCTTGGGTAGGGATACTGGACTAAATGGCATGTGATCCCAGAACTCTGGAGGCCATCCTGAGCTATATCGAACTCTAGCTCAAAAACAAAACAAAATAGGCTGAGCATGGTGGCCCATCCCAGCACTCAGAAGGCAGAGGCAGGTGGACTTCTGTGAGTTCCAGGTCAGCCAGGGCTCCATAGAGAGACCCTGTTTCAACACACAAACAACAAAAACCATAGGTTTCAACCTGTCAGGTAAACACAAATTCTTCTCCAAACTTACTACAAGTTAATCTCACTAAGGGCTTGAAAAAATACGGTACCTTGCTTATAAAACAGCTTTCTTATATGCCAACTGCTTTGCTCTCTGGCTTAAGCCTTCCATGACTTCCTATTGCCTGTGGAGAAACCCTAACCCTTTCCGTACTGAGTTACCCAGGCCTGGCTTCGACTCTGATGCTTGCTTTTCATTCCTCTTGTTTGACATAAGGCTCCCAAAGCTCAGGCTGGTCTCAAAGTCCATACGTAGCTGAGGCTAGCTGTGGATTTCTTTCTGAGCTTCCTGCCTACACTTCCCAGAGTATAGGGATGACAGGTATGCACCCTCATGCCTGGTTCTTGTGGTGCTAGGGGTAGAAGCTATAGTTCTCTGAGTGCTGAACAAGTGTTCTACCAGCTGAGTGACATCTCATCCCTGAGTTTTAGTTCCTTTTCCAGTTCTTAGAACTGGTACCCCTGTTAGCCTGAAGGTCTTTTGGTTCCTCAAACAGAGCATGTACTCTGTCTGGACATGTGTGGAGACTAGTTTCTCTGTGGCGTAGAGAGAATCTCTTGAGCACTGTGTGGGAGCATCACCTGTCCAAATAAAGTAGGAAGTATTAGGTGGGAATTCTGGTAGAGAGAGGAACTCTGGGAGAGAGTCAGAGGTGGGGAGAGATCTGCCCTGAACTCTGGGGAAGTCTGACACATGAAGCTGAGAAGAGGTAGCCAGCCACATGGAGTAGAATAAACAGGTTAATTAACTTCCAAGCTAGTCAGGGAGCAAACCCAACTTATGGCCTAGGCCATAAATAAATATTCATAAATAATTAAGTCTCAGAATTGTTATTTTGGGAACTGGGGCATGGCTGGAAAAGCCTGTAGTTACAATCAAGTGCAGGCCCTGTTGCTCATGTTGACACAACAGAAAGGTGTGAGAGATGTCTCAGTCCACCTGCTAGCACATTTCTTGTGATGGTTTGATGACCATGTCCCAACGTTCACAAGATGATATCACCAAAGTCATGTGTTAATGGAATTTAAGGGTGGTACCACTGACATGTGATTAGGACTAAAGAAGCTGCATGTGGCCTCATAGTGATAGCAACTTGACTTTGGGGGACACACAGAGGACAGAAATTAGCACTCTGCACAAACTGGGAAATACCCTAATCCCTCACTGGGAGATTCTAGGTGGCTGATATACCACTGGGTCAAATGGCAGCCCCTTTGCTGGGGGACTCTTCTTTTCCTAAGACTTATTTATGTGCATTGGTATTTTACCTGCATGTATGTTTGCGTAAGAGTGCCAGATCCCCCTGGAATTGGAGGTACAGACAATTGTGAACTACCATGTAGGTGCTGGGAATTGAACCCAGGTCCTCTGGGAGAGCAGCCAGTGCTCCTACCAGTGAACCATCTCTTCAGCCTCTTCACTGGGAAATTCTAGGCAGGAGCTTTATCTACCATTGAGTCTAAGATTTTTTTTGAATCAGGGTCTTCTTGTGTCATGAGTTTGGCCTGGAACTTGTGAGGCTCCTCCTGACTCAGCTTCCCATTTCTGAGATCACAGGCCTGGCTCAGCAGTGCTCTCCTTCTCAGCCCTCTAGAACAGCCCCTACTGGTCCTGAGGTAAGCTGGCACTTGCGCTCACACCTTTTCATCCAGTGGTGGTGAAACCCAGCATTGGCCCCTCCCTGGGGCCCGTATACTCACCAACTTTGTGTGCTATGTGGATGCAGACCTCCTCTGCAGTTAGAGATGTCTGGCTGAAGGTGACCCAGGGCTCTCCACCCTCAGGCCCAGGCCAGTGCAGCAGCACCATCAAGCGTCCCGTGGGTACCAGGGGCTGAGCTTCTGTACCATCTGCCTTGCTGTCTTCCGAGGTGGCTCTCCACCCACACAGAGGCATGCTTGCCACCATTCACTGTGCTGGCTGAGTGAGGACAGGCAGCAACACTTATCCGCCTGCCACCCCTTTCAGTGATAGCAAAGACATCTTATATTTTTGGTTTCATTTTGTTTTTTCAGACAGTCTCATGTAGCCCAGGCTTGCCTCCAACTCACTACTATACTCTCTTTCTTAAAGATATGTGTGTGTGTATGTGTGTGTGTGTTATGCAAACACACGTACGGCGTATATGTGAAGAAGGAAGAAAGAGAGATATGTGTCACCTACCACCTGGGGAATATTTATTTAGTTTGAACAAGCACTTGAACAAGATCTTATTATACTTTTTCCAGGCTGATTTTCAATTCAAGCAATCCATCTGCCTCAGCGTTCCCAGCAACTGGAACTACAGATGTACAACAGTACTAGCAGACTGAGCTGTCTTGTCTCTGGAAGGTCAGTGAGGTTCCCACGGTCCATCTGTCTAGCTCAAGCTGACCTTATAATGAAAAAGCCTCCTGACTCTGCCTCCTGGTCGCTAGAGCAGGAGTCACCGACTTCCTCCTTCAATAATCTTCCAACAGTCTGAAAAGCTACCCCGAGGTGCAGAGTTACCGGCTATCCCAGCACATCACAGGAAATCAAGGTTATCCTTAGATATGTAAGGCATTGAAGGACAGCTAGGGCTCCATAAGAGCCTGTCTCAGGAGATGGGTCAAGGGGAAAAGGTGCTTGCTACCAAGCCTGGCAACCTGAGCACTATCCCTGGCACCCACACGATGGGAGGAGAGAACTTACCAAAAAAGCTGTCCTCTGACCTACACACATCCCTATAAAAACACCTTAATAATAATAAACAAGTGATGGTGGGGGGGCTGGAGAAATGGCACAAAGGCTCTGCCGAAGGTCCTGAGTTCAATTCCCAGCAACCACATGGTGGCTCACGACCATCTGTGGTGAGATCTGATGCCCTCTTCTGGAGTGTCTGAAGATGCTACAGTGTATCTACATACAATAAATAAATCTCTCTTTTTTTTTTAAAGTAATAATACACAAAAATAAAATAAGTTCAAGCCAGGCACAGTGGTGCATGCCTTTCACTAACTCTGTGAGTTCAAGGCCAGCTTGAGTCAGTCACACAGTGAGATGCTGTCTTAATCAGTTAATCAGTCAGCCAATCAATCAGTATCTGCTCTGAACCAAGGGCTCTGAGGGCAGGCAGGCTTGATGTAACAGACCTGGCAGTACGTCTTGGAACTTTCTATGTGACCTCAGGCAATGCACTTAACCTCTCTGGTCCTCCATTTCCCCAGGTGAATAAAAGATGCAGAGATGGTTGCTATGGAAAGATCTTCCAACCTGGTTCTGCATGGTACTCTGGGTCAGCAGGACCTGAATTAGACAGGAATAACAACCACCCAATATGACACAAAGAGAATCCACTGCGTGCGGAGAAGTTGACAGCCATGCAGCATGTGTCCTGCATCTACTATGTCCTGACCACCAAAAAGCAGTACTACATTTTGGGGCCAGTGAGATGGCTCAGCAGGTAAAGGGACTAGTGGCCAAATTTGACAACCTGGGTTTGATTCCTCTAACTCACACAGTGGGAGAGAGAACTGCTCTGAGTTGTCCTCCACTTATGCTGCATAAGTACATACATGCACACACAAACACAAATATGTGCAACTTAATTACGCTATGAGCTTCACCATTTCAACTTTCATCTCAGCGCCCCAGATCCACCCCTGTAAGAGACCGGGACTGCTCTGACTCCCTTTGGAGGGGTGCCACATGGGACCCCACATTTAAGGGACAAAGTTCCACATGCACACACCTTTAATCCTAGCACTCGAGAGGCAGAGGCAGGTGGATCTCAGAGTTCAAGGCCAGCCTGGTCTACAGAGTGAGTTCCAAAACAGCTGGGATTACACAAAGAAACCCTGTCTCATAAAAATAAAAACAAAAGAGTGTGAATATGGTGCGTGTGTGTGCATGGTGTATGTGCATGTACATAGTGTGTACATGTGTGCATGTTGTAGGTGTATATATTCATGTTGTATGCATGTGTGTGCAGGCATATATGTACATGACATGTATATATGTACATAAATTATATGTGTACTTAGTATATGAGTATATACAAGTGCATGAGTGTAGGCATATATGTGCATTTCATACGCAGTGTGTATGATACATGGATCTGTGCATAGTGTATGAACATGAGTAGGCATATATGTACATGCACAGTGCATACATGTGTGTGTACCTGACTGTGAAGTCTGCTTCCCATATGTAGATATGGAGGCCAGAAGTAGACATTAGGTCCTTCCTCTATTACTTTCTACTTTTTTAATGCTTTTTCAGACATGGTTTCTCTGTGTAGCCCTAGCTGTCCTGGAACTTGCTCTGTAGACTGGCTGGCCTCAGCCTCAGAGATCTGCCTGCCTCTGCCTCCCAGGTGCTGGGATTAAAGGCACACACCATGGCTGCCTGGCTTCCACCTTATTGTTTATACTATGTATGAACATTGTGCCTACATGTTTGTCTGTGCTATACTTCATATGTGCCTGGGTACTGATGGAGGCCAGAAGATGGAGTAAGATCCCCTGGAACTGAAGTTATTTATGGTTGAGAGCTGCCATGTGGGTGCTGGGAACAAAATCTAGATCCTCTGGTTCAAAGACGACCTTAGCCCTGGGTCATCTCTCCTACTCCTTCACCTTATTTTTTGAGGCAGGGTATTACTAAACCAAGTTTACTGTTCTGGCTAGGCTGTCTTGGGAGCCCCTAGGAGCTTCCTGTCTCCATCCCCTAGTGCTGGAGTGACATGCCTGCTGCCACACTCCAGTTTCTGTGAGTGCTGGAATTCAAACTTGGGTCCTTATGTTTGCAGGCACTTTTCCAACTGAGGGAATATCCATTCATCCTTTATTTATGTTTTTGATATTGGTCCAAGAGTGTAGCCCAGGCTATCCTGGAACTCACATTGTAGCTCACACTGGCCTCCAACTCATGGTGATCCTTCTGCCTCTGTGTTCTCAATGCAAGAATAATGCACTATACTAAACATCTCACACACACACACACACACACACACACACACACACAATTTTTATTTTGAAGCAGCATTTTACTATAGAGCCTAGGCTGATCTAGAGCTCACAGCAATCCCCCTGCCTCTGCCTCCCCAGTGTTGGACTCGGAGGCATATAGGTCAGCAAGCCTGACCTTGAGCCCACCAGCCTTAACAATTTATGTGACTACAGGCGCACCTACAGTCAGATCTGCCGGAACTTGTCTCCTCTCTGGGCCAGTCTCTCATGAAGAAAGAAGGTAGGGGCCAGTGTCTATCTCAAAGGCTCAATGGGAAAGTGTCTGGCCCACAGTAAGCGGTTAATAGTTGTGGACCATATATATTCATGTTCAAGTCGCCATTCTGGGGATATGGGCTTTTAGGAGAATTCTTTCCTCCTTCCTGGATCTTCTAAAAGATCCAGGCTCAGCTTTGAAGACAAAATCCAGGTAGTCTGTACTTGCAGAAGCTGCATCTCTCCTCACCGACTGCCCGAAAACTTACTTGACCATCTGGCCCAGGTAATAACTGCACTGTGCACTCCAGGTAACCCACAGTCCCACTCTGGGGAAGTGCTAATGCTGGCAAGTCCCCAGCTCCTCCCGGTCAGCTTCCCAAAGGGGACCCTCCGCACTCACCATTTCCGGAGTACTCAGGCTTGGGATCCTGGACCCCGCCCCACGGCTGTCGGGAGCCGCTGGAAGTCCACCGCCTACGCGCCACTTGCGATTGGCTGCCTGAATTGCGCATGCCCTCTGGCTGCCGTCCGTCCGGCCCAGCTTACGTTCCTACATTCCTATTGGTCATTGTACAAGAACGGCGGCGTTCTGAATGTTGATGGTGAGGGATTATTATTTTAGTCGTGATTTGTTAGCGCGGCCAGCGGAACCGAGGAGGCCTCTATGATTGGACGTCCGAGGTGAGGGCGGAAACGCAGAGGAGGGCAGCAGGGCCGGGCGGAAAAGTGAGCTCTGGAGGGGGAAGGGCCTGGAACCTGCGTTGCCTAGGCTTCTGCCGGCCTACCCCGGGACATCGCGGCTGCAGAGTCACCCAGGCCCGAGGCTCCCAGTGCTATCCCTACGCCTAAGTTCAATGTCATCCTCTTTGCATTGGGTTGGGGGCAAGACCCAGTTTCTGTTATTGTTTTGGTTTTTGGAGACAGTGTAACTCTGGATGTCCCGGAAATTGCTCAGAAGACCAGGCTGGCCTGAACTGCCTCTCAAGTGATAGGATTATAGGCATGTGCCACCACCACCACATCGCTGGTTTTAAGACAAAACAGTGACAAAAAAATTAGTCCTTAGCGCTCTTCTTCTTGAGAGCCCAACCTTGGAAGTGGTCTTGTCCTTGGTCTGTGCAGAACCACATTAGGCAAGAATCCTATAAAATCACACCCAACCCTTAATCTCTGACCAATACCCCTCGCTTATGTTGTATGCCTTCCCTGTATGTTTGTCCTTCCCTTTAGCAAGGTCTGGAAGGATGGTTCAGAGGCTAAGGCTACTTAGTGCTCTTCCAGGTAATCCAGGTTCAGTACTCACCATCCACATAGCAGCTCTCAACCATCCATAATTCCACTTCCAGGGGATTCAACACCCTCTTCTCACCTCTGCAGGTACCAAGCACACACATGGCACATATACATATATGCACACAAAATACTCACACACTGAACATTTATTACAAACAAACACAACTAGCATGTTGGTAATTCCAGCACTTGGGAGGTAGAAGTAGGTGTATCTCTTTGAGTTCAAGGCCAGCTTGGGCTATGAGACCCTGTCTCAAAC
>NW_022196906.1:15257001-15275877 GCF_008632895.1 Mastomys coucha
AAAGAGGAAAGAAGGAAGAAAAAGAAAAAGAAAATCTCCAATATGGACTACAGAGGTAGCTCAGCAGGGAAAGACATTTGCTGCCAAGCCTGAAGACCTGAGTTAAAGCCCTAGCGCTCCAGGTTCCACATGGGTGAAGGAGAGAATGGACTGACTACCTCTTGGGAATTGTCATCTGATACCACATTCTGCCTTCACACACAGACAATGTTTGTAAACAAATTAATGGAGTGCAGGTGTGTGTGTGTGTGTGTGTGTGTGTGTGTGTGTGTGTAAGGGAGTGGGTGGGGTGGGGAGGGGATATATCCAAGCAGCAACTTGAGCATGAAACCATTACCACCTCTTTCTTCCTCCTCCTCCTCCTCCTCTTCTTCATGACTGTTTTTAATCTGCCTGTATGTGAATGCACTGTGCAACTTCAGAGGCTAGAAGAGGCCTCCCATCCTCTGGAACTGGTGTACCCGATGGTTGTGAACTACCATGTGGGTGCTGGGAATCTAACCCTGGCCCACTCTGAGAGCAGTCAGTACAGTTAGCTAGAGATGTATTTCTTTCTCTCTTTCTGTTTTGTTTTGCTTTGCTTTGTGTTGCTTTTGTTGTTGGCTTTTGGTTTTTTGAGACAGGATTTCTCAAGACTGGTTTTCTCTGTATAGCCCTGGCCGTCCTGTAACTCACTCAGTAGACTAGGCTAGCCTTGAATTCAGCCACCTGCCTCTGCTTCCCAAGTGCTTAGATTAAAGGCGTGCACCACCACTGCTTGGCTGGGATGTATTTCTTAAAATAAAATTTAATAAAAAATAAAATCCAAGTCAGGCAGTGGTGGCACACACCTTTAATCCCAGCACTTGGGAGGCAGAGGCAGGTGGATTTCTGAGTTCTCAAGGCCAGCCTAGTCTACAGAGTGAGTTCCAGGACAGCCATGGAAACCCTGTTACACACAGAGAAACCCTGTCTCGAAAAAACAAAATAAATAAATAAAAATAAATAAAAAATAAAATCCAGTAGTTGTGACACATGCATCTAGAAGGTAGGTAAAGGAAGGGGATTAGTAATTCAAGGACAGTCTCTGGCTACATGCATCTCAAAAAGAAAATCAGAAAACAACAACAACTTGGAAGATGTTTTGAAGAACCAGCTTCCTTTTATTTTAAATGGTGAAGTTCTTTACAAATATAAGTCATTTACAAGGACACCCTTTATTTGGCTTCCTCCATACTTTCAAGGTTAAACCTAAAACAAGTAACAAAAGTCAAGTAAAGTTTATTTAAAATCAAGTATATTTAATAGATGTCCCTCAAAACTTTTCAGAGATCTGCTGAATATGACATTTAAAATGTTTAATGGGGAAGTTTCCTGTGATGGGCAGAGGTGCCAGAGATGCCTGGTCCTAGAAGAATCCTGAGGTCTTCAAAGAAGGCGGATTGGGCCCGGACAACTCCACCTGGATGGTGGTAAAGCTAACTGCTAGGAAAAGCTGTCCCATGCATGCCACCATGCTCTGTGGACATGTGTTGATTGTCCTATTCTGCTTAAAGTGTCCTACACTGTCAAAGTGTGGCCAATGGTCCCATGTTCCTCCTCCATGGGAAAACCTCTCAAACCTGAGTCTGGCCCAAAGCCTATGCTGTTCTGTTCAGCAACTGAAGGTATAATCCTGCCCTTCCTATGTGACAGCTGAAGACCTGTGCCCACTATCCCCAACAAGGCCACTGAGATCACTGGACCCTAGGACAACCATCTAGGTGGTGGGTCTCTGTCAATGTAATCGATACAGAAGCCATTGGATTGTAGCTTCCTGCTGTGATTTACCCTTCTCAGATCTCCGATGGATGGCGTTGATAGCTAACTGCAGTGTCAGTTTACCAGCAGCTGCTTAAACTACTGCTTCAATGGCCCAGTCAATGCATTTCACACAGAAAAACCAGACCTTACTTTTCTAGAGTGTCTAGGTCACCTGATGAAAAAGGCAAACTCAGGTCCTGAGTTCAATTCCCAGCAGCCACATGATGGATCATGGCCATCTGTACAGCTACAGTGTACTCATACACATGAAATAAATCTTTAAAAAAAAAAAAGAAAAAGGCAAACTCACAGACGGGTTTACTTGACTCACACGGTTCATATTAAAGGATAAACACGTTTCAGATGTACCCTTTACTAACAGTTTAAAGGAATTTGCTTTGCAAAGACTGTACTCAGTAATCAACCACTTATATATGTCTAATAATAAATAATTGAATAAGAAATTGAAAGTTGGGGCTGGTGAGATGGCTCAGTGGGTAAGAGCACTGACTGCTCTTCCAAAGGTTCTGAGTTCAAATCCCAGCAACCACATGGTGGCTCACAACCATCTGTAATGAGATCTGATGCCCTCTTCTGATGTGTCTGAAGACAGCTACAGTATACTTATTTATAATAATAAATCTTTAAAAAAAAAAAAAGAAATTGAAAGTTTATATGGAGTATAAAAACCTAAAATTAATTCAAATTACAAACATCTGAGGATATAAAAGGTGAAATAAGTAGTGAGGATTTAAAAAGATGATTTACAAGATATAAATACAGCCAGGCAGTAGTGTTACTTGCCTTTAGTCCCAGCACTCAAGAGGCAGATGTGGGTTGGGCAGTGGTGGCATACGCTTTTAATCCCAGCATTTGGGAGAAAGAGGCAGGGGGATTTCTGAGTTCGAGGCCAGCCTGGTCTACAGAGTGAGTCCAGGACAGCCAGAGCTATGCAGAGAAACTGTCTCAAAAACTAAAAACCCCAAAATGATAGATAATTAAAAGTTATTTTATGTTGTTGTTTAAAGATTTCAGAAGTTTAGAGATTTAATCAATAGAGTTCTGATAAGCTAACGCACTGACTACTATTATCTGTCAAGATTTTAAATTTTCTGTCATTGTCTCTTAAATATAAACTTAGGGATGTTTCTCATCATGCTAAAAACATCTCTGTCCAACCTACACGTTCTGGTGGAAAAGGTTTACACTTTTTTATCCTAACGCCATAGCTTTTGCTATGGCCCAAAGGCATAAGTCTACTCCAGCTGTTTACAGATGATGCCGGTTGGCTGTTTATTTTTTCTCTGTAAAATGGATTTTAATGTAGATTATTCACAGTGATAATATAAACTTGAGAGTATCAAGAAAGTCATGAGACTTCGGTCCACCTCCTACAGGTTAACCAGAGCCAGATAAGTACTCCTGTCAACCAACAGCCTATGCTTCCCTGCCTGTTGCCCACATCTGAGGCACTCCAAATATAAGTTTCCTTTAACTTTATTAACTTTTGTCCCCAGTCTATACCTATATTGGCACGGTTCCACTCCATAAGTCAGAAGCAGATTGCAAACTGCTCCAGAGATGATCTATACTGCACCAGATCCAAGCAGTTCTACAGAACCAGAAAGCCCTGGACTTGCTGAAAACTGATACGAGCCAGCCCAGTGGATGTGATTGTCTCTTCAGCTGGGTTGAAAAACCATATGCTTGTGGTGAATGCCTCGCTGCCCTAATTTCCTCCCCCACTCTGGCTAGTAGTCCAGGCTTCCTGGGCTGTGACAAGGAGTCCTAGTTTCACCAGAAAGTAGTCACAGAGCAGAGAGTGTAACCCCTTCTCCTCAGCTAAGTGCTGCAGAGTTAGACCCCAAGGAAACCCCCTGGTAAAGAACACAAAATGGCAAGTGTATGTGAGTACACTGCAGCTGTCTTCAGATACCAGAAGAGGGCAATGGATCTTATTACAGATGGTGGTTGCTGGGATTTGAACTCAGGACCTTCAGAAGAACAGTCAGTGCATCTCTCCAGCCCCTATTATTCTTAGTTATTATTCCTGTTTGTCTGTTTAACTGTCTGCCTATCTGCCTGTCTTTTGAGACAGGGTTTCTCTGTGTAACCTTGGCTGTCCTTGAAGGAGGATTCACCTGCCTCCGCCTCCGGAGTGCTGGGATTAAAGACGTGTGCCCTCACGACCTGCTTTAGGAACTTTTCTATTGCTGTGATAAAACACCATGACCAAGGCAGCTTACAGAAGGCAAGTTTATTTGGGGCTTAGGGATTCAGAGGGACAAGAATCCATCACCATGATGGCTTGAAGCACAGCAGGAAGCCCCAGGCATGAGGCTGGAAGAGCTGTGAGGTAACATCTGCAACCATAGGCAGGAAACAGCAAGCCAAGAATGTTGGAAGGTCAACTCGTTTTTTTCTTTTTTGTTTGTTTGTTTTTTTAGCTTTATTTATTATTCATGTATGTGGGTATACTGTTGCTATCTTCAGACACACCAGAAGAGGGCATCGAATACTATTATACACGGTTGTGTGAGCCACCATGCGGTTGCTGGGAATTGAACTCAGGACCTCTGGAAGGTCAGTCAGTCAGTGCTCTTAACCTCTAAGCCATCTCTCCAGCCCTGAAGCTCAACTCTTTTTTTTTTTTTTTTGATTTTTCGAGACAGGGTTTTTTCTGTGGGAAGCTCAACTCTTAAAGCCTGTTCCCAGTGATGTACATTCCTCCAGCAAGGCCACACCTTCCAAGCCTCCCCAAACAGCTATACCAACTGGGGTCAAGAATTCAAATGCCCCTTATGGGTGACCTTATCATTCAAACCACCAGAAATGAGAAGCCAGACTTGAGATAAGACAGTCAAGCTTGGAGCTTCCTGTCAGCTCTGTGCTCTAGCTGTTTTCCTTCCGCTGCGGTGCCCTCACCAACCCAGAGGACACATCTGAGACGTCTCCCTTTATCTGAGATGCTAGAGATTCTGAATCTTGAACCAGAGCTCTGCACTTGCCAATCCTGCTCTGCTCTCACTCCACTTTTCTCCCTTCCTCCTTGCTTTTAACTTTTTTTTTTTAGATTTATATGTATGGATATTTAGCCAATTAGTGTTTCTGCACACTGCGTGCATGCCTGGTGCCCATTGAAGGCCAGAAGAGGGCAATGGAGTTATGGTTATATACCAAAAGCAAATCTAGGTCCTCTGAAAGAGCAGCCAGAGTTCTTAACTGCTGAGCCATCTCTTCAGCCCCATATCCTCCTCTTTTTTTTCCATGACAGAGCTTCTCTGTGTAGCCCTGGCTATCCTGGAATTCACTCTGTAGATCAGGATGGCCTCAAACTCTTTTGCCTCCTGAATGCTGGAATCAAAAGCGTGTACCACCACCACCACCCAGTTTCTCCCTTTCTTTTTTGAGACAGGCTCTTGTGTAGCTCAGTTTGGGTCTCTATATAGCTGAGGATGACCTTGAGCTCAATACTCCTTCCTCCACTCCAGCTGGTGTGTGTGTGTGTGCTTCATCCATGTGCTGCGTACATGGATGAAGATGGGACTCGCCAAGTGATGACTCCAGGTTCATGAGTGCAGGGATGGGACCCGGTGCACGTATACACTAGATGAGTGTAACCTCCCCAATTAGCCAAGCCACTGCCAGCTTCTGCCAGGAAGCAGCTATCCCATCTGGGGAGCTAAACAAAGGCTTTCTGTGGACTGAACTGTCACTTCTCCCAGCAGCAGCTTAGAAGTCCACCCACCGAGCTAGGAGACTGCCTACAGCCAGAGGCTTAGGGACTCTTAGGGACTCTGGCACCAGAGTGTTACTTATGCAAATATCATGGAACCTAGAGACTTGCTTTCCTTTCTGTACTACATATATAAACTTGATTCCCGCAGTAAAGTTTGAACCTTGATCAGACTACTTGTCTTGGTTTCATTATTTCTCCCGCAATTCGAACCCTCTTTTTCCAGGTCCCTGTCCTCCACCCGGGAAGAATCCAGTTCCTGAAACTGCAGACAGTTTCAGATGAGCACATCACCAAGCTCTGGCCACTACATGACTCTTTGAGGACCTATACTAATATTTTTCCTGGTCTAGAATGTCAGGCCCGTCAGGGAGGGCACATGTCCAGTGGGTAGACACTGAGTGGTCTGAGCTGGAGGCCAGCTGTCTTCTCCCTGCTGATACTCCAGTGGTTTGAATGAGTGGCCTCACAGATTCATATATTTGAATCTTGGTCTCCAGCTGGCAAATCTGTTTGGAAAGGTTTAGATGTGACCTTGTTGGAGGAGGTGTTGTCACTGAGGGTGGGTGGGTTTGAGAATTCAAAAGGCCAAGATATTCCCAGTTAGTCCTCTTTTCTATGCCTCCTGCTTATGGTTTAGGATGTAAGCTCTCAGCTACTTCTCCACTGGCATGCCTGCCTACTGCCACGCTCTCCACCATGATAGAATTCTGATCCCCAACAAATGTGTTCTTTTTTTTTTAAGTCTTTTTTTCCCTAAGATTTATTTATTATATGTAAGTACACTGTAGCTGCCTTTAGACACCCCAGAAGAGGGCATCAGATCTCATTATAGATGGTTGCCACCATGTGGTTGCTGGGATTTGAACTCAGGACCTTCAGAAGAGCAGTCCATGCTCTTAACCACTAAGCCATCCCTCCAGCCCCAATAAATGTGTTCTTCTATAAATTGCTTTGGTCATGGTGTCTCTTCACGGCAATAAAAGTAACTAAGACAATCTCCTCCTCTGTCACTGCCCAGGCTCAAGAGTTCAATTAACAGGAAGAGGACTGTGCCAAATCTGAGTCTGGGCGGAGCCCCTCTGGAGTATTGAAGCTGAAATAGAGGGCCTGGATCCTGTACCCAGCACTTCAAACAGGGTGACTCATAGCAATAATGGTCATAATAATCACAGTAATAATAAACAACAGCTCGTTCATCCCCAGGGTGATGCTGAGTCACGAGCCAGGGTTTGGCATTCTCCAAAGGTCCTGAGGCTTGGCTTTTTCTTCTTTTGTTTTTTCAAGACAGGGTTTCTCTCTGCTCTGGCTATCCTGAAACTCATTTTGTAGACCAGCTGTCCTGGCCTCAAAAAGAAATCTACCCACCTCTGGTTCAGTCTGTTTTACTTGTGTGCGGTATTTATGCACATGCATGTATATAGTTGTGAAGGCCAGGGGGAAACCCTCAACTGTCATTCCTTCATTGCCATCCATGTTGGTTTTTTTTTGTTTCTGTGTTTTTGAGACTACGTCTCATTGGCCTGTAACATCCTGTTTGGATAGGCAAGCTGGGCAACAGGCTCCAACGGCCGGTATGCTTCCCCTGCACTGGGCTACTGAGCGTGGAGCACCCCTCTGGCTTTTGTGTAGGTTCTGAGGCTCAAACCTCACTTCCTTTACAGTACACTTTGAGACTGAGCTCCCTCTGGGCTGGCTGGCCGGCCTCTCTCACTCCTCCCACCTCCTTTCCTCCTTTTTCTGTTTGGTTTTGTTTTCATATTTTTTGAGAGAAGGGCAGGGTTTGTGTAGTTCACTTTAGCCTGGGCTAACCTCAGACTCAAGGCCCTCCTGCTGTCTTAGCTTTCCAGATGTTAGAATTACAGATGTGAGTGGCAGCCCAAGTTTGCAGTTCATTCAAAGCAGAGCAAACACCCCACACTGAACAGTGAAGAAAAGCAGCTACCTGAAGCTACTGGAAAGGCCCATGTTTGCTCCTCTGACCCAGAGGTCTTGTAGACCTTCTGTACTCTAAACCTGCTCAGAACTCAGCAGGGACACCAAGGGGTTTCCCCAACAGGGACTTTCCACACTAAGAGGGACAAACCTAGGATAGTTAAAACAGGTTTCAGAAATGAGGGGATTCCCCTAAGCAAGGCATCTTCAGAGAGGGGTTTCCTTAAAGTTCCCACCAGACCTGGGTAAAGCCAAGATAAATAATTTAAAACAAAGCCTGTTGTCTTCTGAATGAGAGGTCAGAGAAGTCAGGCCCCCTCTCCTGAGGGCTGCAAGGTGACTTGCTGGGAGACAGGGTTTTTCTGTGTAGCCCTGGCTGTCCTGGAACTCACTCTGTAGACCAGGCTGGCCTTGAACTCAGAAATCCACCTGCCTCTGCCTTCCAGGTGCTGGGATTAAAGGTGTGTGACACCACTGCCACTGGGAGACTTTCAAAGAAAGTTCCATGTTCTGCTGTACATATGTGTGAAGCAATATTTTCTAGAAACTTTGTCAACCATGGCAGAAAAAGGAAAAACTACAACAGCAGGGTGGCAAAAGACAGCCCACGTTCAAGACACCACTCTGCTTCTGGGACACTCCCCCCCACCCAGCTTCTTAACTGTTTTACTTCTCTGTATGTAGAGTTATCAACTGAGTTAGTAAAAATGAAAACGAGTGCTTTCATTTCCCTGCAATCGAGAGGACCCAGTTCAATACTGGACACTATGCAAGGAGCCTAGGAAGGTGGGGACAGGAAGCCACCAGAGGCTTCCTGACCAGCCAAAGTAGCTGATGGGCATCTCTCTATAATGAGTTGCTGTGCTCAGCAGGTAAAGGCACTTGCCACCAATACCAACATCAATACTGAGTTCTAGCTCCAGTGCCCACATGGTTGAAACACAAGAAACTCAAACTGTTTTTCAATGTCCACACAATAAATAAGTCAAGGGCTGAAGAGATGATGTGGCTCAGCAGTTATGGGCACTGGCTGCTCTTCCAGAGGTCTTGAGTTCAGTTCCAAGCAACCACATAATGGCTCAAAACCATCTGCAATAGAATCCAATACCCTCTTCTGGTGTGTCTGAAGACAGCTACAGTGTAATCACATAAGCTAAATAAATATTTTAAAGAAATAAGTCAATAAAAATTTTAGACCTGGCTGGGTGGTGGTGGTGCACGCCTTTAATCCCAGCACTTGGGAGGCAGAGGCAGGTGGATTTCTGAGTTCTAGACCAGCCTGGTCTACAGAGTGAGTTCCAGGACAGCCAGGACTACACAGAGGAACCCTGTCTTAAAAAAAAAAAAAAAAAAAAAAAAAAAAAAAAGAAACCCAAACAAACAAAAAAGAGCACTAGCTCTTGTCAAGGACCTGGTTCAAACAAATCATGGCTTATAATTTTTTTTTTTTTTCCAAGACAGGGTTTCTCTGTGTGGCCCTGGCTGTCCTGGAACTCACTCTGTAGACCAGCCTGCCTCTGCCTCCCAAGTGCTGAGATTAAAGGCATGTGCCACCACTGCCCAGCCATGGTTTATAATCTTAACACACACCCACACATACACTCACACACACACACTCACATGCATGCACACCCCCACTCACCCCCCACCTAAGTTTGGATCACCTGGAACTGAGTTACACACACACACACACACACACTCACACGCATGCATGCACACACTCACACTCACCCACACCCACCTGTTTGGATCACTTGGAACTGAGTTACAGACCTTTCAACTAGAAATAAGTTGTAAAGATTTGTGGCTCACTCCTGCCCTCTGGTGGATAGATACTTGGACACAAGAACATTTGGTCATCCTGCTCATTTCTTTCTGTGGGCTCACTGTGTGTGCTCCAGTCCCTGTGCTTTCCCAGTCCCAGTGCTTTCCCAGTGCTGTGGGCATCTCAGGGGAGAAAGGAAGGAAAGGCTCGTTCATAGTGGTTCAGGTTGCCCATAGCCTACAGGTGATAATACCACACCAGGGAGGCAGTCTGGGGGACTAGGTGTGAAAGGTGAGAGACTCAGAGAGCTCCCAGAAACATGTCTGGAAGGCAGTGCACAGAGCTGGAGCCGGTTAAAATGTTTTTTCATTCTGTTGTTCTCTGAGATAGGACCTCACTGTGCAGCACTGGCTGGCTGCATACCATGCAGACTAAGCTTGTCTCAAATTCAGAGATCAGCTGATAGTTTAGGTCCTGAGGTGAAACAGTTCCCAGAGGGCAATGCCCTAAAAGGATAAGGAGTCAGACATCTGGAAACTCACGCCTTTGGCTGATTTCAGCCTAAGCAGCTCACAGTACCATTTTTTCATGTTTATCATTTGCTTATTAAACTTTTTTTTTTTCTTGAGACAGGGTTTCTCTGTATAGCCCTGGCTGTCCTGGAACTCACTCTGTAGACCAGGCTGGCCTTGAACTCAGAAATCCACCTCCCTCTGTCTCCCAAGTGCTGGGATTACAAGCGTGTGCCACCACTGCCCAGCAGGAACTTTCTTTCTCAGGCTACTCTTCTGTAATGTGCACTCGGGTATGGAGCTCAGAGGACAATGTGCTGAGCTGGCTCTCTCCTGACACCAAGTGGCATGTCGTGCAGATTGAAACTGTGCCAAGCTTGGTGGCACGTGCCTTTCATGGTGAGACATCTCACCAGATCGTATAAATTTACTTTCTCTCATGCAGCCTAGTCTGGCCTGGACAATGTACTTTGTGTATGCCACTAGGCATGTGTACTGTGCCTGTGTGTACTGGTGGAATCCAGAGGATGCTGAGTGGCCTGCTCTATCATGCTTCATGTTATTCCTACTCATAGTCTCTCAATCTGAAGACCAGCAGCCACCAAGCCCCAGGGATACAGTCTTCTCTCCTGAGGTTATGGGAAGTACACATGGCCATGTCCAGCATTTTCCATGGGTGCTGGTATCTGAACTGAGGTCTTCTCAGGCCTCTGCAGCAAGAGCTTACACCCAGAGCTATCTTCTCAGTCCACCAACTTTAACTCCAGGATCTCTACCTCAGGGCCTGGGATTTGCAGGTGTATGCCACCACATCCAGTTTATGCACAGTAGGGCTAGAAGCCAGAGCTTCCTGAATGCTAGGCAAGCACTTTGCAAACTGGGCTAAATTCATTTTCACCCAGACAGGGGCTCACTGGTCAGCCCTGCCTGGCCTTGAACACATGACCCTCTGTTTCCTTCTTCTGAGTACAGAATGATATATATGCTTTTTTTAAAAAAAAAAAAAAAACACTGCTGGAACAGAAACTACATGTTAAGCCAAGCTCTGCCATTGAACTCTAGCCAGAGCCCCAGGCTATACTCTTTCGAACAGTAGAAATCCTCAAAGTCGCTCCCCAGGACTGGAGAAAAGGCTCAATGTGGCAGAGGACATTGATTTCACTCCAGGTAGCCACATGGTGGCCTTAGAGCTATTGGTAACTATAATTCTAAGAGATTCTAGCCTCTGCAGGCACTACATGCACACATACAGAGCACTCATACACATACATTAAATTTTAAGCCAGGAGTGGCTCATGCTTTTGATCCAAGCACTCAGGAGGTAGTGGCAGGTAGATATGTGAGTTTGAGGCCATCCTTGTCTACATAGTGTGTTCCCAGACAGCCAGAGATACATAGAAAACCTATTTCAAAAAGGCGCGCACACACACACACACACACACACACACTTAGAATAAGATGTTCTCCTAGCAGAGGCAAAGTTCAGTGTGAAAGGCCACATATTTCTCATGCCCAGTCTACCCTCAAACTCGTGTCCTCTTGTCTCCATGGAGTGCTAGGGGAAGAGGGGAGGCAGAGGGAGGAAAGAATTAGGAGAGGCTGAGACAGACAAGAGTTGGAGAGACACAGAAGGCCTAGGACTTCTGAATGGTGAGGGACAGGACAAAGGCATGGCTGTTAGCACTCTGGTTCTCCCCACTTAGGTTCACCCCCAGCCTCAAACAGCACTGAGCCAGCGGCCTCCAGCACCTGGAACTGTTTATTGGACATTGTTGCCAGTTGCAGGACAGAAAGCTAGACAGAAGAAAAACAGTGACCACAGACCCATAGGGACAGACCCTGCCCAGATGGGGACATTTGTATCCCCAACCCGGTAGACCAACCTGGCAACTGCTGCACCTCCCCAGGCCCCCAGGACTTTGGCATAACGCTGATGGGGGTAGGGGGGCTGCAGACAGCAGAGCCCCTCAACCCGAAGCAGAAAATCTGATGAGAGCTGGGGACAGGCCGGAGGACAGGGGACAAGGGGCAGGCCATGGGCCAGGATGTGAGGAGCAGCAGAAGTGAGGAGTCGGGAGCTAGGGGCACGGTGGCTAGGTTTCCTTTTCCGGAGAAGGGTTATGCACTGACGTCTTTCTCGTTGCCCGCTTTGGGGACGGCTTCCAGCAATGGGTCCCCGGGGCCCGCCTCCTCCCCCTCCTTGGCCTCACCAGACTTGGAGTTGGGGACCCAGAGGCCAGAATCGATGCAACGCTGCATGTGATACTTGGCATCCTGTGAAGAGAGAAAGGACAGCAGGTGAGGCTGTGCCAGCACCATGGTGCCCCATTGTCCCCCGAACCTCCTTCTCCTTCAAGGCTGCTCAGTACCCACTCTACCCAGAACCGTTTAAGGAACTGCAGAAGCTGGCATGTGACTCAGTGTGCAACACTCGACTAGTGTTCCAAGACTCTTCCATTCCAGTACCACAGACAACCAGATATGGTGGTACACACTTGTGATCCCACCACTTAGGAAGTGGAGGCAGGAGGGTTAGGAGTTCAAGGTCATATTTGAGGTCAGCTTGGGCTACATGAGACCCGGCTCAAACAAACACACAAAAGGGGGTGGTGACAGCTATGGTTCAGCAGTTAAAGAGTACTTTCCTCGCCGGGCAGTGGTGGCGCATGCCTTTAGTCCCAGCACTTGGGAGGCAGAGGCAGGCGGATTTCTGAGTTCAAGGCCAGCCTGGTCTACAGAGTGAGTTCCAGGACAGCCAGGGCTACACAGAGAAACCCTGTCTCGAAAAAAAACAAAAAAAAAAAAAAACAAAAAAATAATAATAATAACAAAATAAAATAAAATAAAAATAAAAAAGAAAAGCTCAGTTTTCACTCCTCCTGAGGTGTATCCAGCTGGTACTTAACAAACAGTGTTGCTGTTAGGAGTGCTGGACCTCCCTTTTCTTAATGAAGCTCAGGAGGGACATGATCTTTTGTTTTTAGAACCACAGCCCAACACATAGCTGCTACTGAGTGATACCCTGACCTTGTCATTCTCAGAGAGGGTCTCATTAAATTGCTCTGGTTCATCTCAACTGACTAAACCTGGCCTTGGACTTACAACCCTGCTCTTAGCCTCTAGAGATGACAGGATTGCACCCCTGGGCAGAACAAGAGGGCCACTCCTTGCCATCTGCCTCAGAGACTGGGTACTCACAGTGGGATCCATTTTGCTGATGGCGTCTTGCAGCATCTGTACATCCTTCACATCAAAGCACTTCTGCAGCTCCTGGGTACAGACGGGGCCAGGGTGAGGGCCTAGGCTTAGGATGGGTGGGGGTAGGGGGACAGGAGCTGGGAGTAAGCAATGTGTATAATCTTCCTCCTCCCTCCTGAGCCCTGGGAAGCCACACCTCAGGCAGGGATTCATAGACCTCCACGGGGTCCAGGCCACCAGGGCCTAGCCTCTTCTTGCGCTCCTCCTCCTCATACTCCTTCATGGCTTTCTCTATTCGCAGCTTGGCGCGGCCCCGCACACGTTCCTTAAAGGCCTCCAGTTCATACTTGAAGCCCTCCATATACTGATGATCGGCGGTCTGTGGAAGAGGGTGGGTGCTGTTCACTGCACCATTGATATGCACATGTTTAGGGGTGAGGCCCCTGCAGCAACTCCTGGAGGCTCCCTGAAGCTTTTCCTGAACTCCACCATGGGTACCTCAATCAAGGCTTGGCCTTTGTCTCCTGTATTCAGTACCCATCCTACTAGCTGGTGGGCCCACTTGCTAATGGCTAGCCTCCTGGCTCAGCTCAACAGCACCAGCTTGGTATCATATCTTCAGGTGTCCGCCAGCAAGGTCTAACAGATACCCCAGTTCTGGATTGTTCTACTCTGCCCCGCTCTCAGAATCCCCGGTCTTTCAGAGGAACCAAGTTCAGTACTATTACCCTAGTAAACACTAGTAACTGCAGCTCCAGGGATCCGACACCCTCTTCTAGCCTCTGAAGACACTTGCATGCGCATGATACACATAAACTCACTCAGGCACACACATGGCAACAAAAAAAATTGAAATATTTAATTATATAATGTTTGCATAATATGGTTACATTGTCATATCTAAGTTATTTAGATATTTAAAGTAAATAAATAGAATGACATCTTCAAATAGGGTCAACTAGGTGGTTCAGTGGGTGAAAGTGCTTTGCCATGTAAGCCTAACAGCTTGTTTGACCACAGGAGCCTACATAAAGGTAGAGAGAATCAACTGCACAAAGCTGTCTCCTAATCATAAGGGTCCACATATACATCATACATACATACATTCATATACATAAAAACACATATACATCTACACACACACACACACACACACACACACACCATACATACATATACATCATCTATACATACATAGAGTTTAAGAAATGAATATGACCATATTCAGCCACTGTCATCCCTGGACTACCTCAAGTACTTCTGATAAAGATTTGACCACGGGTCCCTAGTCAGCATGAACACTGTATAGACTTCCTGGTGGTACAGGAACTCATTACCTTGATCTTGGTGAAAAACTGCCGGAAGCAGGCACGGGGGTCGACCTTCAGACTCTTGGCCAGCTCCAGAATAAACTGCATCACCATGGTCTGGTGAGCTACCTGTTCCATCAGTGCACATTTCTGCCAGGACAGAGAGGTAGGTGTCAGCAGGCAGCAGTGCCTGGGAGGCTCAGCAGCTGGGCAAGGGTGTACTCACCTCCTCTACTTCCAGGTCAATGCACCAGATAACCAGGTAGTTGGCTGTTTCCTCACACACCAGGTGGACATTGTCCGACAGGTACTTCTGGCTGTCATCCCAGCGGTGGAGCATGCCTGCGGGGAAGGATGTTGGGAAGATGCTGCAGAGGCCATTGGAAGCCTTTCCCTGGCCCTGACTCCTAACCAAGCCTTCACACAGGAACTTACCGAAATGCTTGATCTGTTTCTCATATTTTTCAACGAAGGTCTTGTGTTTCTGCTCCCTTGCCTCCTCTGAGTCTTCCTCTGCCTTCTCAGGCTTGGTATTGACCATGCTCTGTGACAGGACGAGAGGGCAAGTGGGCTGGGGCAAGGCAGGGGTGCGCCTGGGGTTTGGGGGCCGTGGCCGCCGCGCCCATCCTGTCCACATCGGAGGCGGTGGTGTCGCTAAGTGCATCAAGGTGGCGGAGGCATGGCCGCGGGCCTTCGGGCAGATCAGAGGGTACGGATGGGCTTCATTGGCCTCTACTAGCCAATCCCAAACTCAAATTGTCTGCCTGTCCCTCCCCTGTACTAGCACCCCACCCCATGGCTTTGACTGGCTCTCATTGTCAAAATTCTTTTTCTAGTTTACTGGGATGGGAAGACAGGGGTGGACCTGGAGTCTTCACAGGCATGTCTAACCTCCACCACTGAACCACCCGGCCAGTCTGACCGCACTCTACAGTGCTCTTGCTGGTGTCCCACCTTGCTAAAGCCATCTTTACTGAGGGTGTCCACATTCCAGGGCATGTTCTTCTCCTTTTTGCGCATGTCCTCCAGCTTCTGCTCCCAGCTTCGCTCCTCCTTGCGCAGCTGCTGTGCCTCAGCTCTAAGCCGCTCAAGTTCCACCTGGCCATCACCCTCAGCCACTTCCAGCTCCTTCAGCTTGCGCTGGCACTCGGCTACCTTGCGCTTGCACTCCCGGCAGCCCCGGTCCAGCTCCTCTTTCTCCTTCTGAAACTGCTCCATGCGTTCCACCCGGGCCTGCAGGCAGGAACAGTCAGCACTTGGGAACAGACACGCCTGGGTCAGGGATACACTCTGGGTCCTTACAACAGTCACACAGCCATGTGCTACCTGCTGGTGCCCTGCTGCCATTTTTTTTTTTCTTCGAGACAGGGTTTTTCTGTGTAGCCCTAGCTGTCCTGGAACTTACTCTGTAGACCAGGCTGGCCTCAAACTCAGAAATCTGCCTCCCAAGGGCTGGGATTAAAAGGAGTGTGCCACCACCGCCTGGCCCCTGCTGCCATATTTTTATGGTTTTTAAGACTAGGTTTAACTAATGAAAACATCTGTATGTGACACTCTTTTTTTGTTGTTGTTGTTGTTGTTTTTGTTTTTTGTTTTTTCTTTATGTATGTGACACTCTTGATCCTCCTGCCTCTCAAGTGCAGGTGTAAGACAGGGCAACAGGAACTGATCATGTGGGGGGAGCAACTAAGCAACAGACTCCTTGCTCATTTTAATTTTGGAAACAAACAGCAACAAAAACCCATCAACACGTGAAGGTCAGAGGACAAGTGGCAAGAGTTCCACTGTGTGTGCACTAGGGATTGAACTCAGGTTGTCAGGCTTGGTGGCAAGTGCCTTTACCCACTGAGCCATCTTGTCAGCCCTTGCTTGCCATCTTGAGTGGCATCACTAGCACCACAAACAAAACCAAAGAAAATCCCAAGTGGAGCACTTCTGTAACCAAGCACTCAGGGAGGCCGAGGCAGGAAGACTGAGTTTGCACCAGGCCAGTGTAGGCAACTCAGCAAAACTTGTCTTGAAATAAAATGTAAGGCCAGGCATGGTAGCAAATGGCTCTAATCCCAACAATGGGCAGATGGAGGCAGAAGGGTCTCTGAGTACAAGGCCATCCTTGTTTGTATAGTGAGACCCTATTGCAAAATATAAAATAAGTAAATGAAATAAAATAAATTTTAGGACCAGTGAGATGATTCAGAAAGTAAAGATACTGGCTGCGAAGCATGATGACCTGAGTGCAAAGAGAAGCAATTCAGTCAAGTTGTCCTCTGACCTCCACATGTGCACTGTGGTACACACACATACAGAGACACACACACACACACACACACACACACAAACACAAATAGAATAAATTCACCAAAGCATTTAAGCTAAAGAACCATCCATTCATTCACTCATTCACTCATTCACTCATTCATTCATTCATTTGAGACAGGGTTTCTCTGTATAGCCTTGGCTGTCCTGGAACTCACTCTGTACACCAGGCTGGCCTTGAACTCAGAAATCCACCTGCCTCTGACTCCCAAGTGCTGGGATTAAAGGAGTGCGCCACCACTGCCTGGCTAAAGAACCATTTATTTACTTATTTATCTATTTAGGCTTTTTGAAACAGGATTTCTCTCTATAGCTCTAGCTATCTTAGAACTTGCTTTGTAGACTAGGCTGGACTTTGAATTCAGAGATCTACCTGCCTTTGCCTCCTGCTGAGATTAAAGCCATGTGTGCCTCCAAGCCAAGCAGAAAAAAACCCATACAGTACAAAGTTGTTATATGTGTGTGGACATATACATGTGTAAGTCTGTGTATTTATTTTGCAGAATTAGGGGCTGAAGTTAGGGTCAAGCACTACATCCCCAGCCATTTTACTAATGCTCTTGATATGCTCACACACATATATCACAGCACAGGTATGGAGATCAGAGGCCACTGCCCAGCTCCAGGGACTGGACTCGGACGCTTGGGAGTAGAGCCCTTTAGCCAGCCCTATTTTGTTGCTGTTTGGAAACAGTCTTGCTATGTAGTCTGGAATCCATATGCAGTTGATGTTGGCTTATACCTGTGGTGAAGCTCCTGGTTCTTTCTCCCTAGGGCTCCAGTGACAAGCAGCAACACTACAACCAGCTTTTCACTTTAAGACAGTCCCTCCATGTTGCCCAGGCTAGATCAGAAGTCACTGTGTAGTCTGGGGTCCCTGCTCTCCCAATCCTCCTGCCTTACCCTCCCGCCCAGCTAGGATAACAGGTCTACACTACCAGGCAGGCACATTACTAAGCACGGGGTAACTCGCGTCATGACATGCTGTGTCATGATGGCATTCATTTATTCAGAGATGGGCTCTTGCATATGGCCCAGGCTGGCCTTAAGCTCCTACACACATGTGATCCTCCTCAGCTTTCCCAGACTGAGATTTTGGGTGTGTGCCTTCATCTGTAATTTACTGAACAGTGTACTGAGAGTGAAAAGTAGAACCAACATGCACACTGGGAGAAAAAGCAAAGCAGGGGCAGTAGGAATGTGCAGCCAAGCTTAATGACCTAGGTTCGATCCCTGGGAAATACATGGTGGAAGGAGAGAAGTGACTCTTCAAGCCTTCCTCCACACAACATGCATTCTGGGTGCATGCGTAAAAGCACATCTGTCATACAGACACAATGAAAAGTCCAAGCATTCCAGTAAGGAGCGTAGGAGCGTAGAAACTGCACAGGGGATGACAACAGTGGGACTGCTTTAGCGACAGGGCTCCTAGGGTAGACGGGGAAGAGTCCTCGTGCAAGCACGAGACCTGCATTTACACCCCCAGCACTCAAAAATAGACTGCTGCCTGTAACCCCAGTCCTGTAGGGAGCAGAGACAAGGGGATGATTGGGACCTGTTGACCCCCAGCCTAGCCCCAGGATCACTGAGAGACCCTGTTCAAGGGAATGAGCAGAGCTGGGAAGCAGGACACCTGTCTCCCACGTCCTCTATGTGAACCGACTCCTGTGCACACATGACAAGCTCTGATATAGCAGCCCTGGCCTGCTCTCCTAAGGGCTCTAAGGTCAGCACATCACTGGCCCCAGAGAGCAGCATGAAGTTGCCAGGCTGCTGGCTTCTGGAGAACCGCCACCATTCTCCCTAGTGTCCTCTGAGTAGCTGCCAGGGAGGGTGAAGCTAAAAACAGGACTGTGCTGTTGGTGACAGCAGCTACCTGGCTGGCCAGGCTTATACAAGTAACAGGATGGCATGGGTGTCCCTTACAGAAGGGACACAGAGGTTCTCAGAATTCTGACACCATATAACACACTGGAAAGAGCCAGATGAAATCCCACATAGCACATGCCTGGCCACAGAGCCTAGGAGGTGGGGCTGGGAACTTACTTGCCTCTTTCCCAAACCTCCACATCTTTTTTTTTTTTTTCTGGTAGGGGATCTACCAGGGACTGAACCCAGTGCCATACACTTGCTCCACAAGTGGCCTGCTGCTGAGCTGCACACACTCCACACAGCCCTTTTTTCATAGTTTGACCTGGTGTTTTCTTAAGTTGCTGAGGCTAGCCTTGAATTTGTGGTTTTCTGCCTCAGCATCCTCAAGAGCTGGGAGTAAAGCCTGCAACACCAGGCCAAACTAGACGTTTTTTTTTTTTTTTTTTTTTT
>NW_022196906.1:15275972-15303140 GCF_008632895.1 Mastomys coucha
TTTAATTAATTTATTTTTGTTTTTTTTTGAAACAGTGTTTCTCTGCCCTAGCTGTCCTGAAATTCCCTCTCTAGACCAGGCTAGCCTCGAACTCACAGAGATCCACCACAGCTCCCCAGTGCTGGGATCAAAGGTATACACCACACCTTCTTGGCTCATTTCAAATTTTAATTTATCATGTGCATAGTGGCAGGAACAGATGTGTGCCATAGTGTGGATGTGGACGTCAGAGGACACCCTGCTGTTGTCACGTCTTTCTATCATGTGACTACCAGGAATCAAACTCAGGTAGGTGACCAGTGCCTTCCCCCACTGAGCTACCTTGCAGGGCCCTTGTTGTTCATTTTTACACAGGTACTCATATAGTCCAGGCTGGCCTCCATTTGCTATGTGACAAAGGATAGCTTTGAGTTCCTGATTCCTCTGCCTCTCTCCCCCAAGTGCTGAGATGAGAGCCGTGCACTATCACATCTGGCTTCAAATGTGTTTTGAACCCACAAGGCACCTAAGCAGTGATGACAGGAACCACTATCCCAAGGGAACCAGTTGTTAAATACTGGGAAACTCATACCAACTGTCTAGAGCACCTGAGTCCTACCCCATGCTCAGAAGACTCAAGGCACAGAGCAGCCAGAGAGAGCACACCAGGGTCACACACCTGAAATGTGAACTGCAAGCGTCTGCACTCAGAGCTTATGAATCCAGCCCCCTCACAGATGGACACAGAACATGGTAAAGTTAGAATGTACACCAGATCCTGCTTGTCCACCCACGTGTGCTAGGGTAGAGGGCCCCACTTCCCTCCTCAGTATTACAGCCATGGCAGCAAGACAGGAAGCAAAGTCTGTACTAGTAGACTAGGCCTCCCTCCCACCCAGCAGGCCCCAACTGTTTTCCACCCAGTAGGAAGACAAACCTCTTCATAGAACAGAAATAGGTGTTCCCAAGAATGGTTCTCCAGCTGTGTGTGGCTCTTCAATGCCTCCTAATACAATTCTATGAGGTTCTGGGCTGCACTGCTGCCACACACTGCGGCCTGGCAGGTGCTCTTCCCAGGAAACTGGAAGGAATAGGTGTGTGGGTGGGACTGGGAGCCGAATGCTGGATTTGGGGAGGATGGGGAAGGACTTTCTAGGAGTACTGAGAAGCTTTCCTCAGGAAGGTGGAATGAAAAACTCCTAAACGGAAAGTATAACAAGCACAGGGGCCAATGAGAGGGCTCAGAGGGTATAGGCCTGCTATCAAGCCTGATGACTTGAGTTTGATCCCAAGAATCCACATGGGAGGAGAAAATGGATCCCAGCAAGTTATGCTTTGACTGCTACAAGGGCACCACAGCACCTTTACACATACACAAGAATGAACACACACGAACGATAAGACGTAACCTAAACAAGGAGTGTAAGACACACAGTATGTGGATATAGAGGCTTTAATTTGGGGAGCAGGGTAGGCCATTGTCTCTTTACTGCTGCACTAGAGATGGAATCCAGGACCTCCTGCATGCTAGAGAAGTGTTCTACCACTGAACCACATGTCCCTCACATCTTGATAGTATACTACGGGCCTGCAGGCAATGCTGGCACAAGAGAGGGGGAAGAGCATGACTTGGTCACACTTGGGGTTCTAAGGTCTCAATCTAGGGCATCTGTTCTAGACAGATTTAAAAATGCATAGGACTTAATTTTATTTCCTTGGTGGCTGACAGGATCCTCTATAGCCTGTGCAAGCCTCACACTTGCTATGTGGTTGATGACTTTGAACTTCTGACCCTCCTGCTTCCATCTCCCCAGTGCTGGGACTACATTGCTCCCCACCATGGCTAGCTTTTAAGCAATGCTAGAGATGGAGCCCAAGGCAATGTCATACAACTGAACTCCAGCCCATTTGTTTTTTTTGTTTTTTGTTTTTGTTTTTGGTTTGGTTTTTTGAGACAGGGTTTCTCTATGTAGCCCTGGCTGTCCTAGAACTCACTCTGTCGACCAGGCTGGCCTTGAACTCAGAAATCCACCTGCCTCTGCCTCCCAAGTGCTGGAATTAAAGGTGTGCGCCACCACCCCCCGGCCCATTTGTTTTTTTTTTTTTTGAGACAGTCTCGTGTAGTCCAGGCTAGCCTAGAATTTGCCCTACTGGAAGGACTGACTCTGAATCCCAGATCCTCCTACCTCCTCCTCCCAAGACCCAAATTTACAGGTGTGCCACCATGCTCAGAAAGTAAGGTGATGTGGGAACAAGATCTAGAAGGTCCAGAGTTAAATAGGATGATCTGAACCCTGGAGAGAGGCCAACGAAGCTGGAGGAGAACAGGCAGGTCTCCTGGGTTGGGCTGTCTTTTCCCTTTCCCCTGCCCCCTCTCTTTCTTTGTCCGACCCCATGCCTTCAGACAGGGTTTCTCTGTGTAGCCCTAGCTACCTGTCCTGGAACTCTCTGTAGACCAGGCTGGCCTTGAACTCACAGGCCAGCCTACCCCTGTTTCCTAAGAGCTAGGATTAAAAATGTGTGTCATCATCATCTGGCTCCTGGTTTGGTGAGTTTTCAACGATGGCTACAGTTTATACAGGAGCCAAGATGGGCAAGGAGGGGTCTACTTACTATACTAGAAGGAGCAGAGGTTCTAACCGGAAGTTAAGTGGGTGGGGTTTCCTGGAATAAGGGAAATTAGAGTCTACAGGAGGTGAAAATAAGGAAAGTCACTGGAATTGGATGATGGGCAAGAGTGGAGCTGGAGACCAAATACAGGGGATGAGGGGGCTCTAACACTTATGTCCCAAGTGGGACTGAAATCTCTAGTGGGGCTCTGGTCTATAACCCAGGGGAAGGGATCCTGGACTATGGAATCCTAGCTGCAAGCTAAAACTGACAGTTAAATTATGGGTAGGGCACAGCCTTCATTTAGTTTGGAAGTTGGGGGTCTCTGGGCCTTAATGGAAATTTGTGCCAAGATCCTGGGAAGTAGATGCCACAATCAAAAAGTTTTGTGGCTCCAGACTCTAGGGGCTGAGGAGAGGCAGAAGGGAGACGTGCAGTTAGAAGTAAGTGCATGGCTGGGCTATGAGATCACCTATCAGAACCTGGGGTCCAGACTCTGAGGAAGAATTCTGAGGAATAACAAAGGGTTCCACACAAGATGATGGGTACCCTACACACAGGATCAGCTTGGGGGTGGGGGAAGTCTAGACTCTGACTAAAGTATTAAGAGCTGATAAAATGGCTTAGAGTGTAAAGGTGCTTGTGGCAATGCGGGGTGACCTGAGTTCGACAGCCATTTCCAACATGGTGAAAAGAGAGGTCCAACTTCTGCAAGTTATCCTGTGATCTTCATAGACATGCTGTGCCACGTGCACACAAGAACACACACAGTAAGTAAACGTACAAACAGAAGAGAACTGTAGCACAGAAAGCCCGGATATACAGGTGAAGAATTAGGGTGACGAATCCAGGAGTCCTGGGATGGAATTTAAAAGTCTAGCCCAGCATGATGGCACATGTCTTTAATCCCAGCACTGGGAAGGCAGAGGCAGAAGGATCTCTGTGAGTTAGAAACTAGCCTGTTCTACATAGCAAGTTCCAGGCCAGGCAAGGCTACACCGTGAAATTTTGTTTAAAAAAAAAAGAAAAGAAAGAGAAAAGTCTAGATTGTGGAACAGGGGGCTCCAGATGTCAATAGCTGAGGTCTCTCCCGCCCCCCACGCCAGGTGGCCTGGGTAAGAGGTCAGAACTCTAGAGCGGGGGGTCCCGGGAGTGGGGGGGAAGGGGATGAGCGCGCACAGCCCCACCTGGTGCCGCCAGCGGAAGAGGCTGGCCGTGTCTATGTTGGGGTGCGTCTCATCCTCATCGTCCGACACCTCGATGTGATCCCAAACGCTGTAGTCCACCATCTTCGTTTCGGAGGCCAGGACTGGCTCCCGGGTCTTCACACGGCCGGGCGCTGAACAGGGACCCACAAGGGCTAGAGAGTCCGCTCGGTGAGCCCCGCCCCTTCCGCTTCCGCCCAGGGCGCTGCGCAGGACGGCCCCGCCCCAGCGTCGGCGCGTGACGTTACGTCCTTAGCAACGGGAGTAGGCGGCATTGGCAACCGGAGGTCATCTTTAAAGGGCCAGGAGTACGTGGTGCGGCCTTCTGGAAGTTCCCGCCGAAACCAGACTGCCCATCCTTTAGAGACAAAAGGTTAGTGGCGTTGGGCGTGGTGGCCCACGGTAATCCAAGTACCCTAGAGGCAAAAGCAGGTGGCTCTCTACAAGTTCTAGTCCATCCTGGGCTACTTATTGAGACTGTCAAAAAGTCAAAATTGGCTGGGCGGTGGTGGCGCAATGCCAGCACTCCGGAGGCAGAGACCGGCGGATCGAGGCCAACCTGGCCTACAGAGTGACTTCTAGGACGGTCAGGGTTGTTAATACAAACACTCTAAAAAAAAAAAAAAGTCAAAAGGCTGCAGAGGTGGCTCAGTGGTTTGGAGAACTGGCTGGTCTTCCAGAGCACCTGGATTCTGTTCCCAACACCTATACGGCGGCGGCTCACACACTTCTATTAGTCCAGCCCAGGGTATATTACGCCCTCTTCTGGCCTTTGCCTACACCAGGCATGCATGTGGTGGACAGATATACTTGGAGGCAAAACATTAATACGGTGGGGTTTCTTGTTTGTTTGTTTGTTTTGTTTTTTTAATGATGTTTCCCCTTAATTTTTCTTACCCCCCCAGACAGGGTCTCACTGTATAGCTTTGGCTGTCCTGGAATTCACTGTGTAGACCAGAATGGCTTCAAACGAACAGATCTTTCTACCTCTGCTCCCCAATCCTGGGGCTAAAGGTGTGCCCCACTATGCCAGACCTGCCCTTAAATTCTTAAAAAATTTATTTATTTGTTTGTTTGTTTTGAGACAGAATTACTCTATGTAGCCTTGGCTGTCCTGGAAATCACTCTATAGACCAGAATAGCCTAGAATTCAGAGCTCTGACTGCCTCTGTCTCCGAAGATTAATGCTGGGACTAAAGGCATACAGCAGGACCACCTGGCTAAATAAATAAATAAATAAAATTTTAAATTACATCTTAGGGGTGAAGTGATCACTCAGCAGTTAAGAGCACTGGCTGCTCTTTCAAAGGACACAGGTTCAATCTCCAGCACCCATATAGTGGCTCACATTTGTCTGTAACTCCAGCTCCAGGTGATTTGACACTCAAACAGACATATATGTAGACACAATACACAGAAAATAAAAGTAAATAAGTTGGGGGTTTTTTCTGTTCATTTTTTCTTTCCAGAGAGAGGGATTCTCAGTGTAACCAGCTGTCCTGGACTTGCTTTGTAGACCAGGCTGGCCTCAGACTCAGAGCTCTGCCCACCTCTGCCTCCCGAGTGCTAGGATTAAAGGCGTGCACCACCATGTTTGGCTAAATAAGTAGTTTTTTTTAATTACATTGTATTAATTTTGTATGTGTTTGTACACATGTGAATGTCAAAACAACTTGCTGGAGTCAGCTATGTCCCACTGATCAAATTGAGGTCATCAGGCTTGGTGGCAAGTGCCACTAAGCTGTCTCCCCAGCCCCAGTCCTTTAATGTGTGTGTGTGTGTGTTAGGCATGCATACCAGGGTGCACATGTGACAGTCTTAAGATAATTTACTGGAGTTAGTTCTCTTCTTTACCTTGTGGACTCTAGGGATCAAACTTTAGTTGTCCAGCTTTTGTAGCCAGCATCTTTACCCACTGAGCCATCTCATCAGCTCGAGTACTTAAAAAAGAAATTGTATTCATTGGTTGGCTGTGATGGCACACTTGGGAAGTGGAAGCAGCTAGCCTTGTCTATCTAGTGAGTACCAGGATAGCCAGAGCTGTAGAGACACTGTATCTCAAAAGAAATAGATAATTAGATTTATTTATGGGGAAGATGGTGAGTTCTAGAGTGCACACGTTGAAGTCAGAAAACAACTTCCGGGAGTCAGTTGTCTTCTTCCTCAACGGCGATCTCAGGTATTAAATTTATGTGTTTAGTCTTGGTGGCAAGTGGAGCAGAGCCTAAGGCTTGAAAACACGCCCTGTGACTTAACCCTGCTCTGGGGTAGGAAGCAGTATGTCAGCCAGGGTTGGTACGTGCCAGATGTTACAGACCTGTCTGTCCTTGTGTGAGGATCAAAAGCAGATGGTGATTAACATGGTCTGGCTCCAACACCACCATCCGCATCTCCTGCAGCCCTTGGGAATCATCCAGAATCCCTCGCTTAAAAATACCTCCTTTCTCCGCCTCTGGGTGTCGCTGATGTTTAAGGCACTGGACAGGCTTTCCTGGTCATCACTATCTGGGGCTGCCCACAACCTCTTCCAGCCTCCCTTAACCTCTATATTTCGGCTGGGACTGGAAAGGGTCCATTTTTTCTGAGTTTGAGGTACTTGGGGTCGCACATCCCTTTCAATGTTTTGATACAGGATTTACAAACTCACGATGCATCCTGGAGCCAGGATTATCTCAGATTAAGGGACGCATTTTGCGGTGGTGTCAAGTGGAAGGAGAGGAGTGCTCTCCATTTGGCTTGGGAAGGGTCCCTTCCCAGCTTTTCCAGAGCTGTTGGAGAGAGGGCTTTCTGAAAAGAATAAAGATCTGCAGATTTGGGGGTGTTCCTGTTCATGGAATCTGAGGGGTGGTGGGCATAAAAACTCCTACCCTTCTATGGCCCCTCCCTCTCGCTCTCATTCAAACTCATGAGTGAGTGGGAAGAGCTGGGGAGTCCCCTTTCTCTTCCCCTCCTCCTCCTCCAGCTTGGCAATTCACCCCAGCAGCAGAAGGGGTCTATCCGGGCCTTGGCATGTGTATGGCGGACACATCCGGAGGGTCTCCCACACACCCACACCCAGCCGCAAACAAAAGGTCTGGACGCCCGTCCTCTCCCACTGTCCGGACCCCAGGCCAGAGAGGGCAGGGCCCCTCTCCCAAGCCCCTTTTCCCAGCAAGATAAATTTTAGGATTGCCAGCTGTGTAGGGAAGGGGTTGGGGGCACTGACTCCGGGAAGATAGGACGTCAAGCTCATGATTTCCTCTAGCTCTCCATGAAAGCAATAATCCACTCCACTCTTGCTTTGGTACGTTCTGGTAGGGTCTCCACATCATCTCACTCTGCGTGTGTGTGTGTGTGTGTGTGTGTGTGTGTGTGTGTGTGTGTGTGTGTGTTCCCAACTAGGCTCCTGACACTGGAGCTGCCTAATGGCAGGGAACTGGGACCTCCCATCTCATCACCAAGTATTACCATCTGTGACCAGCCCCTGGGGACTGGGAAAGACACCCAAACCCAAGTTACTTAGAGCTGATTCTCTGTCTTGAATCCCTGGTGGCCCACCTTCCCCCAAAGCAAAATGCTATGGTGTGTCTTGTTTCTTTGGAATGCTGGTAGGGGAAATAGGGACTGTTTGGGGGCTGGGCTAAGAATAGAGGTGGGAATCCTTGCTGCAAACTCCACTTAGCTTGTGGTAAGATCTCAGAGATCCTAGCCATTTGTTGTGTGCTCCTGTGCTTCTATTTCTTCAGCTACTTAGAGGCTGAGACTAAGGCAGGCCAGGAGCCAAGCATGCCTTTGCTCCAAAATCCATTTCCTTGTTTATTTCATTCCTGTTCCCTAACTACCGACTGTAAACGCCAGCCACTTTGGCCAGACCATAAGTTGCAGCAAAGGACACTTACAGGACCCTGTTCCTGGTTGGCCAGGGAGCAAAAGCCATATATAAACAAGTCTTTGTATATAAACTAGACCATCACAAGGAAAATTCTGCCAGAAATGGAGGTGTTGGATGGCTGACATCCCAGCACTTGGTAGATACAAGGCATCGAGGAAGACCGGGAGCTCCAGGCTGGCAATGATTTCAAGGGGTTTGAGGCCAGCCTAGGCTTCAGGAGATTCAGTCTCAAAACACAAAAGTCTTTCCTGGGATGGTAACCCTTTTAATCCCAGCACTGTAGAGGAAGGGGCAGACTGTTGTTGAGTTCTAGGTAAGCCTTGGCGACAGGATGAGTTCTGGGACAGCCAGGGACACAGCGAGACCCAGTATTTAAAAAAAAAAAAAAAAAAAAAAAATCCTGATTAAGTGAAAGGAAATTAAAATTCAAACTTAATTCAGATAATTCAAACTTAATTCAGATAAAAAAGGAAAAAGGGGTTATCATGAACCAGTTTGTTACTCTGCCTTTTTTTTTTTTGAGACAGGGTCTCAAGTTGCCTAGGTTGACCTTAGACCCCTGACCCTCCTGCCTCTATCCCCAAGTGCTAGGAAGACAGCTGCTAGCCATCCTGCCTTCCTGCTCTCTTACATAGGAGTTAAATCATCATTTTTTAAAAAGATTTATTTATTATTATAAATGAGTACACTGTAATTGTCTTCAGACCATCAGAAGAGGGCATCAGATTTCATCACGGGTGGTTGTGAGCCACCATGTGGTTGCTGGGATTTGAACTCATGACCTTCAGAAGAGCAGTCAGTGCTCTTACCTGCTGAGCCATCTTACCAGCCCTAAATCATCATTTTTATAGGCTAACAAAATGGCTCAGAGAGTAAAGGTGCTTGCCACCAAGTCTGAAGATACAAGATCCACATGGTGGAAGAGAGAACTGACCCCTATCTTTGAGCTCCACATATACAATGTGCTATTCATGCCCACCCTTCCCTTCCCCACAGAAATAAATAAATGTAATTTTTTCTCTTTTGTTGTTTTGGGTTTTGTTTATTTCTCCAAGACAGGGTTTCTCTGTGTACAGATCCTTGACTATCCTGGAACTCACTTTGTAGACCAGGCTGGCCTCAAATTCACAGAGATCCACCTGTCTCTGCCTCCTGAGTACTGAGATTAAAGGTATGTACCACCACACCCAGCTAAGTGTAATTTTTTTCAAGTGGAGAAAAAAGAGCGTAGAAAAAAAAAGTAATGTGTGCCTAATCCCAGCTCAGGCAGTCCCAACAGAAGGACTGTAATTCTGCCTCTTAGTCAGACTAAGAAATGCTTGTGGACAGTTCAGAAAGTAGTACTCCCTGTAGACATCCAACTGAGCACAGGGCCTGGCCTGCTGCACTCAGGAGACAGGAGTTGAATCTTTGGTTCTAGGTCAGTGAGGGCAACATAGAGAGAACTGTCACAAAAACCAAAAGCAAACAACTGACTACATTTAAAAAGCTGGAGCCATGAGATAGATGAGTAGATGCTTCCAACTGGATACCCAGGAAGAACAGCTACAGGAGGTGAATTTCTCTGCCAACACACAGGCTGTCTGCCACGGACTGGGGTTTCTTACGGGGTCCCTTGTTCCCAGGGACGATGGGTTCTGGCCAGGTGTGCACGGGATTCGGCTTTGACAAACAGACTAGACACGAGTGGTGTAAGGTCTGAGTGTATTTCTTTAAAAATGACATGAGGCTTTTACAATCATTGTAAAAGAGAGAAATGAAAAATCTGGCAGCTCAGTAGTCGAGGTACATCCGAGGCCATCTAAAACACACTGGATCTAAAACATCAGCCATCTCCTCTGGACTGGCGCAGCATGGGCCGGGCAGGAGGGTAGAGGCTCGAATCTCGAATCTCGAATGCTCACTCTCTTGAATCTCAACTGGTGCTGCACCCCCCGGGCCCAAGCACTCTGGGCCTGGGGGGCTACAGACTGCATGAATCTAAGCCCTAGTCCACCTAAATTCTGGTTCTAGACCGAGCGCGAGCGAGTCCGAATGCTGAATGCAGACTGCTGCATCCCGAATGCTGAATGCTCTATGCTGTCTTTCTTTCTGTAAGCTTTAATGCCCTACCCAAAATGCTGGAGGCAGTTAGTTAGAATGGCTTAACATTCCAAGCCAGGGTTTGACTAGGATTTGGAACATTGGTGAAGGTCAGAGAGAAATGTCCAAATTTTCTCTTACTAGCTGTAAAGAAATGATATCTTTGTGGGCCCCTAGCACACAAGTAGGAGGACATATCTGGGCTACCTCTGAGTTTGGGGTGCCAGGTGACAATGCGGAGGCAGGAGACTGACTTTCCTTGAAGTTTATGCCTCAAATACCGCCATCACGCAAAGTGTGCGTGGCAGCTGTCTAATCTACACAAAGCTAATCTCCTACTGAACAGTAGAGACGGGATCCTGATGTGGTCCTGGGTATTGAGGGACTGAACAAGGCTTTGTACTCGGAACCCATTTCATTTCTCTTTGCATTGTTGGGAATGGAACCTAGGGCTTTGGGGGAGTCGAGGGCTGACACTAAGGCAAACCCACCCAAGAACCTGCGTTTTAAAGCATAGTTCCTTTCCTTCACTAATATACTAATTATGTATAATAACTAGTACAGTATTTTTTTTAACTTTTATTGCATTATGATGAGGAAAGTTACATGATTTCAATTTGTCTGAATTTGTTAACATTTAAAAACATTTTAAGTAAATAGAATTAAATCGCATTCTTGTTTCCCTTTTGTACCCCAACTCCTCCCAGAGACCCCTTCTTCAATACCTACAATATCTTTTTTTGTCATATTCCTTAAAATTTATAAAATATTATAACAATAAAAATGAGTATTATAAAAGTTGTTTGATATAAAACATCAATTTAACAGTGTTATGTAGATGCTTATCTACAGCAATACTGAAAATACATACATTTTTCTCAGTATAAATTTTAAATAACTCTGAACGTATTAACTGTATATTTCAAAATAATACATCACTCTAGTACAGTATTTTTACACATGCACATAATACAGTACATTTTGATCAAAGTCGCCGGGCAGTGGTGGCGCATGTCTTTAATCCCAGCACTTGGGAGGCAGAGGCAGGTGGATTTCTGAGTTCAAGGCCAGCCAGGTCTACAGAGTGAGTTCCAGAACAGCCAGGACTATGCAGAGAAACCCTGTCTCAAAAACAAACAAACAAAAAAAGAACAAAAAACATTTTGATCAAAGTCATACTCCTTTAACCCCCTCCTCCCACTGACTCCCTTCATGTTTTTCATGGCGCGCGCGTACGTGTGTGTGTGTGTGTGTGTGTGTGTGTGTGTGTGTGTGTGATCCAGTGAATTTCATTACAGTTGCTTAAAGGAGCATAGGCCCCTTACCTTACTGGCAGCAACACCTCTAAAGAAACATCTCTCCCTCCCCCAGCATCCATTAACTGCTTATAGATCCTCAGGAAAGGAAGGGATCCACAGATGACTCACCCCTGATTTTTTTAAAGATTCATTTATTTATTATATGTATATGAGTATACACTGTAGCTGTACAGATAGTTGTGAATCTTCATCTGGTTGTTGTGAATTGACTTCTAGGACCTCTGCTCACTCCAGTAGGCCCTGCTCGCTCCAGTAGACCCTGCTTGCTCAGTCCTTGCTTGCTCCAGCCCAAAGATTTATTTATTACTATAAATAAGTACACCGTATCTGTCTTCAGACACACCAGAAGACTGCATCAGATCTCATTACAGGTGGTTGTGAGCCACATGTGGTTGCTGGGATTTGAACTCAGGACCTTCGGAAGAGTAGTTGGTGCTCTTACCCGCTGAGCCATCTCACCAACCCCATGCCTGATTTTTGAGACAAGGTGTCACTATGTCACCTAGGGTGGCCCTGAACTCATGATCCTTTTACCTCTGTCTCCTCATTGCTGGGACTCCAGGTGAGCACCATCACACTGGGCTCCAAATTTACATTAAAGTATTTTGCAATATACTATCATGGTGTGTGTCTGTGTGTGCACACTTGCCCAGGTGCCACAGCAAACGTATCTGAGGACAGCATAAGGAAGTCAATTCTCTCCTTCTACCATGTAGATTCCAGGATCAAGCTGAAGTCATCAACATGTCAACAAACACTTCTACATGTTACACCATCTTGCCAACTGCAAACTTGCATCTTTAAGCACGGCTTCCTGCTCCATCCACACACATGAATCCCAAACAAGCACATGCCAGGCCACTCAGCTGTCCATCTAGCCTGTGCCCAGTCCAGTGATACAGCGCTCTTCTGTCCATTCTATAGTTTGCATAGCTGTTCCAAGGCTGTGATCTCAACTGGGCAACACTGAGACCCACAAAGCATCTCCAGTAAGCTGCATGTAAACACAAGTAAGCATGCCCAGGTTCATGAGAAGCTTTCACAGGCCTGCATCTGCTCTAGATGTGGAGCTGAGGTGGTATGAATACGAGCTCCAGACAGGGCTAGTGACTAAAGACTGGTTCTGCAATACCATGAGAAAAGTACCATTGAGACTAGTTCCTGCTAGTGGTCTACAGTGCAGTGGCTGAGGGCAAACAATTTGGAACTGCCATGGAGATCTGTGATCCTAACCACTGACTAGGCAGGACATACACAACACAGACACTCAAAGCCCAGTGCAGCCTGCTGTACTCTCTGGACAACTTGCCATCCAGGCTACTGTCCAAAAAAGGAAGGCTTAAAATCCCCATTCCTCCCTTGCCTGGGTTTTTCTCCAGGCTTATTTTTACACAGCTTTATGTTTGAGTGGACAGAGCTGGATGTTGTAGTTCACACCTTTAATCCCAATATTCAGGATTCAGATCAAAGATTCAGATCTACAGACTTGGAGGTCAATCTGGTCAATATACTGAATTCTAGACCAGTCAGGGCTACAAAAAAGAGATCCTGTCTACAAAAAGCAAAGGCAGTTATTTGGACAATGGTAGGGGGCTTGTCTCCTCCACCCCTCTCCACTCCTTTCTTCATTTTATTCCCCAAAGGCCTGGTTTTGTTTGTTGGAGACAGGGTCTTGTCTGCTGGGATTATAGGCATGCACCACCATGCCCAGTTTTATATGGTACTGAGGATGGAACCCAGGACTTTGGTGCATGAGAAGCAAGCCTTCTACCAACTGAGACACATCCACAGGCTCATAAATTCTTAGTGTGTACCATAGGTTGCTAGAAGCATTTGAGATATAGACAGGACAACAGCCTGGTATACATGTTACAGTGGATTTACATGACCTTGGAAAATGCCAGTGCAGACAAAGCCCATCCTCAAGATGATCAAATATTGCAAGTGTGAATCAACAGTAGAGCCACTGCCTAGAATCCCCTAGTGAGGAGCTGGGGTGTAGCTGAGGAGAGCTCCTACCTACTATATAGGAGACCTTTGGTGTCACCTCCAGTGCTGAAAGATAAAAGAGTGAGGGGAAGACAGACAATAATTAATAACTGGGAGAAAGTGGCACATGCCTTTAATCCCAGGACTCAGAAGGCAGAGACAGGTGGATCTCTATGAATTTGAGACAAGCCTGATCTATAGATTTCCAGGGCATCCAGGGATACACAAAGAAACCCAGTCTTTTGTTTGTTTGTTTGTTTGTTTTGTTTTTTTGTTTTGTTTTGTTTTTTGAAACAGGGTTTCTCTGTATAGCCCTGGCTGTTCTGGAACTCACTCTGTAGACCAGGCTGGCCTTGAACTCAGAAATCTGCCTGCCTCTGCCTCCCAAGTGCTGGGATTAAAGGGTGTGCCACCACCGCCCGGCCAGAAACTCATTCTTGAAAAATAGTATATAAATAAATAAATTGGCAATTAATAAGCCACATAACTTATTGCAATAGCATAAGTCTAAAGCAGAGCAGACTAAATGGGCCAACAGGTAAAGCTGCTTGTCACACTGTAGTGGTGAATCAGTTAAACCAATTTGGCTCCCAGCAGGTCAGGCACGCACTGCACCCACCCAAGAGCTCTCTGGATTTGAGAATGAAAGCCAGTTTAACGACAGTGGTGGCGCATGCCTTTAATCCCAGCACTTGGGAGGCAGAGACAGGCTGATTTTTCTGAGTTCGAGGCCAGCCTGGTCTACAGAGTGAATTCCAGGACAGCCAAGACTACACAGAGAAACCCTGTCTCAAAAAACCAAAAAAAAAAAAAAAAAAAAAAAAAAAAAAAAAAGCTAGCTGATTTTAATATGCCTTGACTAGCTCAATTGCTGGATACTTCTAAATCTTCTCTTGGCTAAGGAGCACTCATCTCCAGTATTCCTGAGTTAACATCTTTTAAAATCTATTATTTCATCTCTGCTCACCTAGACCCAATCAGGGAAGTGGCCCCTAGGAAGTAGAAATTCTTTTTTTTTTCTTTTTTTGAGACAGGGTTTCTCTGTGTAGCCCTGGCTGTCCTGGAACTCACTCTGTAGATCAGGCTGGCCTCAAACTCAGAAATCCCCCTGCCTTTCCCTCCCAAGTGCTGGGATTAAAGGTGTGTGCCACCACAGCCCGGCAGTAGCAATTCTTTATTACCAATCAAAGCAAACTTGGGGCAGGGACCCTCATATCTGGAAGCTCAGCTTTAGGAGCTGAATTAAGACAAAGCATTAGAGCCAATTCCCAACATTTCACAAATGAGAAGACCTAAGTTTGATCCTGGTATTCCATGGTGGAAGCAGAAAGCTGGCTCCTGAAACTTTTCCTGCAGCCTCTGCATGAAGGGAGTGGCACACATGTACATGTGTGCATCCACACTCCTCTTTCTTTCTTTCTCTCTTTCTTTCCTTCTTTCTCTCTTTTTGAGACAGGGTTTCTCTGTATAGCCCTGGCTGTCCTGGAACTCACTCTGTAGACCAGGCTGGCCTCGAACTCAGAGATCCACCTGCCTCTGCCTCCCAAGTGCTGGGATTAAAGGCATGTGCTACAAAGCCTGGCCCTAACAATTACTATTGTAATAAATAGGATGGCAGCCAGCATTTTGTGAGTGCCTGGACCATGTATTCAGAGTTTCCCTTGCCTTTTTTTATCCGCATATCAGCCTCAGAATATATGAGCTATATAGTACCTTTATGTTACAGGTAAGAAAACTGAAACCCAGAGGCTGGGTGATTTATCCAGGGTAGTACCATCAGGATGTGGTGGAGGTAGGATTTGACTGCAGCCATGCTGGTATGATCATAGAATCTAGGTACTTCAAGCTCTTTTCTCCATAGAACTGAACATATGTAGCTGTGTACATAAAGAGAGAAGGTGCTTTTCTTCCTTTTTTCCAGAATCCTAAGAACAGAAACCTATGCTACTAGACTCTCTCTTTGTTTTGGTTTCTGGTTTTGGGTTTTTTGTTTGTTTGTGTTTTTGAGACAGGGTTTCTCTGTATAGCCCTGGCTGCCCTGGAACTCACTCTGTAGACCAGGCTGGCCTCAAACTCAGAAATCCACCTGCCTCTGCCTCCCAAGTGCTGGGATTAAAGGCGTGCACCACCACTGCCCGGCCTGCTACACTCATTCTCTCCCTCTTCTTCTTCTTCTTCTTCTTCTTCTTCTTCTTCTTCTTCTTCTTCTTCTTCTTCTTCTTCTTCTTCTTCTCCTTCTTCTTCTCCTTAAGATTTATTATATATAAGCACACTGTAGCTGTCTTCAGACACACCAGAAGAGGGCATCAGATCTCACTGCAGATAGCTGTGAGCCACCATGTAGTTGCTGGGATTTGAACTCAGGACCTCTGGAAGAGCAGTCAGTACTCTTAACTGCTAAGCTATCTCTCCATCCCCTCTCCTTCCCTTTTTTCTTTCATTCCACAGCCTTTAAAAGTCAAAGCTAGGGGCTAGAGAAATGGCTCAGTGGTTAAGAGCACCGACTGTTCTTCCAGAGGATCAGAGTTCAATTCCCAGCAACCACATGATAGCTCACAACCATCTGTAATGAGATTTGATGCCCTCTTCTGGTCTGTCTGAAGACAGCTATTTATACAGTACTTATATAAATAAAGTAAATAAATTAATCTTTAAAAAAAAAAGTCAAAGCTAGTTGACTAGAGAGATGGCTCAGTGGTTAGGAGCACTTGATGCTCTTGTAAAGGACCCAGGTTCAATTCCGAGCTGTCTGTAACTACCTGTACCTCCACAGCAGTTAAGTATGGTACATACAGACAAAACACTTGTATACATACAATATAAGTAATAAGTCTGATGCACCCACATGTGAATGCACCCCACACACAGGTTTATACACATGAACACCAAAATGAAAACAGAACATCAGAGCCAGATGTGGTTGTGCAGGCCTTTAATCCTAGCACTCAAGAAGAAAAGACAGGTGGATCTCTGTGAGTTCAAGGCCAGTCTGGTCTACACAGTGAGTTCCAGGAAAACCACAGCTACATATTTCATATACAGCATTTCTTCCTCCCAGAGCCTACAAAACCCAAAACAATACTACCAGAGTCTCTTGCAGTCACACTGCATTATTCCCCTGCCACTTCCTTATTTTAGCATCTATGAGTTTGTCTGTGGAAGCATAAAGAGAGGACCCTTCTGACCCATATGATCAGAAGACATTCATATTTAGCTCTTCTACCTTACATTGTATTACCATCTCAGCCATTGCAATAAGACAAGAAAAAGAAGCTAGGAAGAATTAACTTTGGTGTTCTGTAATATGGAGGGGGAATGACCGTGTACAACCATGTCTAAGTGGGCACAGTGGCACATGACTGTGGTCTTAGATACTTGAGAAACTAAGGCAGAAGAGCCTCATGATCCTAGGAGTTGGCAGCCAACTGGACAACACAGAATGTGAAGTCTCAAAAAGTGGGAAGATTCAGGTGGTTCACATCTGTCTCAGCACTTGGCAGACTGAGGCAGGAAGACTTTGAGTTTGAGGCCATCCTGGGCTATGTATCAGGATTCATTCTCTCTCTCACACACACACCACTTCATATACCATATACAAAAGCAGGGAGCATCATATAGCTTAACAGTAGTATGTCTTTAATCCCAGCACTTGGGAGGCAGATTTCTGAGTTCGAGGCCAGCCTGGTCTACAGAGTGAGTTCCAGGACAGCCAGGGCTACACAGAGAAACCCTGTCTTGAAAAAAACAAAAAAACAAAAAAAGGGAGAGATGGCTCAGTGGTTAAGAGCACTGTTTGCTCTTCCACAGGTCCTGAGTTCAAATCCCAGCAACCACATGGTGGCTCACAACCATCTGGGATCTGATGCCCTTTTCTGGTGTGTCTGAAGACAGCTACAGTGTACTCTTATGCATAAATTAATAAATCTTTTTTTAAAAAAATTAAAGTAATCTATAGAAGAGCAGGACTTCTTGTGGGCTTGTCATTTTGCTTAGGGGGCCCTTGAAGATGAGAGGGCACTCAATGGAGGGTGGTATATACGAAGCAGAAACTTCCCTACTGAATGCAGAGGCACATGGACCTGTGTGAGGCTAAGACCAGCCTGGTCTACATAATGAACCTTGGGGTGTTTGCTTGTTTTTGTTGTTGTTGTTGTTGTTTTGAGTCTGGAGATGTGCCTCAGTTGATAGAGCGCTTGCATAGCATACTGTACAGGAAGCCCTAAATTGGACCTATTAAATGGGCTTAGTATTGCAAACTTGTAATCCCAGCACCGAAGTGAAGAAAGAATGATAAGACAGTCAAGGTCATAAGGAGGAAGTCTGAGGCTAGCCTGAGCTACATGACACACAGTAAAGAAGAAGGGGAACTGAGAGGCTCAGAGAGGTAAAGTCAAAGACCTCATGGCCACACAACCCACATCTTCAGTGCCAGGGTGCGAAGGTAGTCAGCCCGTCTCTCCCTCTCCCCCGTCACCGAAAGCTGCGTCTGTGTCCCTGTCTGTCTGTTTCTATTTCCACCAGTCCTTGTCTGTCTCCGCGCCTCTGCCTTGTGCGTCCCCCATCTGTGCCCAGAAGCCGCTGTCTCTCTCTGCGCCGGCCCCCGCACACCGCAGCTATTTCGGGGATTTTGGGTGTAGCAGAAAGCCCGACAGCTCGAAGGAGCGCTTCCTCCGGCCCCCAGCTCGGACCACGCGCAGCACGCGGCCGGCTCCTCCGTAGGATTCCCGGACGGGGAAGTCCCAGCGTGGGGCCGCAAGGAACTAGCTGAGGGGCCATTGCGCCCCCAGAGGCCTGCTGCCGCACCTGCACCCTTCCTAGCCCGCGTGCGTCACCTGTCATTATGGTAACATCATCTCCCCAAGCTTTGCGTCAGCTATTTGCTGACGTCTGCCGACGTCACACACACCCTTGGGAGAGATGAGCCAGCGATAGATGAAGGGGCTGGGAAGGTTCCAGACCCAGTCTGCAGGGGGAGCCACGGGTTCTAATGGAAGGTGCCTCTGGTCCTCTGCACAGGCAGGTGACCTTTGACCCGGGGCTCTCCAGCACAAACCAGATCCAGGACCCAGGGGCTGGCCGGAGGCAGGACCTGGGTTTGGTTCCGGGCTTAGGCAAGATGTTAAGACATCCCTCTAGTCAATGTAGCTGTTTTCTGAGTGTGTGCACTTGTGCCTCAGTTTACCCCTTTGATCGCACATTCTCTCATTGCTTTCCATCCAGATTGACAATTTTCAGCCCGAAGGTAGTTGTGGGCCTTTCTTGTGGTTTCTCAAGGAGATAGTTTTGGCAGCAGGTAGGGGAAGATTGCCCTGGGTAAAGTCTTGAGGGTCTCAGAGATAGGGGAGACTGAGGCAAGAGGAAAAACTCATTAGAAGATATGGAGTGGATCACTTACAAAGGATAATACTGGATTCAGAGCCACCGGCTGTTGATCCCACTGCTTGAGAGGAGAGGCAGGTGGTGATTGCAAGACCAGCCTGTGCAACACAGCAAAATTGTCTAAAAGAAGGAAGGAAAGAAAGAAAATAGTGTGGGGAAAGATGATGAAATAGGGGCACAGTAGCACAGATCTGTAAAGATCACATGCAGTAAGCTGAGGCAGGACCAAGAATTCGAGGGTAGCCTAGGCTACATAAGTTCCCCTCCCACTGCAACTTACTATGGCTTAAAGGGACTCTTTCTCACCCAAGTGTGGGAGGGCACACTCAATGGAAGGCTCAGAAATGAGAGGTCTGTATGTGCCCATTAGCTGCTCTCTGGGGTACCTAAGTAGCTGTATTCCTCCTGGCAACTAGACGTGTAAGACAAGCCCAGTTCCACCCATGTCCCTCCACAGAGGCCCCGAGAGACCCAGAGTTCTGCCGTGCCAATATGCTTGGGGCCGACCTACACCACCATCTCTCATCAAGCCCTGGTCGGGGCTGGACTTAGCCTGAGCCCTCGGATCCCGGAGTCCCTGCGATGCCAAGGCCCAAGTACCGGCTGATACTGCCTCGGATATTCATCACCAGAACCAATGCCAGCAGGTAGGCAGGAGGGGGGTCAGACTGGGAGGTAAGCATGGAAGAATTTAGCCAACCAAGAGCCCTTCCAGGACTCCCAACGTTGTAAATGTAGCTTACAAGTCTGAAGCCTGCTGATTTATTTGTGGCAGCTCTTCTAGGAGGAGCCCTGGCAGCCTCAGGAACCTTTTCCTAAGTCGCCTGAGTCAGCAGGGACCTACATGGATGAAGAGGGTTTGCACTCCTCCAGAGCCTTCAGGATACCCACTAAATTCACAGAGTGGAGGGGATGGCCTTTGACCTATGTGTGATGCAGCTGCCTCAGTTTCCCTGCTGGCAATATTCTTGATCCTTCAGCTTTAACCAGGATGGTAGTCCCATCTCAGAGTAGGCCCAAGGCTTGGGTGTCTGAAAAAAGACTAAGCCCTATCTGCACTTTTTTTCTTTAACAATTTTTATTTTGATATGCATTTGTTGTTTATTTATCTACCTAGTTATTTATTGTGTATCTGTGTCTTGGTCAAAGGACAAATTTTAAGATTCTCTCTTCCTACCATGTGGGTTCTGAGATCTGGCTCAAGTGGTCAGGCTTCGCAGCAAGCATCTTTACCTGCTGAGCCATCTCACCAGCCCACTAATTGTGCTTTCTAGCTATTTCTCATCTGAGTCCTCCCAGGGCATCCTAGCTCTGCCCGCCACATCTTGGCAAGAGCTCAGTTAGAGAGCCAAAGAGCTGAGCTGGCTGTGACTGCCAGCCTACCCCTGCTCAGACTCAGCTACCTGGTCCCATCTTTGTTACGGCAATCTCTCCTATCCCCAGCCCTCATCTAGTCCTTTGGAGGGTTCTAGGGTCTCTGCTTAAGCCATGGTACTTATTTCCAGATGAAAGGAAAAAGTCCCCTATCCCACACTCCAGCCTCTATTTAGTTCAAGTCCAGCTTGATTCACCTCAGTCCTTGAGCTTTTTTTTTTTTTTTTTTTTTTTTTTTTTTTTTTTTTTTTTTTTTTTTTTTTTTTTTATGGTTTTTCGAGAGACAGGGTTTCTCTGTGTAGCCCTGGCTGACCTGGAACTCACTCTGTAGACCAGGCTGGCCTCGAACTCAGAAATCCGTCTGCCTCTGCCTCTGGGATTAAAGGCATGCGCCACCACCGCCCATGTCCTTGAGCTTTCAAATACCAGTCTTGGCCCAGAGCCTTTTACTCGAAGCCTAACCCTCCCCCACTCCCCACCTCCAGGTTCACTGCCCTATGACACCTGTCCAGAGCTGGGGCCAAGGTTACTAGGTACAGCAGGGCAACGAGACACTTGCAAATCCCGTTCCTGAGAAAAGTAGGGGACAGGCACAATTCTGGCTTTGGGGAACACCTGGGGCTGTTGGTGGGGGGCCAGTTCTTATGCCGCGTTCCTTCGCCCGCCCACGCTAGGAATCCCCTCCAGCTAGAGAAAAGTGGTTGAGGAAGTTGGAAATTGGGAAAGGTTTGTTGCCTGTGTGTTAATAAGAACGGGAGTGGGGGCAAGAATACAAGGCCTGTCCCCCTAGGCGACCAGGAGAGGTGACGTACGGGGGCGAGGGCTTGGACCAAAGGACATTGCAGCGCCTGAGCAGCGATCTAGCCTGGGAGGGAAGTAGGATACGAGGGCGCATAGCACTCCACCCCCCAAGCCCAGCAGCCATCCGGGCTCAGCCAGAGCCGGGAGGAGGGATGGGGACGCGCTCGGATTCCCACTCGCTCTTTGCTCGTTCGCTCGGCACGGCGCTGAGGGAGGCGGGAGCGTGAGTCACGGCAACTCCGGATTTAGGTGCCGGAAGGGGGGTTCTGAGGGCGGGGGACGCGGGGAAGAGGCTCCGATTGTTTACTCGCCTGAAAACGACAGGGGTGGGGTTCACCCTCCATGGCTCTCCTATCCCAGCTACCCCTCCTACCTGCCTCAGTTTACCTTTCGAAGAAGAGCTTAAAGTCATTCAAAATTAAAGAGGGGGTGGTGATTGGGCCAGCGGGATTCCCAGAGGGTAGCGGCGTTTACCTCCAAGCTTGCCTATTTTAGTTCGATTCCAGAGGCCCACTAGGGAATCGTTAGGAGAGGATTGACTTCCGTAGAATATCCTCTGACCTCTCCTATCGACGGCATCTAATGGGTATTCGCAAGAACTGAGTGTGCACAGCTGGACCAAACTTGCTGCAGTAGTTGAGATAATGTAGCATTTGGATGATGAAGTGGGGGACTCGAGTGCCCATACACATACAAACAAAAATAATGCAAGAAAAATTTTTGAAAGATAAAGAGGTAGTGATACCTATATTTTAGCCACAGGGGTCCCAAAAGGACACACCCCCATACTTCAAGAGGCCTCCAGGCCGATCGCACACCAACACGCGTCCTCAGCCACAGTCAGACAACCGAGGAAGAATCGCATGCACAACCCGCACCAACATCCTCCCATCATAATGACAATACAGCGCCAGAGTGCGTGGGAAGGTGTGCACAGTCCTGGGCCATCGGAACAGACCCATCGGGACGCTCCGCCCGCCCCACCGGCCGCACACGTGCGCGCGCATTCTTACACCCCCGACAGCAGCAGCGGGAGCAGTCACCACGTGCGCGCACACACTTCCAGGCGGCATCGAAAACATAGACAACCCTCGGAAGGGGCCACGTGCGCTCACATCCCGCCAGGCGGTGGAGGAGCCACACGCCGTCATGGTCCTGCGTGCAATACTGCTGGCTTGCAGACACCGAGTCTTGGTGGCACGAGGACCACTCCCAGAAAAGGGGACCTGGGATAAAGGGTGACTGGGGTTCTAGAGCCGAGGAAACGACAGCCCCTGACTCCGCCCCAGCCTTGATGGATGCGGCTGAGTGACACCCCGCCAACCAGTCGGATGTCTCCGTCCTGATGCCATTAACCCTTTAACTCTTCGGTCCCTGTGCGTGCTTGCTGCTCCAAAGGGCTCTAGGAGATTGTCGCGCGTTAACGCCCCCTCCCCGGCGGGATTGGGCTGTGCGTGGGTGTGGAGGACCGCCACCCTCCTCTCTTTGGAGGAGGAGGGGGTGGCGCTGTGACAGTCGCCGGGCGGGCGGGGGGCAGGGAGGGGCGGGCCGGGGCGGGGAGTCGCGGCTGGCGCCGGGTTCCGAGAGCGCAGCGGGCTCCAAGCGCCAGGAGGACACCGGCGCCACCGCCGTCCGCGTTCTCCGCCCTTGGGCGCCATGGCCCCACTGAGGCCAGGAGCTCCTGTGGGTCCCCAAGCACCTCGGCCGTGGCGCCACTGAGCTCGGACAGGCCAGGGGACGCTTTGCCCCCGGGCGCCCCACAAGACAGAGCGGGAGCCATGGAGCCTCCGGCCGCCCCCTCGGAGAGGAGCCTGTCTCTCTCTCTTCCCGGGCCCCGGGAGGGCCAGGCCACCCTGAAGCCGCCCCCCCAGCACCTGTGGCGGCAGCCGAGGACCCCGATCCGCATCCAGCAGCGCGGCTACTCCGACAGTGCTGAGCGCTCAGAGCCAGAGCGCTCGCCGCACCGGCCCATAGAGCGCGCCGACGCCGTGGACACTGGCGACCGGCCAGGCCTGCGGACTACCCGCATGTCCTGGCCCTCGTCCTTCCACGGCACTGGTACCGGCGGAGGCAGCAGTAGGCGGTGAGATTTCCCGGCGCGCGGAGCGCACAAGCGCTCGAGGGGCGCCACGCGCAACGCTGGCCAAAGGGGGCGCTGTGGGGCGGGTAGGGGGGTCAGAGTGACCCGCGTGGGTGGAGAGGGGGCGCCACTGCACCAGAAGCCTTTTTACTTATGGGAGATCCAGGGTAAAGTTGAGGGTAGGGGGGAATTCATGCTGTTTTAGGGCTCTCTTCAAGCTTAGCCAGTATTGGTACAGAGCAGATAATAGAAAGGGTACCTCTTGGAGAGACTTACCGAGGCTGGAGTCATTATAGGGTGCCTGAAGAACCATGCTGTATACTTCCGATGGGGTAGCACACTAGGTGCTTCTAGTGGGCGGAGAATTGGATCAGGGCAGCCCTACAGTAGCTGGTGCTAGCCCAGGCCTATATTATGACTTGGAACAAGCCCCATCTAGGCAGTTAGGGCTTCATGGCACCCCAAGGTACCCCATGGACCTGTGCCAAGCGCATATGAGGTCCCATCAAAGAAGAATTTCCACCTTTCGGAAGTGACAGATAAAGGTGTGCAGAGTAGCTGGGATTCCTGCCATAGGTAGTCTCAGGGAGGGGTCTTGAGTTGTGTGTAACAGGCTTGGGCTGCCCACACTCTGCTATGAAGACAGTGGTTGTAACAGTGGCACAGTACTTCTGGGCTTCTGCAACTGTTCCAGGGTGACTATTTGGTGTCTGTCACAGAGCTGTAACAGCATGGCTGTATCTGCACTCCGCAGAGTGCAGTTGTGACATGGTGACAGTGACGGCTGGTTCTGCCATAGTGTCTGTGGTGGTGACAGAGTAACTGTCCTTGTGGGACATGGTTAATGTGGCATAGTGACTGTTTGCTATCAGGGCAGCAAATATATGACACTTTCCATGTCCCAGGGGACACCTCCTTGGTGGCGGGATATGTTCCACAGACTCAGAGGTTTGAGGCTGTGATATGTGCCTACCTTCCCTGAAGCCCTGTGAGTCAATGTGACCACTCTTGTGGCCAGCCAAGGCTGGCCTTGAACTTGCTTTAGCTTCCTGAGTGCTGAGACAACAGATGCACACCACTTTACCCAGCTCAGTCATGCTGTCAACTGTGTCTAGTGACAGCTCTAACAGTCAATACTGTGGCTGATAAGCCATGCATCATCTGCCCTGGGTACCCTAATTACTAGTGTCTTCTTGACATAGATAGTCCCAGTAATTACAGCCACTGTAAATGGAGCCCCCAGCTCTGACTGAGTTCACCAGGCCCCTGGGTGATTGACATTGTACATTCACTCACAATTGCCTATTCCCTTGGAACATCTGTAAGATGTCACAGCTGGGCTTCTCATGCCTGAGTCCCAAAACGAGGCCCCCTTAGACATGACTGTAATCTAGCAATATCTTTCTGGGCACCCCCAGTTCCCACAGCTCTACAAGGACCCCCCCTTAGTATGCCTCAGCCCAGCTGCTTGAGTCCCCACCAGGAAGTGCCAAGCTCCTGAGATCCCCACCCCCATAGGGAACTAGGAGAGAGAAGCTGTTAAAAAAAAAAAAAAAAAACCAAAAAACAAAAAACAAAAAACCTCACATCAACAGGAAATGCCAAGCCTGAGACTTGGAGCCTCTGTGAGGGTGCAGGGGGTGGAGCTCCAAAAATCAGGCCCTATTCCCTTTTAAGGCTCTGGGGACCTCCTGTCCCCTGGTGAACAGTGACTGAGTGGTAGTAATTATAGTCCATATGCCCTTTCCTTAATGGCTCACTCCTGGGGCCCTTTCTGCTTATCTCTACCCCTCCCCTTTACCTCTTTACCGCCCTCTTTGCCAGTAGCCTATGAGGGATCCCTGTTGAACTGGTGAAGAGACTGCAGATCAAAGAGGTCAAAATTCCTTTTTCCTACGTCAATCTCAGACAAGGGCCTCCAAGTTTCTGGTTCAGGTCTCCCTGGTACCTTTGCATGAGTGCCCTCTGAACCGTGGCTTCCAGTTAGGCACTACTCAGCAGGAATCAGTGTGGGTCCTGATGGGTCAGTGTGAGAAGGGCTTTACAGAGATTGTTGCCCGTGGACTTAGAGGAAAACAGGATGCCTCAGTGCTTGTCCTGTAGTGAGAAATCAAAAACAGGAATCTTGGCCTGTCTCTGAATCAGCTCAGGTTTCGGTTTCCCTGCGGGAGTTTGTGGCCTGTGGAGGCCGCAGCTGGGACATTTGAGTGGCTTGTGGACTGAGAGATGGCATTGGTGCCAGCGTCCTGCACAGAAAGAGGAGGGGGACCAAGAACATATGCAGTTCAGCTTCTGCACACATGGGATCCCCTCCACTCTCCATTGTGGAGCCCAGGTAACGAGCGCAAAGAGGGGTGCAGCCACCCCTCTAGGCTGATAACAACCCACTCCTGGGAAGGCACTTTTAAAATTCGAGGTGGCCTTTGCACTCAGTCCTCAGATCTGGCCCTGGGGTAGGGGGGTGTACGTGAGATAGTGTTCCTGGCACGGCCTATGGGGCTGAGTCACAGCCTCACTGTGATCTGTCAAAGACAGATGGAAGGCGAGGAAAGGCAGAGGCGAGAGGAGAGAGGGGGCACAGAGCTGGCCTCTTACCACTCATTGGACCTTCCCACTTTCTCTTCATTTAGAGGAGTGATTTCTGGCTCCCCCCAGGGATGAACATACAACCGGGCTAGTGTCTCTCTCGTGGGTGATGTCTGATTCCACTGGGGTCCTCTGCCCTTGTCCCTGCTGCACTCCCACAGGCCAGTCCCTGTACTGGGAACTTGGCTCTGGGAGCTCCCTCTGCTGGACTTCAAGAAACGTGCAATCTTGGCTCTCATAATATTATTTCATGTTTATTGAAAGCCTCGGGGAGCTGGGAGCCAGGCCAGCCAACCACAGACTGGGACAGTGTGGTGTCCTTGTAACTCCACACTACTTAGGCCACTGTAGCACAAACAGTCAGTTGGTGGACACTCCTGGAGAAACTTGAAAGAAAAGTTGGCCCAGGAACAATTCCCAGCCCTCCCCTGCCTGAGTCCTAGGCAACCTCTGGATACACCACCTCTGGGGTGCAGCTCACAGCATCCTTAGCTGTGGACTTTTTTTTTTTTTTTAAGATAGGTTCTCACTACATAGCACTGGCTGTCTTAGAACTTGCTGTGTAGACCAAGCTGGTCGGGAACTCTCAGTGAACGTAACACCGTTGCCCTCTGGAGTTCTGGGAGTGAAGGCCTGTCCTCACTAACTTTGTTTTCTTTTGCTTTTTGAGACAGCATCTCCCTGTGTAGGACATCTTGGCTGTCCTGGAGCTGGCTGGGTAGACCAGACTGGCCTTGTATTTGTAGAGATCTTCCTGCCTCTGCTTCCTGAGTACTAGGTTACAGGTGTGTGTTTCCATGCCTTGTTATTTGAATTTTTAAAAATTATGTGTCTGTGGGTGGGCATATGCATGTGAGGGCAGGTGCCTACAGAGACCAGAGGCGTGGAATCATCTGGAACTGCCATTACAGGAAAGTGCCGGGATTCCCGTAAGCCGTGAGCCATCTCCATGAACTTCTTTACCAGAGTGAAGTGGCCAAGGTCACAGATGAATGACAGGGTGGAAGTGACAGGAAGATTCAGGTCTCCACTCTGGAACAGTTCTCTACTACTTCTTTAGATTTGGATGAAGTCTTCCCTCTGTGATCTAGAGCAAGGACAGTTTTTCTCTGAGCCTTGTTTTTAGTATATTCTGTTTTATTTTTTATACTGTGTGTATGTTGTATGTGTATGTGTGCTTTTGCATTTGTGTGCCTGTGTGTATGGTGTGTGTGTGTGTTGTATGTGTGCCTGTATGTGCGTGTATGTATGGTTTTTTTTGTTTGTTTGTTTGGTTGGTTTTTTGGTTTTTCGAGACAGGGTTTCTCTGTGTAGCCCTGGCTGTCCTGGAACTCACTCTGTAGACCAGGCTGGCCTCGAACTCAGAAATCCGCCTGCCTCTGCCTCCCAAGTGCTGGGATTAAAGGTGTGCACGACCACCGCCCGGCCATGTATGTATGTTTTATGTGTGTTGTATATATGTTGTGTGTATGCTTGTTTGTGTATGTTGTGCATGTGTGTATGTTATGTGTGTGTTGTGTATGTGTGTGTGGAAACTGAAATCAGCATGTGCATGTTCCTCTATTGCTTCCCCCCCCCGCCCCCCGTTCATTTTATTTATTAGTGTGTGTATGGCTGAGCATGGTGCACGCACCTTTAATCACAGCACTTGGGTAGCAGAAGCTGGTGGATCTCTGTGAGTTTGAGGCCAGCCTGGGCTACATAATGAGTTCCAGGCAAGCCAGGACTTCACAGTGAGACCATGCCTGAAAAAAAACAGAAACCATGAAATATTCTTACATTTTTATTGTTATTAATATTGTGTGTGATCTGGGTGAATTTAGGCTAGTACAAATGCAAAGGTTAAAAAAAAAAAAAACAGTTTTAGAAGTTAGTTCTTGCCGGGCAGTGGTG
>NW_022196906.1:15303340-15324832 GCF_008632895.1 Mastomys coucha
AGAAGAAGAAGAAGAAGAAGAAGAAGAAGAAGAAGAAGAAGAAGAAGAAGAAGAAGAAGAAGTTGGTTCTTCCTTCTACTGTGAGTTCTGTGAATGATACTAGGTCCCGAAGCCTGCATAACAAGTATCTTTACCCTCTGAGGTGCCTTGCCAGGTAAAAACTTATGTGTGTTGACCCGAGTGTATGTATGTGTGTCAGGTGTGTGCAGGTCCCTTTGAAAGTCAGAAGAGGATGTCAGATCCTCTGTACCTGGAGAGCACACTGTGGTCTGCCCAGTGTGGGTTTTATGGACCAAACCATGTCTTCTGCAAGACCAGTGCATATTCTAAGGCACCAAGCTCTGTGTCGAGCCCAGCATTTTACTTTTGGGATGCAATCCTTCACTGAGCCTTGCTTGATTTTTCTGCTGCTGGCCAGCTCCCCACATAGGTGTGCCTGCAGACTTGGGCATCTGGCCAAGTAGCCATCTACCCTTGTTTGTTTGTTTGTTTGTATCTCTGTGTGTAGACCAAGCTGGCCTCATGTGTGTGCTACCACGGCTGGCTTACCTTGTTTTTTGAGACCGTGTCTCTCAGTGGCCTGGAGTGCCTCACTTAGATGAAGCTGGTTGGCCAGTAAGTCCCAGTCTGCACCTCCCTTGGCTCTGTGAATACAAGTTCTTGCCACTGACAGATTTTGTTCTTTAATTTTTTTTTTTATCATTTATCCTATGCGTATGGATGTTTTACCTGTATGTATGTCTGTGCAACGGGTACATGTTGTGCCCATGAAGGCCAGAAGAAGGCATTTGATCCCCTGGGACCAGAGTTACAAGTGGTTGTAAGCCTATAATATGTGTAGGTGTTAGAAATCAAATGCCAGGCCCTCTGTAAGAGCAGCCAGTGCTCTTAAGCATTGAGCTATCCCTCCAGCCCTGTTTTTTTGTTTGTTTGTTTTGTTTTGTTTTGTTTTGTTGTTGAGATAGGGTCTTACTATATAGCGCTAGGGTTCTGGAACTCAGTAGTAGACCATGTTTGCCCAGAACTTGTGTGCTTTTTTTAGTTGTTGTTGTTTTGTTTATTGAGACAGGATTTTAATCCTGACTGTCCTGGAACTTGCTCTGTAGACCAGGGTGGCCTTGATCTCACAGATCTGCCTGCCTCTGCCTCCTGAGTGCTTGGGATTAAAGGCATGCACCACCATTGCCTGGCTACTTTTCTTTTTAAGGATTTAGTTATTTGTATTTATTATGTATGGTTGTTTTGTTTGCATCTTATGCCTATGTGCCATGTGTGTGCAGCACACTCAAGGGCAACAAGAGGGTGCCAGATCCTCTGGAGCTGGAGTTACAGTCATCCTTCGCTGCCTGGGACTGCTGCTGGGACTGCTGAGATCCCAGCCTGTGCTGGGCCATCTCTCCAGCTGTTTTTTACCCCTCTCATTGCCTTTCTTTTGATTTATTTTGTGTTGTGGGAGATTCAGGGGCCCTGTGGCAAGCCTGTGGAGGTCACTTGTAGGAGCTAATTCTTTCCACCGTATGTTCCCAGGCACTGAATTCAGGCCTCAGGCTTGCAACATGTGCTTTTACCTGCTGAGTTTCTTGACTTGAAAGAAATCAAATGCAGCCGTCCTTATCTCCCTTACGTGGTGGCTTCGGCCTCCTCATCTGTAAGGTACCCTTGTTTCTAGACATGCTCCACTAAGACTGTCTGAGTTCAGTTGATGGACTGCTTGTCCAGCATTCAAGAAGCCCCACTTTCATCCCTAACCTCAGAAATCACTCCTGCCATCTGAGCCCTTGGGAGGCAGGTGAAGAGAGTTGGGAGTTCACAATAATACACTGCTACATAGCAACTGCCAGGGCAGCCTGAGCTACATGACACCTTGTTTCAAAAAAGAAAAAAAAATGCCTTGTTGTCTGGAGTTCTCAGACAGTGGTTGAGGTAGAAATAACAAAGTCATCAGATAACGCAGATGACGCATGGGACAGGAAGCACAGAGGAATCCCGAGGTCAGGCAAGGTGACATTTGAGCAGAGACCTAGTGAGTATGAGTGTGTCTGGTGGCAGAAGGTGCTAGCCAGAGAGGAAGGCCTATGCAAAGGTCCTGAGACAGAGTGAGAGGGAGTGCAAGAGGGAGTTTCTAGGTCTTGGTCAGGAATGGCTGAAGACCTCCTTTTACAGACTGAGGAAGGGACAGAAGCTGAGTGTGACAGTCACATAAAATCCTAGCATTCTGAAGACTGAAGCTGGAAAATGATACAATTCTTAAAATTTTTATCTTATATGTATGAGTATTTTGTCTGCATGCATAATGTATATTCCTGGTGTCCTGCTGAGACCAGGAGAGGACATTGGATCCCCTGGAACTGAAATTCTAAGTGGATGTGAGCTGCCATGTGGTTGCTGGGAGTTTAATCTGGGTCCTTTGGATGAGCAAGGGACTTGGTACCCTTTTCTGGCCTCTGTGGGCACAGCAAGCACATGGTACACATACATAAATGTAGGCAAAATACTTAGACACATGAAATAAAAATTTTTAAATCTTTTAAAAGAAAGAGAAGCTGGGCCATGTAGTGGTGGCACACGCCTTTAATCCCAGCACTTGGAAGGCAGAGGCAGGTGGATTTCTGAGTTTGAGGCCAGCTTGGTCTACAGAGTGAGTTCCAGGGTATACGGAGAAACCCTGTCTCGAAAAAGAAAAAAGAAAAAAAGGAACACACTGCTTTCACAGAAGGAGCCAGGTTTAGTTCCCAGAACCTATATATCACAGGCTCACAACTGCCTGTGACTACAGCTTCAAGAGATCAACGTTGTCTTTTAACTTCTGTGGATACCTGCACTTGCCTTGCATATACATACATGCTCACAGGCATATAATACATATCTTTTTTAAAAAATATTTATTTATTTATTTATTTTATATGAGTACACTGTAGCTGTCTTCAGACACACCAGAAGAGGGCATCGGATTCCCATTACAGATGGTTGTGAGCCACCATGTGGTTGCTGGGAATTGAACTCAGGACCTTTTGAAGAGCAGTCAGTGCTCTTAACCACTGAGCCATCTCTCCAGCCCCCACAATACATATCTTTAAAAATAAAATTTTTTGTTTGTTTTTAGAGATGGTTTCTGTGTGTGGCCCTGGCTGTCCTGGATCTCTCTGTAGACCAGGATAGCCTCAAACTCAGACTCAGGGATCTGTCTGCCTCTGCCTCTGCTGGGATTAAAGGTGTGCATCATTACACCCGCAAGAATAAAATAAATTTAAAAAAATTATTTATAGAAATCCAGTTCTAGTGCTGGGCGTGGTGGCGCATGCCTTTAATCCCAGCACTTGGGAGGCAGAGGCAGGCGGATTTCTGAGTTCAAGGCCAGCCTGGTCTACAGAGTGAGTTCCAGGACAGCCAGGCCTACACAGAGAAACCCTATCTCGAAAAAAAAAAAGAAAGAAATCCAGTTCTAGGGGTTTGTATTAATCAGAGTTCTGTAGAATCATAGAACTTATGGAATGAATCAATCTCTCTCTTCTCTGTCTCTCTCTCTCTCTGTATGTGTGTGTTCTCATATGGACACGTGGTGTATATATCTATATATACATATATATAAAGGGCATTTATTAGAATAACTTACAGGCTGCAGTCCTGCTAATTCAACAATGGGCAGCGGTGAATGGAGAGTCCACGAATTTACTATTTGTTCAGTCCACAAGGCTGAGTGTCTCAGCCAGTCTTCAGTATCTGCTGGAGTCCCAACAAACTGGGCTCTAATGACAGTGAAGGAATGGATGTGCTACCAGGGCAAGGGCAAGCAGACAAAGAGCAAAAGCTTCTTTTTCTATATCCTTCTATGAGCTTGCAACAGAAGGTGTGGCCCAGGCTAAAGGCATGTCTTCCCACCTCAAGATCAAATCACAGGTGTGCCCTCTGCTGGGGATGGTGGCTTATTCCAGACATAGTCAGGTTCACAACCAAGGGTCCCTATCGCAAGGTCTGAGGACATGGTATATCACTTAATAGTATTGGCTACTCTTAGAGAGGATCTGGATTTAGTTCCTAGCACCTACATAGTAGCTCAGTACTGTTCCAGAAGATCTGGAGGCCTCTCTGGGCACTAGTCATCAACAGACAGACATACATGCAAGCAAAACTGTAGATACACAATCAAAATAAATGGTTTTTAAAAATTCAGCCCTGTTCCTTCCAGGTTGGGTAACCCTGTCCAAGTGACTGGTCCTTTCTGGCCTCTGGTTTCTGTATCTCTGAAATGGTCCTGGTAAGAACCCACCACTAGCTCTCTTCTAGCCTGTGGTACATGCCTTTAATCCCAGCACTTGGGAGGCAGAGGCAAGCAGATCTCTGAGTTCAAGGCCAGCCTGGTCTACAGAGCAAGTTCCGGGACAGCCAGGGCTACACAAAGTAACTGTGTCTTGAAAAACAAAAACTAAACTAAATAAAACAAAACACAAAACCCACTATCAAGGGGAGTTCTAAACAACACAATGTAACTACAGTGGAAGTTACACAATGGAAGTACAGGGACTTTAGCCAGTCCGTGGACAAGAATGTGCTGCTTCCCCATTGGTCTGAGACTTTCCTGGGTCCTGGTGGTTGAGGCCTGGATCTTAAAGTGATGGTGTAGGAATTCTCAAACCTGCAGTCTGTCTCTTTGCTTTTCAGGGGACTGTGGCCAAGACCGTAGGCATTTTATCTGTCATAAGCAAAGCAGTCATGTGCTACTGACATCTAGTGGGTAAGACAAGAAACACTGTGGTTGCTTCACAGGACAGCCTCCCAGAACAAAGGTCGTTTAATCCCCAAGAAGCAATAGGGCCAAGGGTTCGAAGCCCCAAGTTTGCAGCAAAGTGACACCACATCTGGGGTCAGGGAAAACTGCTTCTTTCTAAGGATTTTTCTATGCAGTTAAAAAGATTAAGTTCATTTTTATTTATTTTTATTTTACCGCACTAGGATGACACCCAGGGCCTGAAACATGCTTGGCATGTGCTCTGCCTCTGAGTGACACTCCCAGTTCACAATCACTGTGGGAGTGGACTGCAGGACACCTTGCCGCCACTGCATTGTATGACATTCTGATTGCTTCTGTGGGGCACCATGGCTTCTATACACATCCAATACAGTCCTCTCAGACCAGAAAACTTTTGTTTTAGAAAAAAAAATGAAAATTTGTATTTCTGTCACACGTATGAGAGTTTTGCCTCCATGTGTGTTTATATCCCACGTTTGCAGAGCTGGAAGAGTCCAGAAGGGGGCATCAGATCTCCCTGGTCCTGGAGGATTGTGAGCTAGTATGTGGGTGCTGAGAATCAAACAAGCCCAGGTCCTCTGGAAAAGCCACTCTCCAGCAACCCCCTCCCCCAACTTTTTTTTTTAATTACATTCATTTACTTATTTTGGGATGGGGGTGAGTGAGCCTTGATTTACATGGGGAAGCTTTCGGGGGTCAGTTCTCTCTCTCTGTCACGTAGGCTCCAAAGATTGGCTCAGGTCCAAAGCCTCTATCTGCGGGGTATTTCTGTGTCGCGCCCCTGTTCCCCAAGACTCCCCACTCTTCAGCTGAGGCAGAGTCTCCCCATATAGACCAGGCTTGCCTTAAACCCTGATTCAATCGCCTTTCCAAATACTTGGGTGACAGGTGTACACCAACACACCCAACTTCAAATGCATTTAAAAAACAAATCTTGGGCAGTAGGGCTGGCTCATGGGATAAAGGCACTGCTTTTCTTGTCACAAAAAGGGCTGTCCTGGGCCCCACAGGGTCACAGTGGTCACTTCTTGGATCCCCAGGTGGTCACCCTCTGTGGTCTACTTGGGCCTGCCTCTCTAGGCAAGATGTGTTCTTGGGGTTACCTCATGAACTGTGTGTGGGGGGGCAGTCTCAAAGTAGGATGCGGAAGAGTTGGTCTTAGACTTGTATAGGTGAGGCGCTGCTCACCACCTCCCTCTCACTCTTTCCCTCCCTCCCTCCCAGCACAGGGTCTTGCTATGTAGCCCTGACTGCTCTGGAACTCCTGCTGTGTAGACCAGGCCTTGAACTCATACAGTCCCAAGAGAGCTGAGAGGAAAGGCCTGAGCCTTCCTGCCTAGGGGTTCTGGGATCTTATGAGGTAGAAAGAATACTGTGGGTGTGGCTTGGTTGATGGAATGTACGTCTAGCACTCACGAGGCCTGGGTTCCAGCCCCAGCACTAAGTACACTGGGCATGGTGTCTCACGCCTGTAACCCTAGCACTTGAGGAGATGGAGGCAGGGGGATCAGCAGTTTACATTGGGACTGCCACAGAGCAAGTTTAAGGTCGGCCTGGGCTACAGGAGACTGCTTAGATAAGCAGACAGACCGGGCTGATAAGGACATCAGGAGAGCTACAGGCTGCACTCTGAGGCATTCCCAAGGTGGCGGATGCATCAGATTATGTCCTAAAATCTGGGAGTGGAGCCAGTAAAAGGGCTCCGTGGGTAAGGAGGATTGCTGCCAAGTCTGCTGTGCTCTGTCTAATCCCTGGATCCACATGTGGAAGGAGAAAATTAACTGCTGAAAGTTATCGTCTGACCTCTACATGTGCACTGTGCCTTGCATGCATGTATACAAAGGGGAGTGCACACACACAATAGTAAATAATAAATGATATAAAGCAAGAATTAAAATCTAGCTCTGGCCTAAGAGCTGTGAATTAACCTACTGATACCCTTGTCTTTAGGGTTTGTCAGCAATTTGGTAGTATCACCATGGTCTGGTCACATGCCTTGTGTCCAGAGATATGCCCAAGCTTATGTGGGGGCCTCAGCACTTGTGGGAGACATTCTAGGGTGCTGTGGAGCCACTATAGGGTGGAGGGACATGAGGCAATGTGGGGACATTTCTTGCCATGTGTGAAGGACTATAGGATATGGGGGATCCCCATTGGCTTGTGGATATTGCCTTTGCCTGTGGGAGATGGGCCCAGGGGTGCTGGGAATGGTGTCTATGCATGCTGTAAGAGAGTTTTGGAAAATCTGAGCAGCTATTCATGGTGGCTCACACCTTAATCCCAGGACTTGCAAGGCAGAGGCAGGTAGATCTCCTGAGTTTGAGGCTGCTCTGGTCTCATAGGGCGCTCCAGGCCAGCCAGAACTACACAGTGAGACCCTGTTTTACTCTGACCCCCCCCACACACACACACACTCAAATAAGTAGTAAATTAAAAAAAATCAATCTGAGAAGCTGTGTCAGTGAGACCCCCTTGGGCACTCAGAACACCACCGGGATTTGTGGATGCCCTCGAGATTCCTGGTGTACCCTGGTCTTTGGGAGTGGGATGACTCAGAAAGAAATGACATCTAGGGGTCTGTGGCTACCAACTTCAAGCAGCGTGCCTTGGAGAAAGGCGGCTGGGCTTCCTGAGGTCTGAGACTCCGGCCCGGCTCCGCCCCGAGGGCGGCCCGAGCGCAGCCGGAAGGGCCGAGGCGGGCGGGAGGCGCATGGCGCGGCGGGGCTGGGGCCGCATCCCCGAGCCGCGCGCGGCGGCCTGCCCGGAGGCGGCGGCCGAGGACGACGCGTTTCTGCCCGGGCCCCCCACGGTGTCCGCGTTCCTCAGCAGCACAACCGCGACGCCCTACAGACGCCTGCGGCTCTTCCGAGGCAGCGTACAGGACTGGGGCCGCCAGGCATGGGCCGGGTGAGTGCACACCGCTCAGGACACGGGTTCGAGGCTATACTGCGATCTCCAGCAAGGCTGTCTGTGGGGCTCCGGGAGGGGGCTGCGGCTTGCTTACTGCAGCCTCCCGTTTTCTTCTTCCGTTTGAGGTAGAGATAAAAATCATCCTGCCCTCTAGAGTTGCTGTGGAGAAATCTGATAGGGCATGCAGTAGGTGCTCAATAAATGCAGGGTCTCTCTCACTTCCTGTGCTTACATGAAGCTGTGGTTATGTCTTAGGGGACTTGAGGCCTATTCAGCATCCATTATGACCCCAGGACCTATGTTCTTTTCTTTTTTTTCTTAGGGGTTGGGGAGATGGCTCAGAGGTTAAGAGCACTTGCTGAGGTTCAGTTCCCAATACCACATCACACGTAAGGGACTCACAACCACCGTTACCTCCAGCTACACAGAACCAATGCCCAGTACTCACAGGCACATTCATGCACACATACGTAAGCATAAATACAAGGATTTCAGGTTCGCCCCCCCCACTCCCGTGACAGGGTTTTTCTGTGTAGCCCTGGCTGTCCTGGAACTCACTCTGTAGACCAGGCTGGCCTCGAACTCAGAAATTCACCTGCCTCTGCCTCCCAAGTGCTGGGATCAAGGGTGTGTACCACCACCCAACCAAAAAGTATTTTTTTAAGTTATGTGCTCTTATGTGTGTGTGCACATGTTCCGGTGCCTGTGGAGGCCAGAAGAAAATGCTGGGTCTCCCGGAGCTGGAGTTATCAGCAGCCATGAGCCACCCAGTGTAGGTGCTGGGATCCACACGCAGTCTAACTGCTCAGCTCTGGCTAGCTTGGACTTCACTGTCCACCAGGCTGGCCCTGAAACTGAGAGATCTGCCTGCCAGCCTCTGCCTCTCCTGTGCTGGGATTAAAGGTATGAGGCACCATGCCTAGTTCCTTTCTCTTTTTTATTTTGTGGGTTAGCTTTTTTTTGTTTTTGTTTTTACTTTTTATGTGTGAATGCTTCACCTGAATGTGTGTCTGTGCACCATGTGTGTGCATGGTGCTTTTGGAAGCCACAAGAGGGCACGGGATCCCCTACAGATCCTTGTGAGCCGCCATATAGAGAGTGAGTATTGAATTCCAGGCTGTCTGGGGGAGCAAACAGCCTGTGCTTTTAACCACAGAGCCATCTCTCCAGACGTGGTTTTGTGTTTTGGATTTTGTTTTGAGACACAGTCTCATGTAACCCAGGATAGCCTCCAGCTCGCTGTAGAGCCAGCCAAGGGTGATATTGAACTTCTGCTCCTCCTGCGGCTACCTCCTGAGTGCTAGGGTTATAGTCATGGTATACCAGGAAGGTTCAGGCCAAATCCTTTGTGTGCATTAGACAGGTGCTCTACCATCTGAGCCTAACTCAGCCCTGCGGTTTTGAGGTAAGGTCCCCACTCTGTAGCCCAAGCCGTCCCAGGCCTGAGCTAACACACCTGAGAACAAGTTTGTGTTGAGTTCTGCCAGCTGCTAACAGCCTGTGAAGTGACATGATGTTGCCTTATGGGGGTGGGTTTGATTCTGTGTTCCTCCACTCCCCAGCTCCGCCTCCAGGCTTGTCACTCAGTTCCTCCCCAGGGTCTTTGGTAGTGTTCCTGCCTTATGGCACGGAGGTATGGATAGTTGCCTCATCAGACTGTGGATGGGCTGTGGGGACAGAAAGCCTCAGGAAGCAGCCTGGAAACCACATCCGGTGTGCCTTCCAAACATCCCTTTCTCCTGGAGACTGAACTTTGTGGTAGCCTGGATATGGACCCATATCCAGGGTTGCTGGGTCTTCTCCCTGTCACTGGGCCTGTTGTTCTCCAGGCACTGGAGTACACTTGTTCAGGGCAGATGCTGTTGGGAGTCACCCTGGGCACTGGGCAAGAAGTGGGTGGAGGAAGAAGAGTAGAGGTTTAGCCTTTAGGATGGGGCAAGGTGTAGGGGACACAAATGTCCCTTGGGTTTGATTCTGTGCCTGTCTTCCTTTTTGTCCCTCCACTCCTCAGCTCCACCTCCCAGCATAAGTCACCCAGTCCCTCCCTAGGGTCTTGATTGCCTAGCCTTGCACTCCGCCCTCCGGGGTGCATCTGGTTCCCCCGCGGGCACACGGTGGCGATCTGAGACTTGGAGGTGGCTCAGCTCGACGTCAGGCTGGGGAGGGGTAGAAGGCGGGGCCGGGGCAGAGGGAAGGGCTGCGGGCTGGGAGCCGGGGTAACCGGAGCCCCGGGCGTCCCCAAGGCCCGGGGTGGGACCTGCGGGAAGTGGGCGCTCAGTTTCACAGGGCTCTTCTGCAAGAGGGAGGCAGGCGCTGCGGACATTAGTGTGAGGAGGACGCAGGCACCCGGGTGCTCGCGTCCCGTGGGGGACCACGGGGGTGGTGCCAGGGGCTAGGACGCGACAAGTGTGGAGGCGGTGCCGGCGATTGCTGGCACCTCAGGCCTGGCGTGCAGCGCCGCACACCCTTCCGTGCAGCAGCTGGTCCCCAATGCCAGCCCCGACGGCGCTTGGCTCTCATGCGCTCCAGTGCAGCACCCCGGGCCCGGCCCCGACCCCCAGCCTTGGCATTGCCCCTAGGACCGGAGTCTCTGACCCATTTCTCCTTCAGCGAGGAGGACACTCTTCGACACCCGCCGGGCAGATGTGTCAGGTGGGTGGCCTGTAGCCAGTTGCCTTTCTTTGTGACCTGACGTCGCTCTTGCCTGTTTGTGGGAAGAGGACCCTTTCCAGAGTAGCCACCCTTTGGGGAATCCCCTAAATAGCGTCCCAGATCTAACAAGAGACCCTGCCCCTTGCCCTAACCTTAATAATTGTGGGTGCCGGCTGATGGTAGGGCTCCAGAACTAGGTGCGAATTTCCACCTCAACCTGCCTATTCAAAATTAAGGTTCCTTGGGCCTTTCTGTTCCCTTCAAGCTGAGTATCTAGCACTCTCCCTGGCAGCAAATACGGGTGTCCAGCCTGTCACCTGGGCTCCATTCCCAAGCCATTGGCCAAGAGCCAGGCCTTACACAGTTTCTCCAACCTCTACCCCCACCCCACCCCTAGCTGGGGCAGTCAGACTGAAAGCCAAGCCCTGGTGTGTGGGGGAAGGTGCCTGAGAGTGCCCTAAGGGCATTTTGAGTTGGGTGGGTAGAGCTTTGCCAGGAAGTGACCTTTAAGTTTTCTGGAGTTAAGACATCTCTTCCCTGCCCCACTGCACAATCTGGTCAGAAACCCTGATGGACACAGACACACCATTTCCAACAAAAACACACAGGGCCACACCCCACAGACGGGTTAAGCTAGGTCACCAAGTGTTTGCTATTCTAGACTTTACCAGGGTCTCCAGGTTAGTCAAGGCACTGGGAGAATCCTGCAGGTGACCTATGACCAGAGCAAGTGATCACAAATGTTAACAGTTACAGAACTGTTAGAGCCTGGTATATACACCTTCCCTTTTCCAGGAAATACCCCAACACACGCTTAACTACTCCGGTCAGAGACAGCCATAGTGTCTGTGCGAGACATTCTTGTGAGGTCACAGAAACGTGAAAACAGACACCTGGGCAGTCAGGACACCTGACCATCCCCATCATGTGTAGTTAGTTCTGTATGACAGGTATGGACACACAGGTCCCCTGCCCTAGACCTTTACATGTGCCAAGACTTGACATCCAGTCCCACAAACAGCAGTGGCACCTGGCACCGTGAGCCCGCCTGGCCAACACATGCCAGAGCTGGCACTCCACCTCCGAGTGACCTTCACAGAACGAACCAATCCTTTCTACAGAGCCTTTCTGCCACTTCCTCTGAGGCAAGCAGGTGGAGAAGGGCAAGGAGCCTGGGAGACAGCAGGCCTATCTTTTATACTTTACCCCCAGAATGCAGAGCCTAGCAGCCCCAGGTTCAAAGCCACCCCTAACCAAATTATTCACTGTTTTGTTTATTAAGCCAAGATGGCCTCTAATTTGCTTTGTAGCTGAGAATGACCTTGAATAGCTGATCTTGTCTCTACCTTCTGGGGTGCAAGGATGGCAAGCATGTACCCATCACACCTGTTGGTGCTGGGATGGAACCCAGGGCTCTGTGCGTGTCTGGCAGTGCCTTACTGCTGAGCTCTAGCCTAGCCCCACACATCTCTCACCTCCTCATGGTCAGTTTCCTTGCCTGGAAAATGGGGTGCTAATGCATGTGTGAGCCTATGTGCCCAGCATGGAGCACACTCAGTGGTATTTGTGTTTGTGTCCTTAGCCATCATTACATTCTCTTATTATCTGGCTCACAGCAGAGGTTATAGGACAACTTACAGATAGAAGCCCATGCTTTCTTTCCGCTGTGGGAGTCCCTGGGATATTGAACCTTTTCCTGCTGAGCCACATCACTGGCTCCTTGCCTTACTTTTTTGAGACTGTCAGTCACTGAACCGGAAGCTCACTGATGGGGCAAGGTTATGTGGCTAGGGAGACCCAGGACTCCTGTCTTCGCCGGTCTGCTGCTGTTATCTAGACACAGACCCTTCTGCTTATGTGACCAGTACTTTCCTGACTGCGTTGTCTCCCGAGGTTGCATCAAGAGTCTAGAGCAGCCAGGTAGTGGTGGCGCACGCCTTTAATCCCAGCACTTGGGAGGCAGAGGCAGGCGGATTTCTGAGTTCGAGGACAGCCTGGTCTACAAAGTGAGTTCCAGGACAGCCAGGGCTACACAGAGAAACCCTGACTCGAAAAATTAAAAAAAAAAAAAAAAAAAAAGAGAGTCTAGAGCAGGTCATTTTAGCCAATGCTGTCTGGGTGGTGGCTATAGTGCCAACATCTTGTCCTCTCTCAGTATAGTTTGTGACTTTGCCACCTGTTGAGATTTCTCTGGCTGACTTTGGGCCACCCACAAAGCTAGTGACAGACAGGAGGGGCAGGGGTCTCTTTTCCTTAAATTTGTATTTTTGTGTGCATGTACGTATGTGTATATGAGCGTGTGTATGGCAGAGTGCACGCAGAGGTGAGAGGGCAGCTTGTAGGAGTCACCTCTCCTTCCACAGTGTAAATCCCAGGGGTCAGACTGGGGTCACCAAGCTTGACCACAGGCTAAGGTTACCTGACCCCTTGTTTCTCCCCAGGCTTCAGTTCAAGAGCCAGTTCTGTCCCCGGTGTCTGTGCTCAGCTCAGGGGACATTCAGGCCTGAAGCACAAACAACAGGGCCCAAGGGACCATCTCCTTACCATTCGGGCCCCGGTGCTCCTGCTGACGCGCACTGCTTCCCTAGGGGCAGGCAGCTTTGCCACCAGGATGCCAGCTGAAAGACCTCTCAGGGTCTGGGTGGGCCTCATTCTCCCTAAACCGTAGCCTACATTCCTGTGTGGAGGGCCGAGGGTGAGGGTCCTCAGTGGGAACCTCAAACTGCACTAGTCCTAGAAAGACAGGTTATGGCCATCAGGCAGCTAGTAGGCCACCGAGGAGCAGGTGATAACTCTGTGCCTCAATTTTCACGTTCTTGAAATGGTGGTAGAAATAAATGGGTCAGTATGTCAAAGCATTATAACAGAAGCAGGCAGACGGTAAGGATATGAGAAGTAGTGTGGGCCAGATGGCTCAGTGGGTAGACACGCCTGCCACTGAGCCTGACTATGTGAGTTCCATCCAAGGGGCCCACTGGATAAAGAGAGGTTCTTTCGAGTCCTCAGATCTCCACACGCCATGACACTGACACACTCTCTCACACACAATAAACAAACAAGTAAAATGTAATTTTTTTTTTAAATGGAAGTCAGTTCCATGTTTAGGCTAGAGTCTTGTGCCTGAGATGTGAAGGCCAACTGTGAAATCTAAAAACCAGTCTGACACCAGAACCAGTGGCTGGGGAAATGCAGCAGAGAGAGGAATTCAACTTAAAGATGTCCTTGTCACGGCAGGTGCTCCCTGAGCATTGCCATTGTCACCAAAGGCCAAAGCTCATCTGTGTAGACCAGACTGACGACTAGACTGACCTCTAACCATACAGATTCCCCTGCTCTGCTTCCCAATTGCTGACATTAAGGCAGGCAGCACTTTTTCTTTTTCATTTTAAAAAGACTTAGCCAGGCAGTGGTGGTGCACACCTTTAATCCCAGCACTTAGGAGGCACAGGCAGGTGGATTTCTGAGTTCGAGGCCAGCCTGGTCTACAGAGTGAGTTCCAGGACATCCAGGGCTATACAGAGAAACCCTGTCTCAAAAAAAAAAAAAAGTATTTATTTTTATGCACATTGATGTTTTGCCTACATGTATGTATGTGTGAGTGTCAGATCCCCTGGAACTGGAATCACAGACAGTTATGAGCTGCCATGTGGATCCTGGGAATTGAACCCAGATCCCCTGGAAGAGCAACCAGTATTCTTAACCACTGAGCCGTCTCTCCAGCTCCCCTATTTTTATTTTTAAATACACTGTGTTTGTGTGTGTGTGTGTGTGTGTGTATCGCCTCAGAGTGTGTGCCCACCCATCCCACATGTTTGATACACACAAAGATAAAACTAGAATATAGTCACCCCACATCACACATGTAGAACTCAGAGCTCGTCCAGCACAGTGTGGCACACCTCTAACTTAGAGGTCAGAGGATACCTTTTAGGAGTCAGTTCTCTCTCTCTCCACTATGTGGGTCCTAGGAACCAATCCTGGATGGAGGCTTGGTGACAAGGACCTTTACCACCCACCTGCCCAGCCACCCACTGGCCTGAGTCTGTCTGTTCATCTTTCAGTGCTGGAGATAGAACCCAGCACCTTGAAGGTGCCTTGCCACCTTCCTAGGCTTTGATTGTCTTAGTTGGTCTCATGTATGTAATCTAGGCTAACCTTAAACTTGTGATCTTCCTGCCTCAGTGTCCCAACTACTGGAGTTAGAGGTGTGCCACACTGTGCTGGGCCAGCTGTGAGTTCTGACGTGTGTAATGTGAGGTGACTAAATTCTAGCTTTATCTTTGTGTGTACCAGGCATGTGAGATGGCTGGACACATGCGCCCACGTGTGCATGTCTGGAAGTCTGAGGGCAACATCAAGCGTCTTCTGTTACTCACCGTGTTACCTTTTGAGACACAGAGCTGTTTGTACTGGATGGCCATTAGGCCCCCAGGATCTACCTGTCTCTGCTCCCCAGCAGTGCCGTTTCAAACCCTTTTAAATGCATGCAGTGGCACCCAGTTTTTACATAGATGCTGGACAGAGGGCTGGAGAGATGGCTCAGTCGTTAAGAGCACTGATTTTTGTTTGTTTGTTTGTTTTGTTTTTTCAAGACAGGGTTTCTCTGTGTAGCCCTAGCTGTCCTGGAACTTACTCTGTAGACCAGGCTGGCCTTGAACTCAGAAATCCACCTGCCTCTGCCTCTCAAGTGCTGGGATCAAAGGTGTGTGCCACCACTGCCTGGCAAGAGTGGATCTTAACTACTGATTGATCTTCCAGAGGTCCTGAGTTCAAATCCCAGCAACCACATGGTGGCTCACAACCATCTCTAATGGGATCTGATGTCCTCTTCTGGTGTGTAGGAGGATAACTACAGTGTACTCATATGCATAAAATAAATAAAATCTTTAAAAGAACAAACAACCCCCCCCAAAAAAAAACCAAACCCTCCAGCATAGATGCTGGAGAACAAAACTCAGTTTCTTGTGATTGTACAGCAAATGCTGTACCCACTGAGCCAGTTCCTCATCCCTGGCTTCTATCTTTTAGTAAAATTCATTGGAGGGGAACAGCAGAGAGGGAACTCAGAGGGACTAGCAGTGAAGCAGGAAGACCTTGTTCAGTCCCCAGGACTCAGGTGGGAGGAAAGAGCTGACTCTCTCATGTTGTTCTCTGAACACATGGGCCGTGGCACATACTCACTTGTGTGTACCGATACACAAAAACAAATAAATAGACATGCTCGAGTTTATTGTATCAGCTGTCCATTTTTTCACGGTGTATACTATTCCAGGGTCTGAATTTTTTTTTTTAAAGATTTATTTATTTATTATATGTCAGTACACAGTAGCTGTCCTCAGATACCCCACAAGAGGATGTCAGATATCATTATAGATGGTTGTGAGCCACCATGTGGTTGCTGGGATTTGAACTCATGACCTTCGGAAGAGCAGTCGGCACTCTTAACCGCTGAGCCATCTCTCCAGCCCTGAATTTATTAAAATATGTCAGTTTACCAGTTGCTGGATGGTTTTGGTTATTTCGTTTTTGGTAATTAACAGCTGCTATAAACATTTTTGTCTGGTTTTGGCCTACAGCCTTTTCAAGTTTTTCTATATTTAGCCAGCCAAGCCCCTCAGTAAAATTTTAATTTAAAAAAAAAGAAACCCTTTTTCTTAAAAGATTTATTTATTTATTTTATGTATATGAGTACACACTGTAGCTGTACAGATGGTTGTGAGCCTTCATCTGGTTGTTGGGAATTGACTTTTTAGGTCCTTTGCTCGCTCTAGTCAACCCCACTTGCTCCAGTAGACTCCACTCGATCCAGTTGGCCCCAATCGCTCCAGTAGACCCTGCTTGCTCAGTCCCTGCTCACTCCAGCCCAAAGATTCATTTATTATTATACATAAGTACACTGTAGCTGTCTTCAGACGCACCAGAAGAGGGCATCAGATCCTATTATGGGTGGTTGTAAGCCACCGTGTTGCTGGGATTTGAACTCAGGACCTTTGGAAGAGAAGAGCAGTCGGTGCTCTTACCTGCTGAGCCATCTTGCCAGCCCACAAAACTTTATTTTTAACATATGAATGTTTTGCCTGCCTTTATGCCTGTGCACCATGTGTATGCCTAGTTTCGGCAGACACCAAACCCAGGGTATCAGATTCCTGGAACTGGAGTTACAGGTGTTTGTGAGCTAGGAATCAAATGTGGAAACTAGGAATCAAACTGTGTCCTCTACAAGAGCATCCAGGACTCTTTAAAGCTGAGCTATGTCTCCAGTCCTTCGGTTGAGGTTTTGGATTTTTGATTCTTTTGTTTGTTTGTTTGTTTGTTTGTTTTGTATTTTTGAGACAGGGTTTCTCTGTGTACCCCTGACTGTCCTGGAACTCACTCTGTAGACCAGGCTCGCCTCAAACTCAGAAATCCGCCTGCCTCTGCCTCCCCAGTGCTGGGATTAAAGGTATGCGCTACTACTGCCTAGCCTCCCTCAGTTGATTTTTAAAGCCTTTTTTTTTTTTTTTAAAGATAAAGAGTTTCTCTGGGTAGCCTTGGCTACCTCTGTGGACCAGGCTGAGCTGAAACTCAGAGATCTGCCTGCCCCTGGCTCCCAATCATTAGGACTAAACTACCTAGCAGAGACTTTGTGGAAGGGTATGGGCCTGCCAGTGAACTCAAGGTCAAAGGTCACCTTGGTTTGCTAAAGCTGGACCCAAGATTTATCTTCACGTAGCTCTTTCCTGAGAGCCGACATTCCAGCCCCAGTGTCCTCCCAGCCCACAAGGCTTTTCTTTGGATGGGCACTTGGACAATGAGCTGTTGTGAAAACTTCAGAATTATGACACACACACCCCTAGTATGTGTGTGTGTGTGTGTGTGTGTGTGTGTGTGTGTGTGATTAAACATTCTTATTTATCTTATGTGGACACAGGTAGGCATGTGTGCAGGAGCGTTGGAGTGGAGGTCAGAGGATGAGCCATCTCAGTAGCCCTTAAATTTTTAAACTAATTAAAAATTTAGACAAGATTTGGCTATATACCCAGATTTGCTTCCCAAGTGCTAAGACTACAGATGTGAGCCAGCACACTAGCTGTGTGCGTGCGTGCGTGCATGTGTGTAGGTCAGAGGGCAACTGTGAGAGTCATTTCTTTCTCCTACCATTTGTCTCAGTTGTAACTCTGGTCAGCTGGCTTGTGTGGCGAGCATCTTTACCTGCTGCGCCACCCCTCCAGCCCCCCACACTCTGTTTTGTTTTGGGACAAGGTTCCATGAAATCCAGGGTAGTCTTGAATTCTGATCTTCCTGCCTTTACTTCCCAAGTGAGGGAGTTACATGCAGGCACCACCATTCCTGGTTTTATGTCATGCTGGGCGTGGAACCTAGAGCTTTGGGCAAGCTAGGAAAACACTCTACCAACTATGTCCTCAGACCCAGACAGTATGTATACAGAAAAGTAAAGGCACTTGGGAGACGACAGAGGTAGGTGGATGTCTATGAGTTCAAGGCCAGCCTGGTCTACAGAGTGAGTTAGTTCTAGGACAGTCAGGGTTGCACAGAGAAACCTGTCTCAAAAACCAAAAAAACAAAACAAAACAAAAAAAACAAGTAAAGTGTTCCCTTCAAGGACTGAACGGAAGTCCCCCTGCTGGGTGGCAAGCACTTTAGCAGCTGAGCTAATCCCCAGGTGCTCTCTCCCACAGAATCTCTGTCACCTTCACACCTCGTGACCTCACCAGCACCGCCTCAGCCACCCTGACTCCTCTTCCTTCTGTCCCTTGCAGCTTGGAGGCAGAAAATGGGCCAACGCCATCCCCTGGCCGCAGCCCCCTGGACTCGCAGGCGAGCCCGGGGCTTGTGCTGCACGCTGGGGCAGCCACCAGCCAGCGCCGAGAATCCTTCCTCTATCGCTCAGACAGCGACTATGACATGTCACCGAAGACTATGTCCAGGAACTCATCTGTCACCAGCGAAGCGTGAGCACACCCTGCCTTTCTCACCAGATCCCTTAGACCTGGCCCTGCCACAAGCTGCCCTTCCCAGCAAAGAGCGGGGCACCGAACCCCCAGTTTGGTCAGTCCACACACATTATCTTCCCTGCCGAAGGGTAAGCAAACCCTTTCCCTCTTACACGGGACTTACAAGCTTCTATACAGTTTGGCTTGCCCACCAGCTCTGCCCACACCAATCATTGGTTAACTTCATGTCTGGCTCTCCCTCTCATCCAATCCTAGACAGGGTCTGTAGCCCAGCCTGGATGCAGACTTCCTGTGTAGCTGAAGCTGTTCTTAAATTCCTGATCCTCCTGCCTCCACCGCCTAAGTGTGAGGATTACAGAGTCATACCACCATGCCTTATTTATTGGGTACTGGGGATTGAACCCCAGGCTTCCTGTATGTTAGGCAAGCACTCTACCAACTGAGCTACATGTCCATGAGAAGGCAAGCTAACCTCAAACCTGATTCTCCTGCCTCAGCACTCTTAGGAGTTGAGATTACAAGCCCATGGTACAACACTGGCTCTTTGTAGTTTTCGTTCCTTTCTACTTTGTTTGGTTTTGGTAGTTGATTCAGAGAGTCACGTGTGCTGGGCGAGTCTACTGAGCCATGCCCCCCTTCTTCAGTTGTCTGTCCCTGCTTCTAGGTCCCCCTCCAGCCCTTTCTGGCTTATAAGCCCCTATGGGATGGGAGCCCCATCTACTTGCCTTCCTCTCTCAGAGTCCCACCTCCTGGGCAGGTCCTGCCCCCTCCGCAGCCTCTACAGGGTGTTCTTCCCACTGTTGCCTTGCATGAATCTCCTCCCTGCCAGTCCTGAGCCCACAGTGCCCACCCTGTAGACCTGGGGTTCTCATCTGCCCCTGTTCTTAATTTCAGGCATGCCGAAGACCTCATTGTGACACCATTTGCCCAGGTGAGCCCTCCTCCTCTCATGGGAAAGGGACCCAGCCTGACAGTGCCTGACGGTTCCTGCAGGTGGACGCCTCTCCTTACAACTGTCCCCCACCCCAGGTGCTGGCCAGTCTCCGCAACGTTCGAAGCAACTTCTCCCTCTTAACCAACGTGCCCATCCCCAGCAACAAGTAAGTGGAGCTGAGTCCCCAAAACCCATACTCACGACACAGGAATGTCTGTGAATGCGGCTCATGCCAACCCATAACCCAGGTGTGTAGGCGCATACCTGTAATCTAGTACTCAGGAAATGGAGGCAGGAGAGTCAGGGGTTCAAGTTCATCCTTGGCTACTTAGGGAGTTTCAGGACAACCTAGGCTGTGTGAGGCCTTGCCTCCAGGGGAGGAAAAGAAAAAAAAAATGTCAGGGTTCAGATTCAGCTTGCTTTGTGACCTCAGGCCAGCCAGCATTTGAACCCTCTGTTGAAGCAACCCTTTCTAAGTCAGGAGAAGGATGCTAGGAAGAAAGGCCTAGGGGCCTCCAGATGGTGGTGGGCCGGGCCCCAGCCCCAGCCCTGGGCTCCCAGTTGTAACAACGATGACGACAATGGCTTGCTAGACAGACAGCCGTGAGAGGTGTTTGCCTGCTATAAAAGGAAAGCTGTAGAAAGCGTCTGTGAGAAACCCAGGAGATGGCATGCACAAAGTGCTAGAGCATTGCCTGGTACATAGTATATGCTCAATAAATAAGAGTCAAGTCAGGCAAGATGGCTCAATTGATAAAAGATGCTTGCAGTCAAACTTGACAACCTGAGTTCATTCCCCAGAACCCACACAGTGGATAGAGAAAACTGACTTCCACCCTTTGTCCTCTGGCCTCCACATGTACACTGTGGCCTGCATGCCCTGTACCCATACACATGATAAACGGGGAAAAAAAGTTTTTTTTTTTAAAAAAAATAGGCCTGGGGGCTGGAGAGATGGGTAGTTAAATGGTTGAGAGAGGGTTCTGCTCTCAAAGACTTGAGTTCAGTTCTCAGCACACACATGGGGCAGCTCACAACCATCTGCAACTCCGGCTCTGAGGGATTCAATGCCTTCTTATGGACTCTGAAGGCACCTGAAGTCACATGTGCAGGTTTACACACACACACACACACACACACACACACACTCACAGTTAAATGTTAAAAATTGGGGGACTGGGCTGGAGAGATGGCTCAGCAGGTAAGAGCACTGACTGCTCTTCTGAAGGTCCTGAGTTCAATTCCCAGCAACCACATGGTGGCTCACAACCATCTGTAATGGGATCTGACGCCCTCTTCTGGTGTGTCTGAAGAGAGCAATGGTATAATCATATACATTTAAAAAAAAAAAAAAAAGCTGGGCTGTGGTGGTGTACACTTTTAATCCTAGTACTTGGGAGGCAGAGGCAGGTGGATTTCTGAGTTCGAGGCCAGCCTGGTCTACAGAGTGAGTTCCAGGACAGCCAGGGCTACACAGAGAAACCCTGTCTTGAAAAACCAAAAAAAAAAAAAAAAAAAAAAAAAAAAAAAGTTGGGATAGCTGTACACATTTTTAATCCAGGTACTCTGGAGGCAGAAGTAGGGTGCTCTGGGCTGAAGGCCAGCCTGATCTATATAATGGATTCCAGGCCATCCAGGGCTACAAAATCTGACCCTGTCTTAAGAAAAAAAAAGTAGAAGAGAAGTGGTCTCTCTTTTTTTAGGGCTGAGAGTGTGTCTTCGAGTTACCAGCCCTTGAGTAACAGCCATTCTCAAAAGCTTGAGAAGCTGGGAGGGATGGGTTGGTGGGGCTGGGGGGTGGGGGTGATTTGAGAACTCAGGATCTGGCCCTATGACAGATGAGTAGTGTAGACTCAGCAATGCTAGACTCCAGCCAGATAGAGTATCCCAGGACTCGGGGAGGCTGAGGCAAGAAGATTTCCAATTCCAATCCAGCCCGTGCTTCTATGAGATCCTGTTTCAAATATTGTCACCTGCAAAAGAATCCAGTTTCACCTAACTGGGCCATTCTGTTCTCTGTGTACAGGCTCCTGGGCTGGGTATACAGTTCAGCGGTAGGATGCTTACCCTGCATTCGGAAGTCAGAATTTAATCTCAGGCACCACAAAAGTAAACAATAAGTAGCTGAGGCTGGGGCCCAGTTTGTCTGACTTGTGCAGAGCCCTGGGTTCCTCCCCAGCATCCTGTAGACAAGGAAGGGTGGTACACACCTGTGACCCATAGCTGAGAGGGTGGGGGGTTATAGGGAGGGCGTGACTCATGGGTAAGGGAGGCTGGTTTTGGCTAACATTGGA
>NW_022196906.1:15324842-15326502 GCF_008632895.1 Mastomys coucha
GCAAGGCCACACTGTCAGGTAGCTAAGCCTAGAGGTTGGGGAGGGGCCCCTTACCCTGGTTGGACCCTCATCACTGGGGTGGGGGATTGTCTGGGGACCCTCTAGGTCACTTCCCTGGCCACCCTTTTCTCAGAGGAGACATGCCAGCAGCTGGCCCGGGAGACCCTGGAAGAGCTGGATTGGTGCCTGGAGCAGCTGGAAACCATGCAGACCTACCGCTCTGTCAGCGAGATGGCTTCACACAAGGTGAGCAGGGCTGAGGAGCTGTTAATTCTGCATGGAGGGCTGAGTGAGTGAATCCTTTGGTGGATAGGGCTAGATAGTATGCACCCTTGAAGAAGAGAGCTGGTGGGCAGGGGTGACTGGGGTGGGTAGGACCAGTGGACAGAATGAATGTTTAGGGTGAGTGGAGCCAGTCCCCAAGGTGAATCCTGGGCCAATGAACAGTCTGACTGCTTCAGAATGATGGGTGGCGTGCTGAGTGGGGTTAATTCTCTGGTGAGGGTGAGCAGACCTCTAGGCAGGGTGGCTGGGGTGTTCAGGATTTATGGGTGACCCCAATTCCATGATAGGACCTGTGTTTATCAGACATGGCCTGTGAATGGCGATAGAGATGTAGCTGGGTCCTGTGTGGCAGAACCAGTTCCTGAGTTGGGAAGTAGAGTAGATGCCAGCCCTAGAGCAGGGACTGGGTACAAAGCTAGTTACTGGTTTTAGGTGGTGGATGGGGCCAAGGTCTGACAAAAGTAGCTTGCACCTCAGAGCTGAGGGGAGCCTAGTGTTGGGGGAAGTGCAGGATGGGAGGGAGGTTTCGTTGTACATATTTTCTACAGGTGACTGTCGCTAATGGAAGTTGTGTGCTTATGTGATCTCTTTGAGTACATATCCCTGGCTTCCAACCTATATGGCTGTGGGCTTTTTAAAAACTATTTATTTATTTTTATTTTATATACATTAGTGATTTGACTGTATGTATGTCTGTGTGAGGGTGTCAGATCCCCTACAACAGGAGTTACAGATAGTTGTGAGCTGCATGTGGGTGCTGGGAATTGAACCCTGGTCCTCTGGAAGAGCAGCCAGTTCTCTTAACCACTGAGCCATCTCTCCAGCCCTGGTGGTTGGCTTTTTTGTCTGCTCATTTGCAAGTATATTTGAAATCATTCTGAGCAGTTGTGTGCAGGTGTGGGCCATCAGAACCGTGTGTGCTTGTACATCAGTAGTCATGTGGGTGCACCCATGCACAAGTGTGCTGTGGGTGTCCATGCCATGCCAGAGGGATATGTCTGAGGGCATGACTTTGGTCTGGATTGGAATCTGAGTATGTCTGGTTTTATGCAAGTTCTAGGCATGTAAAGGGGGGGCTCAGGGCTTCCCTGCCTGGCTTTGTGGAGTGTCAGCTGCCCAACTCCAGGGGGCACCATTCAGTAAGTAAGGCCATATGAGTTGCTTCTGGGAGCCTGCGGCCCTTGTGGGCGGTGTCTGTCAGGAAATGAGTGTGCAGGTGGAGGCGGTCTTCCTAAGGGAATGCATACATCCATGTGGGTGGAGGCTTGTCTGAGAAAAGGAGTCAGGGACAGTTATGTCCCTCAGGACGGGTTAAACTGTTTAAGTGTGTGTGTGTGTGTGTGTGTGTGTGTGTGTGTGTGTGTGTGTGTGAGAG
>NW_022196906.1:15326603-15345940 GCF_008632895.1 Mastomys coucha
CTGTGGCTTTCCCTGTGTGTGTGTGTGTGTGTGTGTGTGTGTGTGTGTGTGTGTGTGTAAAAGCATTTGGTATCCCACTGCATTCAGTGTCTGGGATTAAGGACAGTGTGTCTCAAGGCATGTGTGTGGTGTGGAGTATGTTTCTATCTGGCCATGTCCCTGGATGAGGTTGGAGGGCCTCCTTGCCTCCCCACAGCAGCCTCCTCTGAGTCCTGCTGAGGCCTATGGGCGCCGATGCCCCTTTAACGCCCCCCCCCCAGCACCACCTGACTTCAAGTGCAGCCTCCAGTACCGCAGTGAGCTCGAGCTAGCGCGCACACAGAACAGTGCACACAAGGAGCCCAAGCCTCCTCAGCAGTTTGCTTCCCAGGGCACTTACCCTGCTCGTCCCCATGGGCACAGGTCCCCCACTGCCTCCCGCCTCTGCTGCAGAGGAACTCATCAGGACCAGGGCTCGGCAGAGGATGTAACCAGGGCTGCTGCTGGGAGCGCGGAGGGGAAGGGGGCCCCCAGTCCTGCTGGGCTGGCCCAGGCCCCTCCGCGGCTCCCCTTGGACCTTGTTCCCTCCTCCCAGCTGCTCCCCCTCATTGCCCCTGGTCCCCAGGAACCATTGACCCAGGGACTGGGCCAAACCTACCTTACCTGTGTGCCAGCCCAGAGCTAAGCTTCCATCATGCCTCTGGTCGACTTCTTCTGCGAGACCTGCTCCAAGCCCTGGCTGGTGGGCTGGTGGGACCAGGTAGGGGGATGCAGGGTCAGGGTTGGGGGGCACTATCCATCAGGGACCTCTGATCTTATCAGCTATGTTCATATGTGGCTGGGCCATATGATATGCTTTGTGGCCTCTGTGTGACCCAGGGCTAGGCGTGGATGCCAGTGTCTGTGTGTGAGTCTGAGTGTGTATTTGGGAAAGACACTGGGGAAGGTGTCTTTCTGACTGGGTGTGACTGACCTGTATCTGGACATGCAAGTGTCTGCAATGGCTAGGTGTCATGCCTGGGCCTGAAATGAACCAGCTGTTGTGTGTTGGGATGTATTTGTTAAATGCAGTGCTACTTGATGTATCTGGGGGGTATATGACCCCCAAATGTCAATGACTGACTTTTTGGGGTGTGTACCTTTGGCTGGTCTGAGCATCTGAGCTTTGTGACATTAGACAGACAGAAGGCAATTGGGATTATGTGCAGTTGTGTGAGTGTGTATGTGTGTCTGTGTCCAGGGTCTCAGTGTGGCTCGCCCCCTCCTGGCCACTGCCCCCTCCCTTGCCCATACAAGAGTATGTTCCTGCTATGAGCTGCTGGGGGTGGGGAGCGAATGCCCTTTCTGCTCCAAGCCCAATGTCACAGAAGATGCCTGTGTGAAAGGACATGGGGGGATCAGGAGGGGCCCCCAAACACACTTGGGGACATATTCCACCCATTCTCTGAGGATGGGGGACAGGGGAGTTTGATGGGGACCCCTCCCCCAGGTGATGGGACTATAATTTCCTAGGCTCACTGGTGCTGGTGTCTAGCCAAACCCTCTCCTCTCCCAGAGCTTGGATGCTATTAAACCTTGCAGATTGGGCTGGGCTTGCTGGACAGACCCTCATAATCGCTTCCCACCTCCACCCCTGAATTGAGGTCATGTTTGGCAACACCTAGGCTGGGGGCGGGGTGGGGTGAGGGGAGGAGTAGCTCTGGGAAGGCGAGGGTTAAGGGGCCTCAGGCTTGCCCCCCTTTCCTGGGCTCAGCAGCTGGTTGGAAGGGGAGTTGCTAAGGAGACTCCCATCACCATGGCGACGGGAGTCTCCCGGTGTGCTATTGGTTCTGTGGTCAGTGGGAGCCCCTCCCTTCCACAGGTGCTCCTGTGTTACTCTTTGGGAGGGGGTCCTTTTCCTTTACTGGGAATCCCCTCCTCCCAAGTTTAGGGGAGCCCCTCCTCCAGAGCCAACAAGACAGGAAAAGCTAATTGCACTCCTCGAGCAGCCTAACTGGGGCTCTGAGTAGAGAAATTGTGGGCCTACAGAAATTTGCTGGGAAGGGCTCTCATATTTGTATGTCCATATGCACCCCACAATGGTCCCTATCACCCACTCTTCTTTGGCTCCTTCTCAGTTTAAAAGGATGCTGAACCGAGAACTCACACACCTGTCGGAAATGAGCAGGTCAGGAAACCAGGTCTCAGAGTACATTTCCAACACATTTCTGGGTGAGTGCGAGCAGCAGGTGAGAGGGGGGTGGGGCACTGGGTCAAGGGTCACATGTTCAGGAGCTCCCCATTGGAGAGTCCTCTCTCAAACTGTGAAGCCAGCCAATTTCTGTGGAGTCCAATTTATAAATACCTCGGGCCAGGGAGATTGCTCTGTCATTAAAGTGCTGACCTCAAAAGTATAAGGACTTGAGTTTGAACCCCTGGCACCCAGAGAAAAGGCCAGGTGCCATGTGCGTAGTACACCTATAGTCAAGCTCAGAGTAGAAGAAAGCATTAGTTAGGCAATGTAGCCAAATCTACGAGTCCCAGGTTCAATGAGACATACTTAAGGTAGAGTTGGCAGTGGGGTACGCACCTTTAATCCCAGCACTGGGAAGCAAAGACAGGTACATCTCTGCAAATCTGAGACCAGCCTGGTCTACATAGCAAGTTCCAGGGCCGGGCTACACATGTCTCAAAAAGAGAAAAATGAAAAAGGTAATCGAAGTGGGCGGTACTGGAACAACAATGGAGGCTTCGCTCTGGCCTGCACATGTGCACACACTCCAAGTAAAATATAAAATCAAAAGCTCCACGGAAATCGAAGTAGAATTCTTACTCATTTTTCATTATTTATTTATTTATTAAGACAGGTTATGCTGTGTAGTTCTGGCTGCCCTAGAACTAGATATGTGGACCAGACTCAGAATTCTTTTTTTTTTAAAGATTTATTTATTTATTGTATGTAAGTACACTGTAGCTATCTTCAGACACACCAGAAGAAGCCATCAGATCTCATTACAGATGGTTGTGAGCCACTGTGTGGTTGCTGGGATTTGAACTCAGGACCTTCAGAAGAGCAGTCAGTGCTCTTAACCACTGAGCTATCTCACCAATCCATCAAACAGAATTCTTTTTTTTTGTTTTTTGTTTTTCGAGACAGGGTTTTTCTGTTTAACCCTGGCTGTCCTGAAAATCACTCTGTAGACCAGGCTGGCCTCAAACTCAGAAATCTACCTACCTCTGCCTCCCAAGTGCTGGGATTAAAGGCATGCGCCACCACTGCCCAGCCAAACAGAATTCTTAAACTGTGAAAAGACTCCAAGCAGTACACAGGAATGTTGCTGAATGGGTAGAGCCCTGGCTTAGCATGCACAAGCTCTTTTACCAGCACAATATAAACCACCCTGGTGGTGCAGCCCTGACATCCCAGCACTCTGGGAAAGCAAAGGAACAAGTTCAAGATCATCATAGTTTTCTACAGAGCTGGTTAGAAGTCATCTGGCCAAAAAGGATCCTGTCTCTACCTAACCCCCCCCCACAGATACAACATACATGTACACATATAACATATATGCACACACAACATACACACTCAACATGCAAACACACATGCACGCACAACATGCAAACACACATGCCCACACACAACATGCACACACATGCCCACACACAACATGCACACACATGCCCACACACAACATACAAACACATGCACGCACACAACATACACATGCACACATATAGCATATACACACAACATACACATACACAACATACAAACACACATGCACACACATACACACCATGCACATGCACGCACACACACAACATACAAACACATGCAGACACAACATACACATATATGCACATACAACATACATATACATATACACACACAACATATACACATATGCACATAACACGCACACACGCACACACAACATACACGTGCACACATACAACATACACAAGTGCACACATGTACACACATGTATACACATAACATACATAACATACATGCATGTGCGCGTGCACACACACGTATGCACACACACAAAATGAGCAGGATGTGTTGGTACAGTCTTCTGATCCTTGTTCTCAGAATGTTAAATCTGAGAATTGTAAATTTAAGGATAATCAGGACTACATAGTGAGACGCTGTCTCAAGAAGCCAAAATAAATTGAGCATTGCTCTTACACAGCCTTTAATCTTGATGGTCAGGAACAGAAGCAGGGGGGTCTCTGTGTGTTCAAGGCCAGCGTGGAAAGAACAAATTCCAGGCCAGCCAGGGATATACAGTCAGACCCTGTTTAAGAAACAAACAAGCAAAACCAAGGTGGAAGTAGAGGATTGATACCCAAGGTTGCCTTCTGACCCCTGCGGGCACACAAATGCATACTATTTAAAAATTAATAAGAGAGAGCTAGTGTGGTGGCACATGCCATTCATCGTGACACTCAGGAGACAATGGCAGGTAGATCTCAGAATTCTAGTCAGTCACAATGATTCTGTGTCTTGAAAAACAAAACAAAATAGAACAACGACAAATCAATAAAAGACCAAGTGTGGTGGTGCACACCTGTAATCTCGCACTCGGGAGGCAGAGACAGGCAGATTTTAAGCCTCCCTCCAATAGCTAAGTTGTGGTATGTCTTAGAATTCTGAGGATGCAGCCAGTGGGATGGTTGCATGCAAATTAGGTCCCCCAAGGTCATAATGGGGTCAGCCCTGCTGGTTCTCAGAAGCCTCTGAAAGCTCAGGAAAAGAGTCTCTGGGACTGTTCTTCAGGCTGACTAGTGCCAAGGGGTGCGGGGGGGGGGGGTCATGGATCCAGAGACCTCCCGTCCCTCCCACCTACCAACAATGTCCCCTCCCACTACTACCTTCAGCCATCAGAGTGGTATCTTCCCTGGCCAAGAAGGTCCCCTGGCTATCCAGAGTCAGCAGCAGCAGCAGCTCACTTGGGAGACTTCATCCCACATCCTCATGGCTCATACCATGTTGTGGCCCAAACTGGGTACCAGTCTGAGAGTACTCCACAGTCCAGGACCACCTCTAAGACCCCCACTCCAGCCCACCACCTCCCAGAAAACTTCTTCCATGAGTCCCAGTTTACAGCCTCAGAAAAGAGACCAGCATTCCCCTCAGAAGGATGACCTCATATCAAGTGAGACACCTCAGGACACCACCACGACTGAGGGATGTTGGGGAGCCTCCTGGAAAGGGCATCTCATGCTTCTTACCTGATCTTTGACAGATAAGCAGCATGAAGTGGAGATCCCATCGCCCATTCCTCGACAGAGATCCTTCCAGCAGCCCCCGCCATCAGTGGTGCGACAGTCCCAGCCCATGTCTCAGATCACAGGGCTGAAAAAGCTGGTACACACTGGAAGCTTGAACACCAATATCCCACGGTTTGGAGTCAAGACAGATCAAGAGGACCTCTTAGCACAAGTAGGTGCGGGAGGGGGGCTCAGCAGGGACATGGTTGTCTGGGAGGCATCCACCAAAGGGCCAGGGCTTTGGGGATCATCCAACCCAGATTCGCAGCATGCAGTCTGGCGTGTTATGGGGTGGAAGGGAATGACTCAAAGCTTGCTCCAACAGGACCGTGGATCTAGACAGCCATTCATCTGGCACACCGTGGCCAGCCCTGGTATACCCCCTTTTTAATCAGTGTTATTAACTGAGTACCTGGTTTGTAATTTATTTCCAGGGGACCAGCATTCCCTCCCCGACCCCAACACAACTGAGGTTTCATGAGCAGGTTAGCTTAAAGTCTGACCTAGGTCTGGGAGTCAGCCTGGGTGGTTCCCAGCTCGTGAGCTGACGGATATTAGAGAAACCTGGCATGCTTCTGGTCCCAGAGTCCCTTCCCAGCACCATATGAGCCCAGTGTGGTGGCCTGTGATCCTAGCACTGGGGAGGTTGAAGCAGGAGGATCAGGCATTGGTGGTCATCCTCCACTACAGAGTGAGTTTGTGGCCAGCGTGGACTACAGCCCTCCCCCCTCCCCCCCACCCCCATCACAGAAAAAGATGCAGTGGTGCTGGGCAAATGCTCAGTGCTTAAAGTGCGACCTGAGTTCAGATCCCCATTGCCCACATCAGAAGTTATCCCAGTGTTGGGTGAGTGAGGACAGGACAGGATGAGCCCTGGAGCTCACTGGACAGCCAAACTGGTAAGCTCCCAGTTCACTGAGAAACTCTTGTCTTAAAAAATAAGGAGCCTGGGGCCAGCAAGCACTTGCCACCAAGCCTGATGACCTGAGTTCAATCCCCAGGACCCACATACTAGGAAGAGAAAAGCAACTCCCACTCGTTGTCCTCTGACCTCCACACATGTGGTCACACACACCTATACCCACACACACGTAAGGAGCCACAGAGATGCCTCAAGCCACTGAGTGTGTGCTGCTCTTGCAAAGGTATCCAGTTCAGTTCGCAGCATCCTTCGCCTATCCTGGGAGGCCAGGGGCTCACAGCTCCAGGGATAGAACGCATCTTCTGGCTTCATACACAAGTGATACACAGAGATACACATACACATAAAATTTTTTCCATTTTTGAAGAATTTTAAAAATAAGAGTGATTGAGAAAGACGTCTTGGTTTTTTTTGTTTTGTTTTTTTGTTTTGTTTTTGTTTGTTTGTTTTTCCGACACAGGGTTTTTCCATGTAACCCTTGGCTGTCCTGGAACTCACTCTGTAGACCAGGCTGGCCTCGAACTCAGAAATCCGCCTGCCTCTGTCTCCCAAGTGCTTGGATTAGGAAGACATCTTAAGGTGACCTCTGATCTCTATGGATATGCATACTTGCACACAGGAACATAAAGTTCATGTATCTGGCCAGGGGTAGTGGCCCATGCTTTCAATCCCAGCAGTAAGGAGGCAGAGGCAGGCTGAGTTCCAGGACAGCCAGGACTACAAAGAGAAACCCAGTCTGGGGAAGGGAGGGAAAGGAAATGCTGGAGAGGTGGCTTAGTGGTTAAGAGCTACTGGCTACTCTTCCAGAGGTTCTGAGTTCAATTCCCAGCACCTACATGGTGGCTCACAACCATCTGCAATGGATCTGATGCCCTCTTCTATCATGCAGGCATACATGCAAATAGAGAACTCATGTACATAAAATAAATACATGGGCTTTTTAAAGTTTTTTAAGAAAACATCTATGCATTTGAACACAATTTATGAGCAGTAATGAGGCTCAGAGTCCTAGGAAGTGGCCTTCATGTCCCTGGGCCATGCAGGCTCCTGACCTCTCACCCCCATCACTGCCAGGAACTGGAGAACTTGAGCAAATGGGGCCTGAACATCTTTTGCGTGTCGGAGTACGCCGGAGGCCGTTCACTCAGCTGTATCATGTATACGATATTCCAGGTGATGGGGGAAACGGAGCTGGCTGGGATCCAAGGGACTGGGACAGGGTACTGGGGGTCAGCAGGAGTCACTGTTCTGCCTCTGTTGGCTCCCAGGAGCGGGACCTACTGAAGAAATTCCACATCCCTGTGGACACCATGATGACGTACATGCTGACCCTGGAGGATCACTACCATGCTGACGTGGCCTACCACAACAGCCTGCATGCAGCTGATGTGCTACAGTCTACACACGTGCTGCTGGCCACGCCCGCACTGGATGTGAGTGCCCGCCCCCTCCCCTGTCACCACCCTCTCCTCCCATTTGTCCCTTGATCTCCTCTAGCCTATTTCTCTCATCCTATCTTCTCTTTGTTTTGGGGGGTGCTATTTCCTATGTGTGGAGGTCAGAGAACAACTTTTGGAACCTAATCTTTTCTGCCTTTTTACTGTGAAAATCCAAGAACCAGAGTCAGGTCACCTGGCTTGGTGACCAGTTCCTTTGCCCAGTGAGCCGTCTTGCTAGTGTCTGTTTTATTAGTGTGTATGTGTAAGAGTGCGGGGCATGTGCATGTGAACCATGGGGCATGTGTGGAGGTCAGAGGACACTCCTGTGTGTCTTACCTTCTCTTTTAAAGTCAGGATCTCACTTGTTGCTGCATATCCCCAGATTAGCTGACCTAAGAGCTTCCTGGGTGTTTCCTGTCTGACTCCCACCTCACTATAGGAATATTGGGATTACATATGTACACTATGGTTTTTTTTACATGGTTCTGGGGATTCAAACCATGTCTTCATATTTACACGAGCAGTGCTTTAGCCACTGAGCTACCTCTCCAGCCTACCCTTTTGTATCTTGAGACTGTCTCTGTGTGGCCCTAGTTGGCCTGGAACTCACTCTATAGACCAGGCTGGTGTCTGAGTCTCATAGAGATCCGCCTGCCTCTGCCTCCTGAATGCTGAGATTAACACCTTCATTTTTGAAACAGGGTCAACAGCCTGGGCCACTGAATAGAAAGATTGGCCAGGGATCCACCCCTCTTCAGCCCCAGAGCTGAAATTGCAAGAGCAGCCCACGGGCCTGGCTTTTTAATGCAGGGCGCGGGTTTGAAGCTCAGGTCCTCATGCTTGCATAGTCAGCGCTTTACTGGTTCAGTCCTCATCCTCCCAGACATATGTCTCTCTGGAATCTCATCTTCCTTATGTCTGTCCGGGCTGTCCCTTTTGTGTCTGACTCTGCCTCTCTCTCACTTCTCCTTGCCCCACAGGCCGTGTTCACAGACCTGGAGATTCTTGCTGCCCTCTTCGCTGCTGCCATCCACGACGTGGACCACCCTGGCGTCTCCAACCAGTTCCTAATCAACACCAGTGAGTGGCTTTTCAGGGTGAAGACAGTCAGGCTCGGGGCGTGGCCATTTAGCCTTGAAACAACATCTTGTTGAATGGAGGTGGGAATAACCCACCACGCTGGGATGAGAGAATGGAACTGGTCTAGCTGGAGCTGGGGCTAGTCAGGATGAAGGTGAAGCCTGTGTTGTAAAGATTGGGCCACCTGGGCTAGGGGAGGGGCTGGCAAGGCTAGCTTCGGGGCTTAATATACTGATGGGAAACGACCTGCCTGAGAACCTGGTTTATGGGGCGTGAAATTAAACCAACTGAGGTAGGGGTGGAGCCTGCCAGGTGAGGGCGGGGCTTGGGAGGATAGGATGGGCCCGCTAGGCTAAGGGTGAGGTCAGCCAGAGGAGGATTGGAGCAGGAACAGTCTAGGCGTCTGACGCTTGGTTTATTTGGTAAAGCACCGTTGTGGCAGAGGAGGGGGCTGGGACTGGTCTGACTGAGGATAGAGCCAATTGGAGACTGGGAGTGCACGGGGCGGGACTTGGTACCCAGGCGACACCACGAGGTACTCTGCAGATTCGGAGCTGGCGTTGATGTACAACGATGAGTCTGTGCTTGAGAACCACCACCTGGCTGTGGGATTCAAACTACTGCAAGAAGAGAACTGCGACATCTTCCAGAACCTCAGCAAGCGCCAGCGGCAGAGCCTGCGCAAGATGGTCATCGACATGGTGGGCGGGGCCAGCGCGGTGGGTGGGGTTTTCTGGGCGGGGCGGGCCTTAAGAGCTCTGCAGTTCGGCAGAGGAAAATAATTTTAGGGCCAGGGTCGGGTAACAGAGTGAGTGGATGACGGGGAGGGTGGGCAGGCTTTCGCCTCCTGACTTGACATACCTTGCCTTCAGGTGCTGGCCACAGACATGTCCAAGCACATGACCCTCCTGGCTGACCTGAAGACTATGGTGGAGACGAAGAAAGTGACCAGCTCCGGAGTTCTCTTGCTGGACAACTACTCTGACCGTATCCAGGTGCCCCAGATGCCCTCTTTCTTGTTCTTGACTGCCTCTCCTATCTTCCCTTTCTGACACATGTCCCTCCTTCCTCTGTCACATTCCCTTATGGCCCTCTCTCTCACCCTCTTCCCTCTCTCCCCAGTCCTCCCCCTGAGGTACCCCATTCAGCTTTTGTCACCATACACCCATCTTGCCCCAGCTGTCTCTCACCTCTCTTCGTTTCCCTCACCTCTCGCCTCAGCTTTCTCCAAATCATCTGCCCAGCACACACACACACATATACACCACACACATGCATTTGTGCACGTGCACACACACACACACACGTACACACATTCACACATACAAGCACATGGTTGGGAGTTAAGAAAACCGTAGGCCTAGTGAGTGCCTGTAGTCCCAGCATTCCAATATTAGAGACCGGAGGATGACCACAAGTCCATAACCAGCTGGGCCTCTGTTTGGAGACCCCTTTTAAAAAGCCAAATAAAACTACTAAAAACTAAATCTGAATGTGCTGTTGCATCCCTGTGTCCCCAGCACTTGGAAGATGGGGGCAGGATCACAGTTTGAGGTCATCCACAGCTACATAGCAAGTTCAAGACCAATCTGGGCTACAGGAGACCCTGTCTCGTAAAAAGGACAGAGAGAAGACAAGCCAGAAGCCCACAGACTGGGATTCTGCCTGGCCTCTGAAGGTCCGTCCCTCCCTGTACTCTCCAGGTCCTCAGGAACATGGTACACTGTGCGGACCTCAGCAATCCCACCAAGCCCCTGGAGCTGTACCGACAGTGGACTGATCGCATCATGGCTGAGTTCTTCCAGCAGGGTGACCGAGAACGGGAACGCGGAATGGAGATAAGCCCCATGTGCGACAAGCACACAGCCTCTGTGGAGAAGTCTCAGGTATGGGGACAGGGCCTCTGGGCCAGCAGCGCACAGGCGTGGCTCGGCCCATCTCTCCAGGATGACAAGCCCATCTGTTTTCAGTGTCTGACTCTTTGGTAGCGGGATCATCTGAGGCATGTCACTCTGGTTTCTCAGGGTCATGTTCACAGATCTCTGGCTATTCCATCTACCATGGCATCAGTCTGCTGCAGCTCCATGCAGTTTTAAAAACAATGCTTTGTGTGTTGGGAGAGGGTGGTTTTAGTTTTTTGTTTTACATTTGAGCCTTGAACTCATTATAGCCAAGAATAAATTTGATCTTCCTGCCTTACCTCTGTAGCACTGGATCGTGGGCCACTCCACCACACAGGTTTATATGGTGCTGGAAGTGAAGCCCAAAGCCTTGTGTATGCTAGGCAAGCATGCTCTGCTAACCTAATACAGCTCCAATGCCCCTTTATCTTTTAATAAGTTGCATTGTTAGTCTTACTGGGCAAAAATAAGGCCACGATTTTTGAGCCAAATTTGAAGCAAGCTTTATTAAAGACAGCTAGGACAATAGACAATGGCCAGGTCCATACCTGGAATTCTTAGACTATGGCACCAAATTACATTAGTCAGAGGCTTATAAAGGCAAAAGCCATAAGGCTACATATTTCCTTTCTTTGTCCAAACTGGGACAAGCATTCATCCTGCTAAGCTTCAAGCCTGTGTACCTCCCACCCACGTGTGATCAAGCATATCCTGTGCAGTTGGGCAGCCCAGCTTGTTTACAAAAGCAGAAATACAAGGCTTGTATTATGTGATTAGCAGCTCCCAACATTCTAGGAAGTTGTCTGTCCTTGGACAAGTGAGGTTTACAGATTACAGTCATTCTTGTTTTTAGATCTGCTAAGCACAGTCATTTAAACTTAAAACATAGCTTTAGCCCTCACAGTATCAGGTTACGTTGGGCAAGTGGCACACTGCTCTTCACACTGAAACAGGAGGTATGTTTTAGCCTAAACATGTGAGGCAAGCTTTGGCAGCTTAACAGGATGCTGTCTGTGGGTCAAGGCTTAGCAGATGAAGGTGCTTGACCCAGGAAAAGAGAGAAATGATCCCACAAGAGTCCTCTGACAATCACACCCATGCCAAAGCACATATGTGACCCTGAAATAAATTAAAATTTAATAAAAATGTCTTGGGGTTTTTTGTTTTTTAATTTTTAGGCTAGGACTCAACATGTATCCCTAGCTAGCCTGGATCTTACTGGGTAGACCAGGCTGGCCCAGAACTCAGAGATCTGCCTGCCTCAGCTCCCAGTATTGGGATTAAAGGCCAAGTGTACAGGTGTAAAGGCATGCACCTGCATACTTGGCCTTTAATCCTAGCACTTGGGCGACCAGGACAGGGCCAGAAAGATAGGTACTCTTCCAGAGCACCTGGGACTACCCTGTGGCAGCCCACAGCTGTCTGCAGCAGTTCTAGTCCAGGACTCCAACTTCCACATCTGTCCTCTTTGGACATCAGGCACCAACATGGCAGGCGCGCACACACACACACACACACACACACACACACACACACACACACACGAAGGCAAACATTCATACACTTAAAATTAAATAAACTGGATGGTAGTGGCATATGCCTTTAATCCCAGCATTGGTGAGGCAGAGGCAGGTGCATCAATGAGTTCGAGAGGCAGGTGCATCAATGAGTTCGAGGCCAGCCTGGTCAACAGAGCAAATTCCAGGACAGCCAGGGCTATACAGAGAAACCGTATCTCAAAGAACCAAACAAACAAACAAAAGAAGAAGAAGCAGGCCATCCTGGTCTATGTAGTGAGTTCTGGGCCAGGCATGGCTATACAATGAGAGTGTTTCAAGTAAGAAATCACCAGTTGATATATATGGAACTATTTTTATTGTGTTTGGGTATTTTGCCTGTATGTGTGTGTGTATGTATGTATGTATGTATGTATGTATGTATGTGTGCCTAGTGCCTGCAGAGGCTCAAGAGGGCATTAGATTCCTTGGAACTGGAGTAACAGATGGTTGTAAGTCACCATGTGGATTCTGGAAACTGAAGTCGTGTTCTTAACTGCAAAGCCCATTTTCCCAGCCCCAGTATGGAATGTTTCAAGTGTTTTCTCACTGTAGACTAGGCTAACCTTGAACGTGTGGTAATCCTGCTGTCTTAGCCTCCTGACTGCTGCAATCATAGGCATGCATCACCATCCAGTACTGTTTTCTTGTTGTTTTGGGGTGGTGTTTCCTTGTAGTCAGAGCTGGCCTCAGACTCACTCTGTAGGATGACCTTGAAATCCTGATCCTCCTGTGTCTACCTAGGCAGTGCTAGGATTACAGGCATCACACTACACTCAGCCTTTCCCACATGTTTTGTTGTTGTTATTTTGGTTTTTAAGACAGGGTCTTGTGCTATAGCTCTGCCTAGCCTGGAACTTACTATGTAGACCAGGCTGGCCTTGAACTCACAGAGACTTGCCTGCCCCTGCTGGGAATAAAAGCATACATAACCACATCCAGCAGTTGTTGGGTTTTTTGTTTTTCATGTCAGGGTTTTTACATGTAGCCCTGGCTGTCCTTGAACACTCTGTAGACCAGGCTGGTGTAGAACTCAGAGATCCAGCTGCTTCTGCCTCCGGAATGCCAGGATTAAAGGTGTGCACTGCCATGCCCGGCACCAGCATTTACTGTTAGCATCTTGTCTCATTTGTTCTTCTCATCTTACTTGAGCAAGTTTAAAGAAGCAAATTTTGTAGGTTAGAAGGTGGAAGAGAGAGAAAGAAAGAGAGAGAGAGAGAGAGAGAGAGAGAGAGAGAGAGAGAGAAAGAGTCTACACCACAGGTGTGCACATAGGCCAAAGCCAGAATTCAACCTCAGACACCTTCAGGATAGCCGCCTTGTTTGTTCGGTGAATGTTGTTGTGTTGTGTTGTTTTGTTTTGTTTTTGTTTTTCCTTTTAATAGTTAACTATGGGGGAGCATTCTTATTTTTAAGATTTATTTATTTACCTTATGTGTGTGAGTACACTGTAGCTGTCTTCAGACACACCAGAAGAGGGCATCAGATCCCATTACAGATGGTTGTGAGCCACCATGTGGTTGCTGGGATTTGAACTCAGGACCTTCAGAAGAGCAGTCAGTGCTCTTAACTGCTGAGCCATCTCTCCTGCCCGTTTGGTTTGTTTGTTTTGTTTTTTTAACTATACTTTACATTTTTATATGTTTGAGGTTTTTGCTTGAATGTATGTGTTTTCCTGGTGTCCATGGAGGCCAGAATAAGGAATCAGGTGACCTAGAACTGAATTTATAGGCAGATGTGAGCTTCATTGTGAGTGTTGGGAGCTGAACCTGTGTCCCTACTAGAGCAGCTAGCTTTCTTAACAGCTTAGCCATCTCTCTAGCCCAGTTTGTTAGTTGGTTGGTTGGTTTTGGGTTTTGAGACAGGGTTTCTCTGTGTGGCCCTGGCTGTCCTGGAACTCACTCTGTAGACCAGGCTGACCTTGAACTCAGAGATCTGCCTGACATGAGCTATCACCTTCTGGCTGCTTGTTTATTCAGCTGGTGGGTTTAGGGGTGGGTTGTTTTGTTGTTTTTGGTGACAGGATCTTATGTACCCCAGGCTGGTCTCAAACTCAAGAATGACTTTGAACATCCAAGTCCTCTTGCCTCAACTTCCCAAGTGCTTGCATTATAGGCCTGCACCAGCATGCCTAATTTACACATCTGTGGGATAGAACTCAGGGATTTTACATGTTAGGCAAAAGTGCTACCTGCCAGTCAACTGAGCTATACGCTCAGGCCATTAGAAACTTGTTTTTAATTGAGTAGATCCTTCTGCTCGCTCCACCAAACCACCTGTTTAGACCCCATTCCTCTCTTCTAGGTGGGCTTTATCGACTACATTGTTCACCCATTGTGGGAGACGTGGGCTGATCTCGTCCACCCGGATGCCCAGGACATCCTGGACACACTGGAAGACAACCGGGATTGGTACCACAGTGCCATCCGCCAGAGTCCTTCCCCATCTCTGGAAGAGGAGCCAGGAGGGCTTAGCGATCCGGCCCTGCCTGACAAGTTCCAGTTTGAGCTCACCTTGGAGGAAGAAGAGGAAGAGGGTTCACTGGAGGTTCCAGGATTGCCTACCACTGAGGAAACCCTCCTGGCTTCAGATGATACCAGAGCTCAAGCTATGGAACAGTCAAAGGTCAAAGGCCAGAGCGCTGCAGCGGTGGAGCTGGCAGAGTGTTTGAAGCAGGAGACAGCCTCAGCATATGGTGCCCCTGAGGAGTCCATGGAGGCTGTGGGCTGTTCCTTTAGCCCTGGAACCCCTATTCTGTCTGACTTGAGGACCCTATCCCCCTCAGAGGAGGCCCTGGGCCTCCTGGGCCTCCCCTCCATGGCAGCAGAGGTGGAGGCCCCAAGAGACCATCTGGCTGCCACGAGGGCTTGTTCTGCCTGCTCTGGGACATCAGGAGACAATTCTGCTCCAGGCAGGTGGGGGTCAGGTGGAGACCCCGCCTGATCCCTTTTCCCTTCACCCTTGGGCCCTCCCTCTTCCCCACACCCTCCACTCACCACAGACCACCTCAACGACTACTGGCCCTCCTGAGAAAAAAGAAAACAGAAAAGTGGGGGGTTTTCTCTTTTCTTTTTTTCACCTCCCCCCTGCCCTTGCCCACAGGGCCTTTTTGTTGAGGTGGGGTATGGGGAGCCAGGAACTGAAGTCCCCAAAAAAAGGGATTTTATTTTTTTGAATTTTAATTGTAACGTTTTTAGAAAAAGAACAAAAAGAAAAAAAAAATGAAACACATCAGCTGTAGATGCTCTCCCCTCCCCATGCTGGGCCTGCCTCCTTTCCTCTTTGCCCCACCCATCAACCTCAGTTCCAAGGCGCCATCCTCCTGCCTCTTGAGATTCAGGCCTAGGTGTGGCACTGCCTTTTGGGCCGTTCTCCTAAGGTTCAGAGGGAGTCTACAACCCGATTGGGAATAGCCACCAGGAGAGACAAGGCTGGCCCACAGCGGGCCTCTCCCTGGCTCACCGTCCTCTGCCACAAAGTCTTCCATGTCTCTTCTCTCTTTCTGTTTTCTATCTTTTTTTTTGTATGACTCTGGCCACATGGTTGAAGAGGTGGTCAGATGGGCTGTTGCTTTACGATCCAGGGACTCTTGGTTTCACCCCGTCCACCAGCCTCAGCCTGGGGTCCCAAGTCTCGATTCCCTTCTTCGGATGCCATCTTCCTGGTCCACTTTGGGTCACTTTGAATTATCTCCGTTGGAGGAAGGGGGCTCTGTTCCATACGCACAAACACATCCTCCTTCCAGCTGCTCCTTCCTCTTGTTTCTGCCTTAAAGATTCCTGTGGCCATAGATGAAGTCTCCATGGCTCCCTCCTGCTCCCTGGGTCCTCTCCCCCAGCATAAACACTCCTCTGCCAGCATCCACTCAACCACCCTTCAGCCCATCACTTTGCTCCCCTATACCAACTCTCCTTGCCCTGGGAGGAAGCAATAATGGTGGGTACCACATCCTCCCATCTTGGGCAACTCTCTCCCCATCTTACTGAGCCTGACCTCCCCACCTCCACCCTACCCCCAGCCACAGGCAGTCCCTAAGCAATACAGATAGAGCAAGGCCATTTTCTCCAAGCCATGGGGGTGAGGGGACTTTTAAAAAGGAATGAGCCCATTTCCCCCTACCACATGGAACTAATCTGCAGCAGGGCAGTGGGGCGCTATCATTCCTTGCCTGCCCTGTTACATCTCTGTACACGGTACTGTAGCCCCTACTCCAGTCCCTCCCCAGCTATCCCTGTCTAACCCACTAACTCACTCCCTCAACCCCCAATGCTTACAGGGTTTTGGTTTATTTTTTATTAAGCAAGAGTAGTTTCTGTCCTAGCTGGTGATGAGAACGGGCCTCCCTCCTTTCCATGTGTGGGTTTTGTACATACTGTAAGGTTGATATATAAATTATTCTATTGAGACAAAAGGAGGTAGTGAGCTTGTCTTTCCCTGGTTGACCCCATTGGGAAGGCGAGGAAGGAAGGGGTTCTCCAGGAGAGTAGCACCTTCCTGCTGTATCATACGAGCTGTACCATATTCCCTGAGTGCAGGATGGACACGCTGTCAGTTCATGGGAAGTTGTGTCATAACTGAGGAGGGATGAGGGTTGGGCATGGCTTGCTCCCTGTTCTCTTCCTTCTCCAAGAGCCTAGGGTGGGGTCCTGGCCAGACCCCTGGCCTCAGTCAGGGGTCCTCCCGCCAGGGTGAGTGCAGGGCCCTATGAGCTGCCTACATGTTGTCCACACTGACAATTGATCAATTAGTCTGTGGATTGACAATCAATCTTCCATTCTGACCCCTAATTAAAGTGAGGCTGTCACCGGTGCTGATATGGCTTCATTCATTTGTTTCCTGGGATTTTTTTGTTTTGTTTTTTAAGGTATATATTCTTTTCTTCATGTTAAAATGTTTTATTTTGGGGTTCAGAGCACACATCGGAGGAGAACTTAAGACATTTGGTTTTACCACGTGAATCCAGTGAATCAGACTCAGATTGTCAGCACAGGCAGCAAGCATCTTTACCTGCCGGGTTCTCTCACCTATCCATATTCCCCAAAACCCGGGTCTCATGTAGCTCAAACTTGTGCTGTGCTGGCCTCAAACTTGCTCTGAGCTGAGGCTGGCTTCGAACTTTGGAATTGCAGGTGTGCACCATGCATGCCTGTTATTCACTCACATAGAGACATGGTCTTGCTCTGGAGGATCTGTGACTTGGAGACTGTTATCTGGCCTCCTGTTTTCTGTGTTAGTTCAGAACAGTCTTGAATGCATGATCCTTCTGCCTCTACCTCCCTAAGTGCTAGGATGATAGGCCTGGGTCTGCACATTGAGTTTATGCAGTGCTCGGGATGGATCCCAGGACTTCCTGGATACTAGGCAAGCGCTCTGCTGACTGAGGAATAGCCCCGTCCCTAAATGACATATTGTGTCCATAGACCCTAATAAGTCAGCAGTCCTCTTACATGCTTTTTGTTGTTGTTATTTTTGTTTGTTTGTTTTTTGGGTTTTTTTGTTTGGTTGGTTGGTTGGTTTTTGTTTTTCTAGACAGGGTTACTCTGTGCATCCCTAGCTATTCCTGGAACTCACTCTGTAGACCAGGCTGGCCTTGAACTCAGAAATCCACCTGCCTCTGCCTCCCAAGTGCTGGGATAAAAGGCATGTGCCACCACCACCACCCGGCTTGTTGCTATTTTTTTAAAAAGATTTTCTTATTATTATACATAAGAACACTATAGCTGACTTCACTAGAGAAGGTGTCAGATCTCAGTACTGTTGATTGTGAGCCACCATATGGTTGCTGAGACTTGAACTCAGGACCTTTAGAAGAACAGTCAGTGTTCTTACCTGCTGAGCCATCCCCTCTTATACACTTTCTAAAAACACAGTTGGAGGCTAGGCAGTGGTGGCGCACGCCTTTGATCCCAGCAGGTGGAGGTCTGCCTGGTCTACAGAGTTGAGTTCCCGGACAGCCAGGGATACACAGAGAAACCCTGTCTCAAAACAACAACAACAACAACAACAAAAAAAAAAAGACAAAATCTTCCTGTGCAGCCCTGGCTAGGCTGGCACTCATATGTAAAACAGGCTTCTTTTAAACCCAGAGGTTTCCCCAGCATCTGCTCTAGGACTAAAGCTGTCTGTGTACCACCACACTGAACAGAGATTTTGGTTCTTGTTTAAAAGGTTTTTACATTACTTTTATTTAGTATGGGAGTGTGTAGTGACTGAGGGGTGCACATACCATGGTACATGAACAACATTTAGGAGTTGGTTCTCTCCTTCCTCCATGTGAATCCTGGAATAGAATCAGTCAGCAGGCTTGGCAGCAAGGGCCTTCACCTGCAGACTCCTAGCTACAGCATAAAGGTGGTCTAATGAAAGGGTATATAGGCCAAGCAATGGGTGATAGCACATGCCTTTAGTTCCAGCAGGGACAGGCAGATCTCTGAGTTTGAGGCTAGCCTGGTCTACACAATTCCAGGACAGCAAAGGCTACATAGAGAAACCCTGTATCGAAAAGACCAAAAGGGAAAAAGGAAGAAGAAAAGGGGAGCCAGGTAGTGGCTGAAAAAGAAGGAGGAGAGGAAATGAGGAGATAGAAGAAGGGATTAGACCAGGCTGGGTCCACAGCTCAGCTGTACCACCTGAGACTAGACCACCCAGAGAGGCTAGGGGTATGTATGACTCAGTGGAAGAACTGCCTAGGATTCTATGAGACATGGCTTGGTGGTACAATCTCTTTCCTACCTGGCTTGTGTTCTACCCAAGCACAAGGATAAACAAAGACTTTAGGAGTTCAAGGCCAGCCTATTTGGTCTTGTTTGGGCAAGTTTTAGATCAGCTAGAGTTACATAGTGAAATCCTATCTCAGAAAAGTGATATCTTGTTCGAGGCCAGCCTAGTCTACAGAGTAAGTTCCAGGACAACCAGGGTTACACAGAGAAACCATGTCTGGAAACAAGAACAATAACAAAAATCCAAAACAACAACAACAACAAAAGTGTTGTCCCATCTATGGAACAGGAAGAGGGACATACATACATGGCTGAGTGGTAAAGCATGAATTTCCTGGACTGAGTCCTAGCACAGCATACCAAATACGTATAATGGCATAGACAAGATTTAGGGTACCCTAGATCCCAGTAAAACCTTTGTCTGTCTGTCTGTCTGTCTGTCTGTCTGTCTGTCTGTCTCTCTCTCTCTCTCTCTCTCTCTC
>NW_022196906.1:15346019-15349358 GCF_008632895.1 Mastomys coucha
ACACACACACACACACACAAACACACACACACACACACACACGCGCGCGCGAACATACTTTATTAGATCTAAGAAGCCTTGGCTGGCCTAGAACTTAGCACAGACCAGGGTGGCCTGGAAGTCACTGACGTGGCTATTCTCTCTAGTGCTGAAAGCAAAGGTGTGCCGCCCGTCTGGGATTTCTGCTGTTTTTTGTTTTGTTTTGGGGGGGGGGGTTGTTTGTTTTAGTTTCAGGTTCACTTGCAGGCCAGCCTGGCTGTAAATATGATGTATGGAGGCTGACGTTGAACCCTTAACCTCCTCCCTCCACCTTAGTGTGGGATGACAGGCATTCCACCCTACTCCCGACATTGTATATATCCCTTCTGTGAGGTGACTCTCACTGGATGGCTCTAGAACCAAGTGACATGGAGGACAGGCTTTGGAGGGGACATTACCTGACTGATGGTGCCAGGAACATGTCCCAGAGAATGAGGAACCAGCTTGGCCCCGAGGTGGAAAAGCAAACCTGGAAAAATGGAAGTTTTCAGACGATCTTGAACTTTATGCAAGAAGCAAAGAGAAGACCCAGACGCTGTCCCATGGGATCTTCAAAGGCTGGCAGCCTGAGGAAAGGTCACGAGGCTGGAGGTCAAGAGGCCACAAGTAATTCTAGACTGCAGGGACACACACACACACTCCTAAGTGCTAAACATATTTGCTCCCATCCTCAGTTTCCCCAAGTGTAAAAGGATTGGTAGGATGTTAATACATCATATATTGGAGCACAAACCAAGCAAGCAGGTAAGGATTACATGCATCAACTGTCTCATTAAAATTGCCAGGAGTCAGGGGTGGAGGTGGAGTCCACCTTCTCTCAAGCCAGGGGAACCAAGCACTCTAGGATGCAGCATAGGACCATGTCAGAAGAAATAGGCGTGGGGAGACACCATCTGTCTTCCCAGGACTGGGGAGGTGGAGACAAGGCGATCAGGTCAGCTGTACAACAAATTCAGTAGCAGCCTTAGGTCACATGTGAACCAGTCTCAAAAAGAAACAGCTCATGTCCACCAAGACATTTTCTGCAACAAACAGACACTAAATAAATAAATAAATAAAGCTGGACTTTGTTTTTTAGCAGGCAGGGAGAATACAGAATGTGCTGTGCTGCACTACCCACATGCAGGTCACAGAACAACTCATGGGGGTGAGTTCTCTCCCACTATGTGGGTTCCAGGACTAAGGTCAGGCTGTCAGGCCTTCACATAGTAAGCCATTTTTTAAAAATTGACTCTCTTAAAAAAATTATTAGGGGCTGGGGAGATGGCTCAGCAGGTAAGAGCACTGACTGCTCTTCCTAAGGTCCTGAGTTCAGATCCCAGCAACCACATGGTAGTTCACAACCACCCATAATGAGATCTAAGGCCCTCTTCTGGTGTGTCTGAAGATAGCTACAGTGAATTACTCCAGAGCAAGCGGGGCCAGCAGAGGTCCTGAGTTCAATTCCCAGCAGCCACACACATGATGGCTCACGGCCATCTGTACAGCTACAGTGTACTCATACACATAAATAAAATAAATCTTTAAAAGAAATTATTAAGCTTATGGTAAGCATATGGTACCACCTTTAATCCCAGCATTCAGGAAGCAGAAGCAGGTGAATCTCTGTGAGTTTGAGGACAGTCTGATCTACATAGCAAGTTTCAGAACAGCCAGGGCTACAAGATTGGACCCTGTCTCAAAAGAGTCTTCCTTTTTTTTTCTTTTCTCTTTTTTCTTTTCTTTCTTTCTTTTTCTTTTTTTTTTTTTTTTTTTTTTTTTTTTTTTTTTTTTTTTTTTTTTTTTTTTTTTTTTTTTTTTTTGGTTTTTCTGTGACAGGGTTTCTCTGTGTAGCCCTGGCAGAGTCCTGATCACTCTGTAGATCAGGCTGAACTCCTGTAGGCAGGCCTTGAATTCAGAAATCTGCCTGCCTCTGCCTCCCAAGTGCTGGGATTAAAGGCGTGTGCCAGCACTCAAAAAATTATTCATGTGTACATGTGCATACCTGTGTAATGTGCACTAGCTGTGTGCACTGCCTATGGAAGCCAAAAGACAGTGTCAGATCCCAGGACCAGATACAGGAGGTTGTGGCCTGCCCAGTGTAGGTGCTGAGAACCAAACCCATGTTCTCGGCAACAGCAGCAATTGCTTAACCACTGAGCAATCTTTCTAGGCATCCTTTGTTTAAAAAAATAATAATAATTTATTTCTAGGACTGGAGAGATGGCTCAGCAGTTAAGAGCACTGACTGCTCTTCCAGAGGTCCTGAGTTCAAATCCTAGCAACCACATGGTGGCTCACAACCATCTTTAATGGGGATCTGATCTGATTCCCTCTTCTGGTGTGTCTGAAGACAGTGACCGTGTACTCAAATAAAATAAATAAGTCTTTAAAAATGCCTACTGAAATGTTAATGTAAAAATTTTATTTTAAGGGGCTGGTGAGATGGCTCAGCGGGTAAGAGCACTGACTGTTCTTCCAAAGGTCCTGAGTTCAATTCCCAGCAACCACATGGTGGCTCACAACCACCCGTAATGAGATCTGACGCCCTCTTCTGGTGCATCTGAAGACAGACACAGTGTATTTACATATAATAAATAAATAAATCTAAAAAAGAATTTTTATTTTAAAAAGATTTTTTTTTTTTGAGACAGGGTTTCTCTGTGTAGCCCAGGCTGTCCTGGAACTCACTCTATAGACCATGCTGGCCTTAAAATCAGAAATCTGCCTGTCTCTGCCTCCCAAGTGCTGGGATTAAAGGCATGCACCACCACTGCCCCGCTTAAAAAGATTTATTTCTGTTTTTTAATTTGTGTGTGTGTGTGTGTGTGTGTGTGTGTGTGTGTGTGTGTGTGTGTGTGTAGGGTATCTGTAAGTGCAATGCCCAGAAAGGCCAGAAGAGGGCATCAGATCCTCTGGAACTAGAGTTGCAGATGATTTAGTCACCATGTGGGTGCTGAATCCTCTGGAAGAGCAGTCAGTGCTCCTAATAGCATCACCATCTTTCTGACCTGGGGTGGGGGTGGAGGAGACAGACAGAAACAGACAGACACTCATTAGGTCAGATTAAGTGTCCTGTGGGGGTTGATTAAATGAGATCTCTCACCAGGTGTGGTTGCACACAACTTTAGTCCCAACACTAGGAAGACAGAGGCAGGTCAAAGCCAGCTTTATGCCGGGCGGTGGTGGCGCAAGCCTTTAATCCCAACACTTTGGAGGCAGAGGCAGGCCGATTTCTGAGTTTGAGGCCAGCCTGGTCTACAGAGTGAGTTCCACGACAGCCAGAGCTACACAAAGAAACCCTGTCTCAAAAAAGCCAAA
>NW_022196906.1:15350083-15354137 GCF_008632895.1 Mastomys coucha
GTTTTTTTTTTTTTTTTAAGGCGTATTTATTATATGTAAGTACACTGTAGCTGCCTATAGACAGTCCAGAAGAGGGCGTCAGATCTTTGGATTTGAACTCAGGACATTCAGAAGAGCAGTTAGTGCTCTTAACCGCTAAGCCATCCCTCCAGCCCCCTTTCTTTCAATTTGATTTGCTCAAGATCCTAAAGTGCTTTTTTCTTGAGAGTAGCCTGGCCTTAGTGTCAATCCTACTTTGGAGTAATACTTAGTTTATCCTTTTGTTTTTGAGACAGAGTTTCATGTAGCACAGGCTGGCCATGAACTCTTAAGTCACCGAGCTTGGCCTTAAATTGCTAATTGGATGCTCCTGCTTCCACCTCCTAATTGTTGGGGTGACAGGCGTGCACCACTACCCAACTCTATGATTTTATCCTGAATGATCTCGCATTGCTTTCCACTTCCTTAAGGGAGGCCTAATCAGTCGCGGTTGCTGGTCCCTAACAGTGTTGTTTCTGCAGAAAACCACCTTGTGTGATATAAGAACTCCGATATCATTCCTCAGAGACCTCTAGAATCATTCACCCCTCCTCAAGGATCCTTACAATGTAGACCAGGCTGGCCTTGAACTCATAGATATCTGCCTGCCTGTACCTCCCAAGTGCTAGGATAGAAGGCTTGTGCCAGCTGGGCAGTGGGGGCGCATGCCTTTAATCCCAGCACTTGAGAGGCACAGGCAGGCAGATCTCTATGAGTTCGAGGCCAGCCTGGTCTACATAGTGAGTTCCGGGACAGCCGGGGCTATACAGAGAAACCCTGTCTCAAAAAACCAGAAAAAAAAAAAAAAAAGACGTGCCACTATTGCCAACCAATGTCCTTATTTAATTGTCTGTTTGTTTTGTGGTTTCATTTGTTTTTGTTTTATATTTTGCCCTCTCTGATGTCTTTCAATTCAATGGGATCTTCTGTGGTCCCATAAATAATAATAATAATAATAATAATAATAATAATAATAATAATAAAGCCCAAAGCTCTTCTTTTCTCCCATAAATTGGGAAGAAAAAACAAGACTCAAATCACCCCTTGAAATTGAGGGGGCAGGGATGATCAATTGACAGAGTGCTTGCCTGTCAGGCTCAAAGCCCTGGGCTCCATTCCCAGCACTGCAGGAAATGATCTGCCCCACCCCCACTCCAGCACTCTGAAGGCAGATGGTTAGAGTTTCGAGTTCATCCTCTTCTTGGAGCGTAGTGAGTTGGAGTCCAGGAAGAGACACGGGAAGGAGGGCAAATTAGCTGATAAGGGAATTTAGCATACCCCATGTGATATACCCCATGTGACACTGCTTACAGAATTGGGCTGCTATTTCTTCTATAAGCTACAGAAAGAGTCCAATGCACTCAGCATGCAAATGTATTTTTTAAGGTTTTTTTTTTTGGGGGGGGGTTATTTTTTTGTGTATGAGTGTTTTACCTGCTTGTATATCCGTGCACCACATATGTGTTTGGTGTTTAAGGAGGCGGTGAACCTCCGTATGAGTGCTACACATTGAACCTGGGTACTTTAACAAGAAAAATAAGTGCTCTTAACCGGTGAGGCAGGCTGGCAAGATTGGCTCAGGGGTTAGGAGCACTGACTGCTCTTCTGAAGGTTCTGAGTTCACAACTCAGGATGGTGGCTCACCACCATCCGTAATGAAATCTGACGCCCTCTTCTGGTGTGTCTGAAGACAGCTACAATGTACTTACTGCCTGGCAGTGGTGGAGCATGCCTTAATCCCAGCACTTGGGAGGCAGAGGCAGGTGGATTTCTGAGTTCGAGGCCAGCCTGGTCTACAGAGTGGGTTCCAGGACAGCCAGGGGTATACAGAGAAACTCTGTCTCGAAACCTTCACCGACAGCCCCCTCCCAAAAAAAAAACAAAAAAACAAAAAAACAAAAACAAAAAACAGTAAATCAACTCTCTAGCCCCGGGCTTTCAAATTTTTTTTTTTACACATGTGGTGTTTCGGCTACATGGTTGTGTGCACCACAAGATGTAGTACCAGAAGCGGTCAGAAGAGGGCGATAGATTCCCAGTCTGTGAGAACAGCCTGTGCCCTTAACAGTTGCACAGCCCTTGCAATCTCAGGGTATTTGGAGAGATCCTCGAGCATCATGACAGGTCAGCGGGAAGCGCACCTTTAAAGAAGCCTCCCTGAAGACATTCGATGTGTTCCCGGAGTCCCAACGTGACACCAGAGGGCGGGAGACAGGAACTGCCCAGAATGTAAGGATGAATTCCCGCACATGGAGTAGCAGATAGCTGGTCTCCAACTGGCCACACTGGATAATCTTCTAGAAAATCGAGCCGGGCAGTGGTGGCGCACGCCTTTAATCCCAGCACTTGGGAGGCAGAGGCAGGTGGATTTCTGAGTTTGAGGTCAGCCTGGTCTACAGAGTGAGTTCCAGGACAGCCAGGGCTACACAGAAAAACCTCGTCTCGAACCCCACCCCTCCAAATTTTTTTTTTTTATTTAGAGGGTTGGAGAGATGGCTCAGCGGTTAAGAACACTGACTACTCTCCCGAAGGACCTGAGTTCAAATCCCAGCAACCACATGATGGCTCATAGCAGCCATCTGTAACGCGATCTGACGCCCTCTTCTGGTGTATCCGAGGACAGCTACAGTGTACTTAGATATAATAATAAATGGTAAAAAAAAAAAAAAAAAAGAATAAAAACGAAGAAAATCTAGCCAGTTCCATGCAACTCCGTGTATATTTGTTTCTTGATTGGTTAGCTTGCAATGTGTGTGTGTGTGTGTGTGTGTGTGTGTGTGCGTGCATTTATGAGCATGATGTATAAGAGTGGGAGCAAATGAGTTTGAGGCAGAATCTCATTTTTGCTTGTTTGATTTTTAACCCTTCGATTACTTGTTTTGAGACAGGGTCTCTCGATGTAGCCCTGGATGTCCCACAGCTGGCTGTATAGACCAGACTGGCTTCAACTCACGGCTGCTGCCTCTCCAGTACTGGGATTAAAGGCGTGCACCACCTGGGTCCAAATCCTTAGTTTATTTTTCATTCTTGGCATGTCTATAGCTATCTGGATGCACATGCCTAGCTTGGATCCCCCTGAAGCTGGAGTCACAGGCATGGTGAGCTGTCCAGTGTGGGTGATGGGAACCTAACTCAGGTCCTATTCAAGAGCAGCACACGTTTCCAACTGCTGAACCATCTACCCTGCCAGTTTGTATTTATTAGATCAGGGAACACATTTAGTTGTGTGGAGATCAGAGAGCAACTTTCAGGAGTCATGATTTCTTCCATGTTGGTGCCCAGACATTAATTCAGGCCATGAGCCTTGGTGACTAGCACCTTTTTTTTTTTTTTTTCAAGACAGGGTTTCTCTGTATAGTCCTGGCTGTCCTAGCACCCTTACCACTGGACCAACTCTTTGTCTTGTTTTTGTTTTGTGTGTGTGTGTCTGTGTGTATATGACTTTTTTTATTTTTAAAAAGGTTTATTTTTTAAAAAAAGTTTTATTTACCTTTATGTGTATAAGGATTTTGCCAAGGCATGCAGTGCCCTTGGAGGTCAGTAGAGGGCTTGTGATCCCCCCAGGAACTGCAGTTACAGAGGGTTGTAAGCTGCCATGTGGGGCTGGGAATTGAACCCAGGTCCTCTGGAAGAACAGCAAGTGCTCCTAACATTAGCCATCTCTTCAGCCCATATATAAAACTTTTTAAAAAATGATCTCCTGGGCCGGGCAGTGGTGGCTCACGCCTTTAATCCCAGCACTTAAGAGGCAGAGGAAACGAATTTCTGAGTTCAAGGCCAGCCTGGTCTTCAGAGTGAGTTCAAGGAGAGCAAGGGGTACACAGAGAAACCCTGTCTGAAAAAACAAAAAAACAAACAAACAAAAAAAGACCTCCTAGTTAGCTTCAGCTGTCAACTTGACAGCCCAGAGTTAGCTGAGGCTGTTCCAATTAGCCTTAGACCACACTAGACACATAGGCACGCCTGTGGAGCATTTTCTTTCTTTCTTTCTTTCTTTCTTTCTTTCTTTCTTTCTTTCTTTCTTTCTTTCTTTCTT
>NW_022196906.1:15354281-15399266 GCF_008632895.1 Mastomys coucha
GTCCTGGAACTCACTCTGTAGACCAGGCTGGCCTCGAACTCAGAAATCCGCCTGCCTCTACCTCCTAAATGATGAGATTAAAGGCGTGTGCCACTACTGCCTGGCTCTTTTTTGTTTTTGATAAGGAGTCACTTTGTGGAATGCTAGCCTCTAATTCACAGAAAGACCTTGGCCTCTGCATACTGAGTGCTGGGAATAAAGGCGCATGCCACCATGCCCTGTGGAGGATTTTCTTGACTGCTGATTCATGTAAGAGGACTCTGTGGGTAGGACCATCCTAGGTAGCAACTTCTGGACTGAGCCGGGGCTGGGAACTGAACCAGTAAGCTGCTTTCCTTGATGGTCTCTGCTCTGAACTCCTGCCTGGAATCCCTGCCCTAACTTCCCTCAGTGAAGGAACTGTAAGTGTAAGCTGACGCAGACTTTTTCCTCCCCAAACTGGTTTTGTTCAAGGTATCAGAGAACCTCACAGCAGCATTGAGTATAAAGGAGAACAATGACCTTGTTAAGAGTTTCTGATCCCAGCCGGGCAGTGATGGCGCATGCCTTTAATCCCAGCACTTGGGAGGCAGAGGCAGGCAGATTTCTGAGTCCGAGGCCAGCCTGGTCTACAGAGTGAGTTCCAGGACAGCCAGGGCTATACAGAGAGACCTTGTCTCGAAAAACCAAAAGAGATTTCAGATCCCAGCAAGTCCTGACTCTCAGCTGAAGTCTGGCTCTGATTCACTTGTTTCTTTGGACTCTGTTGAAGATGATTTCAGACCCAGGAGTTTGGCGGCTGGCTGTGCCTGCCCACACAGACTTCACAGCCATTTCAGATACTTAGTCAGGGAGGGGATGTGTGTGTGGTCCTCCATTGTGACTGACGTTCTGGGTCAAATGTCCCTCTCTACTAGAGCTTGATTTCCCCCTTTCTCGTTGATTATTTTGGCTTCCCCTTTGCTGCCTGGCATGGGTGCTGGGAACCAAACCTGGGTCCTCTTCCACAGCACTGTGCTCATGTAACTGCCGTAACTGCAGCCCTGTATGTGAATGTAAACTCGCTTCCTACACAGTGTGGCTTTGGCATGTGGCCTCGGACCCCTGCATTTGCTGCTTTGTTGCTGAGCAGATCCCATCAGAATGCCATCCTTAAAGCGTGAGTGACATGAAATCAATCAATTAATCAATCTTTGGGCTGGAGAGATGGCTCAGCAGTTAAGAGTAGTACTACCTGCTCTTCCTAGAGGTCCTGTGTTCAATTCCCAGCAACCACATGGTGGCTCACAACCATCTGTAATGGGGTCCGGTGCCCTCTTCTGGTGTGTCTGAAGACAGAAACAGTGTACCCACATACATGAAATCAATAAATAAAAACACTGATAAATATATAAGTAAATATTGGGGGCTGGCGAGATGGCTCAGCGGGTAGGAGCACTGACTGCTCTTCCAAATGTCCTTCGGATCCCAGCAACCACATGGTGGCTCACAACCACTCCTAATGAGATCTGACGCCCTCTTCTGCTACATCTGAAGACAGCTACAGTGAATTCTGTGGGAGTGGGGGACCGAAGCGAGCGGGGCGGAGCAAACAGGGGCAGCAGAGGTCCTGAGTTCAATTCCCAGCAGCCACACACATGATGACTCACGGCCATCTGTACAGCTACAGTGTACTCTGTACAGCTACAGTGTACTCATACACATAAAAAATAAATAAAATAAATCTAAAAAAAAAAGATCTATTCAGCTTTTAAAAAAAGACAACTCTACAATGTATTCATATACATAAAATAAATAAAAGCATGAATGAGAGCTGGTCATGGTGGTGCAAACTTTAACTCAGGTATTTGGGAGATGGATGAAAGTGGATTTCTGAGTTTGAGGTTCTATGTAGTAAGTTCTAGGCCATACATATTCAGACCCTGTCCCCAAAAAAAAAAAAAAAAATAGGTAGGAGTGATACGAGGCACCCACGTGGGGTAGGAGACGGGAGGACATGGGAACTTGTTAATCTTCTATCACTGGCTTCACTCCTCCAATCAGCTCACTTGTAGGCTTCTGCAGTACGTGCCTACCCACACGCACTGAACCCCTGGACGAGAGCCAAAGCCTTTCGACCAGTGTTCTCAGGCGTTCCCTGTTGATCCGAGGTACCAACCTCATGAACTCTGAGGTTTCAGTTTGACCCCCACCCACCTGCCCCTCCCATGTTGGCTGGTGAATTTATTCATTTATGGTCATACTGGGGTTGAGACTGGGGCTTGCATAGAGCTCTCCCACTGCCTACCTGATTGCAATTCTTTCCTACAGTGGGACCAACTAGGTTGGGGGGATTGTTTTTGTTTTTGTTTTGTTTTTCGAGACAGGGTTTCTCTGTGTAGCCCTGGCTATCCTGGAACTCACTCTGTAGACCAGGCTGGCCTCGAACTCAGAAATTCGCCTGCCTCTGCCTCCCAAGTGCTGGAACTAAAGGCGTGTGCTACCACTGCCCAGCTTTTTTTTTTTTTTTTTTTAAAGACGGGATTTTAGCCCTGTCCAGAAATTCACTCTGTCAACCAGGCTGGCCTCCAACTCAGAGACTCACCACTCTCTGCCTCTCTTGTGTTGTACTAAAAATTTAAAGGTGTGCACCCCCACCGCATGACTCAAACTAGGTTTTTGTTTCTCATTTTTGCATAAGTATGCACATGTGCTATTCATGCAGATATACATAGATGCTTGCAAGTGTGTTTGGCTGCTTTTCTGTGAGGCCTCAATTTGACATCCTGACTTCATGCCTCTCCACCTTATTTTCCCAGGCAGGGTCTCCAAGACTCGGCCAGTAGGGAGAACTAGGTGCAAGGGATCCAACCTGAGATACTGCTCTTGTGTGCTAAGCACTTTATCCACTGAGCCATCTCCCCAGCCACTGGGAGGTTTTGTTTTTGTTTTTTGTTTTTGTTGGTTTTGTTATTGCTGTTATTGTTTTGCTTAAAGACAAGATCTTGGGCTGGCAAAATGGCTAAGCAGGTAAAGATGCCCACTAAACCTAATGCCTCCCAAGACTGAGTTGATTACCAGCTGACCTCGAACTCAGACAACTCAGCTTCAAGTTGTCCTCCTTTCTTCCTTTTCCTCTCTCTCCCTCTTCCCTCCCTCCCTCTCTCTTTCTGTCTCTCTGACTTAATAAAAATTAAAATCAAATTAAATGAGAAACATGCTTTAAGCTGGGTGGTGGTAGAGGTGGTGGCATATCCTTTAGTCCCAGCACTTGGGAGGCAGAGGCAGGTGGACACAGAGAAATGCTGTCTTGAAAAACAAAAAAGCGGCTGCACCGTTGTAATCCTAGTTGAGGGAAATAGGCAAGAGGGCCCTGAGGCATACTGGCCAGACACTCCAACTTAATCAATTAGCTCCAGGTCCAAGTAGATCAGATCTCTGAAAGCTTGGTGGACAGTTCCTGAGGAGGAAGCACATCTGAGCCTGAGCTCTGAAGTTCACATCATGTGTCTGCAGACACACAGAAACACAAAAACAAAGAGATTGGGAGGGTGGGTGAGCTGGCTCTGGGGGGAAGGGGAGGGTGGGTGAGCTGGCTCTGGGGGGAAGGGAAGGGTGGGTGAGCTGCTTCTGTTGGGAGGGGCTGGCTAACAATCTAGACGACCTGAGTCCTATCTCTGGAACCAAGAGTAAGCCACCTCCTACAAACTCTCCTCTACCTCTATCCACACACAGGCCGTGACACACTGACCCCAACACACAAACACATATACGTAATAAAGAAATGTAAAAACACACCAGGAGCCAGGCAGGGTGGCACACGCCTCTAGAAGCACAGACAGGCAGAACTCTAAGTTTGAGGCCAAACTCTGGCCTGTAGACTCTGGTCTAAAGAGTGAGTTCAAGGACAGCCCAAGTTACACCAAAAAAACCCACTGTCTTGAAAAACATTAAAACAGGGCTGGAGAGATGGCTTAGTGTGGCTCACAACCACCTGTAATGAGATCGGACACCCTCTTCTGGTGTGTCTGAAGACAGCTACAGTGTACTTATGTATAATAATAAATAAACCTTTTAAAAAAAAAGGAAAACATTCTCATTGGGGGGCTGAAGGTGTAGCTCACTGGTAGAGCGCATATTTAGTGTGCAGCAGATCCTGGGTTCATGCCCCAACACTGAAAAAAACAAGTCAGCAAGCTTAAAACTAGACCCTAGACGGTCCAGCTGCTGCAGGGCATGCTGCCCAATAGATGTCCAAAGTCCCGTCCTCACAGATAACAACCCGCAAACACACCTGATCCTGAGACCCAGCTTCCAGGACTCAGACCTTGACCTGAGAAGGAGGGCTGTAACCCTCCACGGCAGAGATCACCCCACTCCGGTGAGAGGCGCACACTGAGGCTGACCTTGGCTGGGCATTCCTCTCACTGCTGTGCCCAGGACTTTCTTAGTTTCCTCAGTCCACAGGCTGAGAGCCACCAGGAAAGGAGCTGATGGGAATGCTCAGTGGGTACGGGAGCTTGCTGCCAACTTAGGCCCTGTGTTTGACCCAGAAGCCACGTGGCAAAAGAACCCACTCCTGAAAGTTGTCCTCTGACACCCACACAACCGTCAGTGTGCCTGTACCCCTGCTTCTCCCCAAACATGAACAAGTATAATTAAAATAGTAAAAAATATCAGAAACGCTGAACAGGCTACCCAGGTGCCATCTACGAAGTTCCTCAGGGCTGGCCCATGTCGAAGGTCCCCTCCTACTTCCTTCTCTTTCCTTCCAGACCCTGCAAACCAACCATGCAACAGAGTTCCTGGCAATCATATAAATCCTCTTTGCTTCCTTCTCTCTTTAGAAACAATTATTTTTTTAAATGTATGTGTGCTTTTGTGAAGTCACATCCAGCACAAGCATCCACAAGCCTGTCCAGGCTGAAGGCATCAGAGCCCCCAGGACTGAAGGCTCACGGGTAGTTGTGATGTTCATGCTAGGGACTGGACCCTGGTCCTCTGCCAGAGCAGCCAGTGCTCTGAGCGGCTCAGCAGCTCTAACTTTCTTTTTCTTCCTTCCTTCTCCTCTTCTCCTCTCTCCCTCCCTTTGTTGTATTCCAGCATTTTGTACAGAAGTGGGGGACAGAGGAATGCTGGTGTTCTCTTCTCTTGCTCCCTCTCCCTCTCCAGGGCCTTTCATTGAACCATTTCAACTGGGATCACATGCATGCAGCTAGTAGTTCAGATTCACGTCCTCTTGCTTGCAGAGTGAGCATTCTTACCCCAGCTCCTCACTGGAGGAATCCAGGGCAGGGCTTCAGTAATCTGTCTGTCTCTCCTTTTGAAACAGGTCTCTCTATGAAGACCAGGCTGGCCCCAAACTCACAGAGGTCCATGTGTTTTTTCCCCCTAAGTGCTGGGATCAGAAGTGTGCACCACCATACCCGTCTGCAAGGGCTCCATTGAGCTTCGTTTGCAGCTTTTTGAGAGACTTTTTAGGTAAATATAGCTGTGTGTTTGTCTGTCCATACACTTGTGGACAGATGCCTCACAGACAGCTCTGTTTATGAACCAGGCTCTCTGGTCCTTGGGAAGAACCAAGAAGCCTAATGTATGGATCATTCTTTTGTTGTGTGGCATGATCTCACCATGTAGCTTGGGCTGGGATTCAGAGATCTGCCTGCCCCTTTCCAGCACTGGGATTAGAGGTTTGTGCCACCACACTAGCTCCATATGAGAAAGTCTGGCTATATAGCCCAGGCTGACCTTGAAGTAACAATCCTCCTGCCTCAGTTTTCCATCATTGGGGTTACAGGTTTGTGCTACCATTCTAAGCTATACTTTAGATATGAAGACATCTAAGGAAACTACAGAAGGGGAGACAGTGGAGATGGAGGTGCAGGTGTCTGTGAGAACGAAAGCTGAGCCTCTGGGAAAGCAGCAAGTGCTCTTAACTGCTGAGCCATCTCCAGCTCCTGGATCAAAGGTGTGCACCTTTGTTGACCTTGTCTACTGTAGCTCAGTATAGCTTCCAGCTCCACAGATAGCCTATGATGACCCCAAGTCTTTCTTCTGGTACTTTTAAAAATATTCCAGCCAGGCAGTGGTGGCGCACGCCATTAAGCCCTGCACTTGGGAGGCAGAGTTCGAGGCCAGCCTGGTCTACAGTGTGAGTTCCAGGACAGCCAGGGCTTTACAAAGAAATCCTGTCTCAAAAAAAAAAAAAAAAAAAAAAAAAAAAAAAAAAAAAAAATTCCCAAGAGCCCAGCATGGTTTCACATAGTGTTTTGTTTTTCTTCCCCCCCCCCCCTTTTTTTTTTTTGAGACAGTTTCTCTGTATAACAGCCCTGCCTATCCTGGATTGAAGACCAGACTGGCTTTAAATTTGACAGAGATCCACTTGGCTCTGCCTCCAAAGGGCAGGGATTAAAGGCATGTGCCACCACTGCCTGGCCATTACTCTTTGAGACAAGGTGTCTGTTGACAGGGCTGGCCTTGCATTGGCTATGTCTGTACTCCAGCACTCCAGCATGACTCTCGAGGTTATGTGTCCAGTTCTGCTCCCTGGTGATAGGATTAAAGATGTGATCCACCATACCTAGTTTACGGGTGCTAGGGATGGAACCCAGGGCTCATACATGCCAGGTTAGCTCTGAGCCACACCCAACGTCCCAGAAATCTTTATTTTCCTGCTTGGGTACAAAAAGGAGAAGCAGGAAGCAGGGATTGTGGTATACAGCACTCAGGAGGCTGGGGCAGGTGGCAGCATCAGGAATTCAGGGTCTGAACTGAAGGCTATCCTGGACTATATGAGCCCTTCTTGAAATAAAGCTAAACACAGGAGGCCCTAGGAGAAGTGGCACAGAAGTTAGGTCATTGGCTTCTAATGCCCTGAACCTGACAGATAACTATGTGTCCCACGAGGGAGAAGGATGCCCTATATGAGCAGAATGCACAATGGCAAGCAGAGACAATAGCCGGGTTTCAGATACCAGCCCCATCAGGATCTGTGTGTATTTCAATAGAAGAGCTGTCTCCCTGAGGGATTCCAACCGCCCTCTGAGGACCTGTGTGCAAGACACTGCCTACTCCATTCTTTATTCCCATGGGAAAGTTACAGGGTTATTTAACAAAATAACTGTTCAGGGCTTACAGCCCAGAGGTTTCTCTGTGCAGGCTTTTCCCCTAGGGCCCCAACTCCAGGGGGAGCCCCAGCCTCTTGGCCTCAGCTGTCCTTTCTTCCCCTTGTCCACTGGAAGTGATCACCAAAGAAAAAACATGTGATCTCCTGCTTTGCCTGTCCCCCCATGAAAGGGGGTCTAGGTGCTGGCGGTGGGAGTTCAGGGGCCTCTCACCTGTGAGGGTGCCCCACCCATACCCTATCCCAGACGTCAGACTTGGATGCTCCAGGGCTATGACAGATGGGGCCATGGATTTGAGTTCTGGTCTTCCACAAGGTCCTTTACAAGGCATCCCAGCAGCCCTTCCTGGAAGAGGGGACGACTACTTCTGCCGCCTCTGCTGCCCTGTGTTTTCTGTTTGTGGTTTGTTCTTCTTTTTTCTTTAGTACAGAGACAGCAGCGATACACAGACTGTTTTTCTGTCCTGTTGTCAGTGCTCAGGTATTCCAAGTGCTTCAGCAGGTACAGTTTTGTTGATCAATTTGTTTCCGACAGGGTTCCATGGTAACAGCAACACCCACCCCGCTGCGGCCAGATGTCATGCGTGTCACCTCACTCCAAGTGTCACTGTCTGGGTCATAGCATTCCACACTGTCCAGAAAAGTGTGGCCATCGTAGCCTCCTGCAGGGAGAATGAAGAGAATGGTCACCTCCAGTCAGAGGGCTCAGCCCACCACCCAAGCCGGCAGAGAACAGAAGGGAAAAGAAGCCCCCTGTTTGCAATGGAGAGGGAGGGGATGGAATGTGGCTCAGTCTAGAGCTCCCACCTAGACTTCCCAGCGATGGGGTGCAGGGTGGAAAGTGTAGTCAGAGCGGGTGGGGAGTGGCTCAGTGGTAGAGCTGCAGCCAGGAGCCCCCAGTGGAGCGTGGCACAATTAAAGAACACTTGCCAAGCATTCTGGAATCTCTGGCTTCTAAACTCATCACCAAAACTTGAAAAAGAAAAGATCTAGACACTGAAGCATATTTTTCATCCTGACCAAACCTCCGAGGGCCTCACCAAGGACGTAGATCCGGCCCTGGTGCACGGTAATCCCCAGCGCACTGCGGCGATGTTTCATAGGGGCTACGAAAGTCCAGGTCTCTGTCTCCACGTCAAAACGCTCCACGCTGTTCAGCTGGTCCTGCCCATCGTAGCCCCCTGCTGCATAGATACAGTTGTGCAGCACGCAGACCCCTAAAGGAGAAGACACAGTGGGAGTCACAGTGAGCCTGGCTGGGGGCGGGGTTGAAGGGATGGAATGGTGCCACTGCCCTTCCCTCTACCATTGAGAAGCTGGGGTAGGAGGATCAGGAGTTCAAAGTCAGCCTCAGCTACACAAGGACTTCGAGGGCAGCTTCAAGGTATGTATGACCCTGGCTCAAACAAAACAAAAACAAGCTGGAAGGGAGGAGGCCTGTAGACTCCTGGGCTACAGGAAGGAGGGTAGGTGGGTAGATAAAGGAAGCCCCTCCTTGCTGGGCTGGGTAGGTCTTCACTCCATGCCCCACTCACCGGCCCCACTCCGGATGGTATTCATTGGGGTAATCATCCGCCACTCATTCCTCTCTGGATAGTAACACTCTGCTGAGTTAAGCCGGTTAGTCCCATCGAAGCCCCCCACTGCATACAGCAAGCGATTGAGCACTGCCACGCCCACGCCAATCCTCCGTGTCAACATTGGTGCGACTAGGTGCCACTCGTCCCGCTCTGGCTCATATCTGCAAAGGACATAATACCCCGTGGTCACCCCTCACACCAAGGCCCACCATCTATAGCACTTTTTATTTTTAGTATTTTTTGGATATAGAATCCGCTGTATAGTCCAAGCTAGGCTTGAACCCTCCATGATCTCCTGCTTCAGTCTCCGCAGTGCTGGGATGAAGGCTGTGCAGCACCTCGCCTGGCTCAAGAAGTGACCGAGGCTCACTGGCATCAACTATGAAAGCAACAGCAACTCCCTTAAGCCAAGGCAGCTTTATCCCTCAGGGCTGCAGCACCTGTGTGCTTTGCCTCAAACTACAAGATTTGCTATGGAAATGTGAGGTAGGACATCCAGGTCACTAAGCAATATCTGGGCAGCAACATGATCAGAGATGGGGTGAACATTTTTGGGTTGGCCCAGCAGGGTCCAGTCCATACCTGTGTTCCTGGGGTTATTAATAGTGTCCTTGCCCTTCTTAGCCTGCTCTGCATTTGTTTAAAATTCCATTTTCAGGCTATGGGTGGGATAAGCTTGAGGGCAAATGGCTGGTCCAGCATGCCCAAGTTCCTAGGTTCTATTCCCAGCACTACAAATACAAAATTTAAACTTTTCTCATTTTCTTACCCTTACTGCAAGCCCTAAGTTTGTGTGTGGGAGGGGGAAGTTGTCTGTCTTGAAACAGGGTCTCTTATGTCCCAGGCTGGCCTTGAACTTGCCATACAGCCAAAGATAATCTTGAATTCCTGATCTTCCTGCCTCTACCTCCCAAGCACTGGGATGACAGCTGGTTTGTACCAGTTTATGAGGGCTTCCCGAACGCTGGGCGAGCGCTCTGCTGAGTCATACCTCCAGACCTTTTCCTTCTTTTTTTCCTTCTCTTTTGGCAGTGCTGGGGATGAGACCTAAGCCCTGGATTCAAGAAAGAGACTAGAGGGCTAGAGAGATAGCTCAGTGGTTAAGAGCACTGGCTACTCTTCCAGAGGTCCTGAGTTCGAATCCCAGCAACCACATGGTGGCTCACAACCACCGGTAATGAGATCCAATGCCCTCTTCTGGTGTGTCTGAAGACAGCTGCAGTGTACTTATACACATAAAATAAATCTTTAAAAAAGAAAGAGACCAGAGCACTACCACTGAACTCCACCCCCCCCCCCCCCCCCCCATTCAGATGACAGAGATGATTCCTATAGGTTTGGGACAGCCCCCTCCAGCACTTCTCAACGCTGGACACTGAGGATGAACATCCCAGTCGCTCAACAAGGGACAAGAACAGGAACATCCCTTTGGACCCCTGGTGCTCACCTCTCCACGCTGCTGTGGTGGATGCAGCCGTGGGAACCCCCGACAGCGTAGATGTGGCCATCTATGACCCCCACACCGATGCGGTTGCGTGGCACGCTCATAGAGGCACAGGGTGACCACTGGTTGGTCATGGGGTTGTAGCAGTCCAGGGCACTGGAATCAGTGTTGCCTTCCGGAGAGTTGTTGCGGCCGCCCACAGCGTACAACAGCCCTCCCACCACGCAGCCTGCCAGCCCGCTGCGCGGCACCTGTAGGTCTGCCAGGCGCAGCCAGGAGCCATTGGTCGGGTTGTAGGCCTCCAGGTAGCTGAGCGACTGTCGGAAGTAACCGCCGGCCGTGTAGATGAGGCGGCCCACCTTGGGCGCGCGACAGGGCACCGCCTGCGTGGGCTTGTGCAGTGTAAGCTCCTGGAAGATCTGCACCAGGTAGTCCTTGCACCGCGCGTCGGCCTGCAGGATCTCGCATTTCTGCAGCTGCGTCTGCAGGAAGCGCGGCGTGAGCGCATGGCAGCGCACAGCCCGCAGCAGTGCCTGCACGTAGAAGCGCCGCTGCGGGCAGTCGTATTTGACCCAGTCGATGCACGCGTGGAACACCTCGGACTCGCAGCGCACGTTCAAATCATCACGGCTGATGAGCGTGGCCAGCTGGCAGTGTGACAGGTTGAAGAACTCCTCCTGCTTGGCCACCTGCAGGGAGCTCAGGTGAGAAGAGAAGCCTTCCTGGCCTTGCACCCATACACCAGGCATTACACAGGCCACACACTGTGGTCTCTTTAGGCTCCTGTATTGATTTTGGTTTTAATATTTTTTTAAAAAAAACATAGCTAAGTGTAGTGGCATACTATAATCTCCCATCTCACGGGAGGCAGAGGCAAGAGGATGTCTGAATTCAAGGCCAGACTGGTCTACATAAGCCAGCTAAGACAACATAGTAAGATCCTATATGAAAATAAACAAATAATCCAGGCACTGGATTAATGGCCACTTGGAAGGAAGAGGCAGAAGATGTCTGTGAGTTTCAGGCCACTTGTTCTACATAGTAAGACCCTCTCTAAAAAAATATTTTTAGTTACATTTATTTATTGGTTTATTGTGTATGTGTGTGAAGTGTACCACAGCTCGTGTTTGACGGGTGGGGTCTCACCTCTCACCCTGTGGGCCCTGGGATTGGTAGTCTGGCTTGGCAGTGAGTGCCTTTACTAGCTCAGAAAGGCACTGGGTATGTTTGTTTGTCTGTCTGTTTAACCCCCAGGACTCATATGCTAGAAGGGAAGAATCAACTTCTGCAAGTTGTCTTCTGACCTCCAGATGAACTGTGGCACATGCATTGCCCCCTAAATAAATACAATAAAAATTTTAAATTAATAAAAATAAACCATAAAATGACAGACAGTTTACAGGTTGGCACTTGTTTTCTCAGATGTAGGAATATTTTATACAAATAATGAGACATCTCGGGGGATGAGAGTGTGGTATAAACAGAACTTCAAGAGAGCACTTGAGATGGGTTTCAGACAAAAGCCTGAGCCATGACAACCTGCTGTCTCAAAGATCTAAATAAATAAACAAACTACATTTATGCTGGTCCATATTGACCTTACATACCTTCAAAGCTGTGTGTGTGTGTGTGTGTGTGTGTGTGTGTGTGTGTGCACTTGTAACTGGCCTGGAACTTGTTATACAGAGCAGGCTGGCCTCACAGATCTGCCTGTCTTTCCCTATCCAGTGCTGGGATTAAAACTGCACAGCCACACTTGGTTTATGTGAGGTAGGCATGGAACCCAGGGCTTCATGCATGCTGGGAAAGTGTTCTAGCAATCCAGCGGCACAACAGTCCTCTGAAGATGTTGTGCCCTATGCTTAATATGCCTGTGTGGTTACTGCCACCCATCTTATGAGGTCAGGTATGGAACTGTCCACCTGAGGACGGCACAAAAGCTTTTGGAGCATTTCAGACTTGGGGTTTGAGTTAGTGATATTCAGAATGCGGTCATGTCCAGGGGACTTTCTAGTCACTGCCACCCAAGAGCAAGGTTTCCTCCAGAACTGTCCTATTACTTTCCCTTGAGAACTTCCTGCACTGAGAAACGAAAATGAAAGCAATACCAAGTGAACCCAGGAAAAGCCAAGCCAAGCTGGACTGCATGTGTGAGGTTGGCTGCCTGTTCATCACAGTGGCCTGCTTTGGGGGAATATCAAGACAGGGTTTTTCTGTGTAGCCCTGGCTATCTTGGAATTTCCTCTGTAGAACAGGCTAGCCTTGAACTCAGAGATCTGCCTGCCTCTGCCTCCTGAGTGCTGGGATTAAAGTCATGCACCACCACCACCACACACCCACACAAACACATACCCCACTTTTTTTAGACAGAGTCTCTCTGTCTCTCTCTCTATACACACACACACACACACACATTACTTTTTCAGAGTGTGGTGTTACTTTCCTGTGATCTCAACACTCAGAATGTGACAGCAAAGACAGGACTTAAAACAAAACAAAACAAAAAAGCAGTTTCAATAGCCAGGGGTGGTGGCACATGCCTTTAATCCCAGAGGCAGGAAGATCTGTTAGTTCGAGGCCAGGGCTGTTTGTTACATAGAGAAACCCTGCCTTGAAAAACAAAAATAAATAAAACAAAACAAAAAAGTTTCCGCTAAAGAAAACTGTCAAAAAATAAAATCAAAGGTGCTTAGCAGTTGAGGGTACTACTGGCTGCTCTTCCAGGGGACTGGAGTTCAAATCCCAGCACCCACATGACACCTCACAACTGTCTGTGACTCCAAGATCTGACACTTTCACACACAGATATACATTCAGGCAAAATACCAATCCATATAAAAGAAAGGTAAATATCTTTTTTAAAAAAAAGATTTAAGCTGGGCAGTGGTGATGCATGCCTTTAATCCCAGCACTTGGGAGGCAGAGGCAGGTGGACTTCTGAGTTCGAGCCCAGCCTGGTCTACAGAGTCTACAGAGTGAGTTCCAGGACAGCCAGGGCTACACAGAGAAACCCTGTCTCAAAAAAAACAAAAATAAAAAATAAAAAAAAATAAAATAAAAACAAAAGTAAAATCAAGTCCTGGGGCTCTGCTGGCTTCCATTCTCTTAAGTATTGGGAGGGTGAACATTTGTAACTCAGTACAGACTGAGACAGGAATCAGGAATTTAAAGTCAGCCTCAGATACACGACTAGATTAGGGCCAGCCTGAGCTACATGAGACCCTATGGGAGGAAAGGAAGAAGGGAAAAGAAAACACTAGACAGTTTTCCTACAGCCTTGAATGGCTTGCTCCATTCTCAGGGGAGAGCGCCATGCTGGTCTATCCCACTTCTTGTGACAACTGAGCCCAAACCCCAGGCCTCACTCACCTCCCCGAAGTGCATGTAGATATACTCCCGGGCACGCTGGTGCAGTTCAGTGCAGCCGATCTGCTCCGCGAAGTTGGCGATGCCGATGGCATTGCTGGGGTCCAGCTGCTGCACGAGGAAGTCGCTGCAGGCTCGGACTACACTGTCAATCTGGTACATGACCGCCCCGTTCATCACATGCAGCACACACTTCTCCCCCACGGAGATGGAGGCGGTGTAGGCGAACTCAATAAGCCTTTCCATGACCTTAGGGTGGATGCCTTCGATGGACACCACCTCCATGCCCTGCTCCCGAAGCCCGTTGGTGAACATGGCTTTAAAGACCGGGCTGGAGGAGGCCAGCACCACTTTGTGAGCCATGAATTGGGCAGCTGGGATGTCCTCATATTTGACCTGCAGGGTCACGTCACAGAGCTGCTGGCTCAGCCGAAGCTCGTTCATGATGCTAAAAGCCTGCTTGGTGTGATCCTCAAGTGTGTAGCTGAAGGTTCGGTTACCATCCTGCGAGGGCGTCACCTCCGCCTTGCACTCCGTGGAGGCATACATCACTGCGTCCCCTGACCCCTCGGGGCACTTTGACCACAGGGGCAGGAACTGGCTGCCGCGGGGAGCCCCGCTAGGCTTGGGTTCCTGCATGGGGTTCCTGATGACAAGATACAGATCCTCCACTAGCGGTTAGGGCCCTGGAGGGAGGGAAGAGTACAGGGCTGGGAACAGAGGCTGGGTGGGACCAAACCCTGCCACTTTTTTTTTTTTTTTTTTTTTTTTTGAGACAAGGTCTTATACAGCCTAGGCTGGCTTCAAACTCCCTGTGCAACCAAGGCTGCCTCCTGCACTAATCATCCTCCCGTGTGCCGGATTACAGTGTGTGCCACCGTGTCCAGCCAAGCTTCTTTTTTTGCAAGACTAAGCAGTGATATCTACTGCAATTTTTGCCAAGCCAAGTAAACTGGACACACCCGGCTCCATTCAAACTAACTTCTCCTCAACTCACGGACTTTCAGGACGAAACACGTTCCTTTTCCTGCTCAGAATCACCCAACACCTTTCACCGAGCCCAAGAATGGAAACCCAGCTCCTGTAAAACTCCACACCCGGTTTCCAACCTCTTCACTCTGTTCCAGCCATCCTTTCCTCCCCTTCATCCAACATGCCAAATTCCTTTCTTCAACATCTCACCAAAATTTACAGATTCTGCCATTTATGTACTTGGAACTGTTCTGAGCTCCAGAGACATAGCAGGAAGACAGAAAAGGCCTGAAAATAAAGCAAGGTCTGTATAAAGAACACTAAGCGAGCACCAAGGTCCTGGGGCAAGAGCGTGTGCAGCATCTGGAACACCCACGGGGAGGGACTCGAGAGACCCTTGGATACCTGGGGCCAGGGGAGGAATTATGCTTTCAAAGATGATGTGGGGAGACAGAGAGAGTCTGCAGCTGGCTCCCCAGGTTCTGGGGCTCAGCCTGGAGTCGCGTCCCCGAGTGTTATGTCTATTAGACCACCGTGGGAGGATGAAATGCTCAAGGGGCCCCCGTTAGGGAGCGACTGTCACGCGTGACCACACTGCCGGAGCTCGGGCCTGGCGTGGCGCAGGGGGGGTGGGGGAGCTGTGCAGCGGCCGCCCAGTACCCGGTGCCTGCTCCAGCGGCCTCCCCGCCGCTCGGAGGCGCAGCCCTGACGCCTGGAGAGCCCGCAGGGCCTGGTCCCGGGCCGCGGCCTGGAGCGGCGAACTCACCCCGCCATGGCCGCGCTCTGCCTCCGCCTCCGCCGCGCGCGCGGGTCACGGTGACTAAGCACAGCGCGCCACCCTGTCACAATAAGAGTCCCGAGGCGCCGGCCGCGGGCGACCCCCTACCCTCTGCTGGCCTTCGCGGCCACCACCCTAGGCGGGCGCGCGGGCTCGGCGGCGGGGGGCGCGCGCTTCCCCTCTCCCCCCGCCCACACCGCGCGCACGACCCCACGCGCGACCGCGGGCAGTGCCCGGAGCTGGCTCCCCACCGCATCCTGCGCGGGCGCTCGCTCACCTCCGTCCCACCCCCCGGGTGTCTCTGTGGGTGCCACGCGTCCAATCCGCGCCGCCGGGCCGCCACGCGCCGTGCTTCCGGGAGGAGCGGAGTGGGACCGGGCCGGGGGTGGGCGGTGGCCTCGAGTCGGGGCAGCGGTACTGCGGGGTCCCGGGCGGCACGCGTGGGAGGAGCGGGAGGGCGGAAACGGGCGGCGGGCACGCAGAGGCGGTTCCAGCCCTTCCTGCAGGTGCCGGGCGGAGGGAGCGGGGCGTGGGGCTGGGCGGCCCTAGGAGCCTGCCTCCGGGTTAGGCTGTCCCGGACGCCTCCAGCTGAACCTGCAGCGGCGGACCCTCCCACGCCCTGCACGGTCCAGCTAGACCCATCTACCTGGTTAAGATATTTATCTTCTTGTAAAATAACTTTTTAAAAATGTTTTTATTTCAATTTGTATTTTACTTTATGCGTGTGGCTGGTTTTGCCTGCATATGTCTGTGCACCGTGGGCGTGCAGTGTCCCCTAAAGTTACAGGTGTTTGTTAGCCACGGTGTGGGTGGGGGAAGGGAACCCTGGTCCTCTGCAAGAGCAGCGAGTACTCTTAATTGCTGAGCCATCACTCCAGCCTTATAACTTCTTTTTGAGACAGGCCTCATTACATAGCCCTGACTGGCCTTGAACACACAGAGACCCTCCTGCCTCTGCCTCCTGCATGCGGGGGGTGGGGCTAGGGCTAAAGGCTGTGACACCACGCAGGGCTTTGTGTACGTTAATTTGTGTGTGTGCTTGTGTAGAGGTTGGAGGACATCTGGCAGAAACGGATTCTTTTCCCCTATGTGGAGCCTGCAAAGTGCAGCTCAGGTGCTCCAAGCCACACACTCTGTGTATTTTTTCATGAGGAGAGGTGTGACATTCACTAAGGTATTGGAGTGTTGGAATGCCCAGAGCTGCCTCGTTGCATTTCTCACAAAAACTTTATATATACATATATATATATGTGTGTGTGTGTGTATATATATACACACATATATATATACACATATACATATATATGTATGTATATATATATTATGTGTGTGCCTCCCTTGTTCACACAGTCTTCCTGGCCCCCCCAGTGAGAAACAGGTCAGAGATCTTAAAGATTAAGACTTACACAAGTCTTTTAAATGCTAAAAATCCATCACTGGGATATGCCTTGAAGTGGATACATTTTTTTTATTAGATATTTTCTTTATTTACATGTAAATTTCTCCTTTCCCAGTTTCCCCACCTTTATATATTTTTAATGGTAAGAGATACTTATTAGCCGGGTGGTGGTGGCGCACTCCTTTAATCCCAGCACTTGGGAGGCAGAGGCAGGCAGATTTCTGAGTTTGAGGCTAGCCTGGTCTATTGGTGCTGGAGATATGGCTCAGTGGTTATAGCACTGACTGCTCTTTCAGAGGACACAGGTTCAACTCCTAGAACTGGTATGAGGGTAGAAATGAAATCTGTAACTCCAGGTCCAGGGGATCCAAAACCCTCTTCTGGCCTTCACAGGCACCATGAAGACAAAACACCCATGCACATAAAATAAAGATCAATAAAAAATTTTTTTTGTTTGAGACAGGGTTTCTCTGTGTAGCCTCGGTTGTCCTGGAACTCACTCTGTAGACCTTGAACTCAGAAACTTGAACTCAGAACTTGGCCTCGAACTCAGAAATCGGCCTGCCTCTGCTTCCCAAGTGCTGGGATTAAAGGCATGTACCACCACTGCCCAGCTTAGCTATGGTGTTTTTGTTGATGAATTCCTGCCCTGCTGGCTAAGACCACAATCTCTATCTCTCAAAGAGGAGTCTATAGGCCCTGTGAGCCGACCGTGGAGATTTGTCGAGGCTCATTCACACATGCACGGCTGTAATTGTATGACAGTGTAGCTGTCAAAGGACTCACCTAGCTCCTACATATTTGTAGGCTTCTGATTCAATAGCTGGTGGTACTTTTGTAGTGTGAAATACTATACAGCCAGTTAAAAAAAGCAAGATGAAGCTGGACCTGGAGATGGAGGCCTGTCATTTCAGCTACTCTGGATGCTGAGGCAAGAGAATGACAGGTTCAAGGACAGCTTGGATAACAATGAGACCCATGTCACAAAATTATTTAAAAAGCAAAAGAGAGGGCTAGAGAGATGACTCAGCAGTGAAGAGCAGTTATCTGTTCTATTAGAAGACCAGAGTCTGGATCCCAGTATGCACAGCAAGGGATACAAATGCCTGTAGCTCCAGTTCCCAGTAGTGCCTCACTACATCTTCTTCTTCTTCTTCTTCTTCTTCTTCTTCTTCTTCTTCTTCTTCTTCTTCTTCTTCTTCTTCTTCTTCTTCTTTCTTCTTCTTCTTCTTCTTCTCCTCCTTCTCTTCCTCCTCTTCCTCCTCTTCCTCCTCCTCCTCCTCCTTCTTTTTTTCCAAGACAGGGTTTCTCTGTGTGGCCCTGGCTGTCCTGGAACTCAATCTGTAGACCAGGCTGGCCTCGAACTCAGAAATCTGCCTGGCTCTGCCTTCCAAGTGCTGGGATTAAAGGCATGCGCCACCACTGTCCAGCAAATCCCACACTCTTGCATGAACATATGTGTAGGCAAAAACACCAATGTACATATAAGTTTAAAAAAAAATTTTAAAAAACAGGCTCAGGAGGCTGAAGAGATGGCTCAGCATTTAGTAGCACTGATTGCTCTTCCAGAGGTCCTGAGTTCAATTCCCAGTAACCACATGGTGGATTCAGCAATTAGCACCTTCTGGTGTGTCTGAAAACAGCAACAGTGTACTCATATGCATAAAATAAATAATTCTTTTTTAAAAAAAATCTGAGCCGGGCAGTGGTGGTACACGCCTTTAATCCCAGCCCTTGGGAGGCAGAGGCAAGCGGATTTCTGAGTTTGAGGCCAGCCTGGTCTACAGAGTGAGTTCCAGGACAGCCAAGGCTATACAGAGAAACCCTGTTTCTGAAAAACCAAATAATAATAATAATAATAATAATAATAAGCAGAGGGCTCAGTGTATGAGAACAGCCCAGACTGCACCATGAAATCCAGGGTGGGAGTGGCGGTGGGAGTAAAGTCGGGCATGGTGTCAAATACCTTTAATTTTAAAACTCAAGAGGCAGAGACAGGTGGATCTCTGTGAATTTGAGACAAACCTGCGCTCAAAGCAAGTTCCAGGCCAGCCAAGGCTGCATAGTAAGACCTTATTTTGTTCTATTAACTTAATAATTTAAACAAAACAGGACAATTATGCAGAACAGGTGAATATGGGACACTTGTAACCCCAGCACCCAGGGAGCCCAGAGAGGTTGATCAGAAAAGTGAAGGACATCCTTGGCTACATAGCGAGTGCAGCCTGAGCTACATAGTGAGACCCTATTCCAAAAATCAAAATGGTAAAAAAAAAAAAGATTTACGTTTCAGGTTATTTTCCCACAGAATATGTCTGGAAAGTCTCTACAAGTCCCAACAGTGCCTTTTAAATTTAGTATTTAAATAAGGAACTAGGTGTTTTTTAAATTTAGTATCGGGATGTCTAAGTTCCCCACTGTCAAACCACCAAACCAATACACCAGGAAAGATATGAGAACTGTGAGGAGGATTTCTGAGAGCCCCTCCTCCCCGCTAGCTTTTCGCAAACTTCTGGTGAAAAGATTCGTTTTGGTATTTTTTTATTAGATATTTTCTTTATTTACATGTAAATTTCTCCTTTCCCAGTTTCCCCTCCAAAAAACAAAGAAACAAACAAAAACAACAAAAACAAACCCCTGTTGCCTCTCCCCTCCCCAAAGATTCGTTTTTATGCAAGTTGGCCTGCAGTCCCAGCCTTAGCGCATCCCCATCCGCTTTCACGTTGCGTGCAGTCCCCAGAATCGCCTCGAGGGGGCGCGCTGTACCTTAACCAGCAGCCAGAAGCGGAACCCAGGTAATTCCCAGAACTACTGCAAGGTGGCGCAACCGCAGTCAGCGTCCTTTTCTCTCCCGGACAGGGGAGGGAGAGAGAGAGGGAGAGGGAGAAAGAGAGGGAGAGGGAGAGGGAGAGGAAAGAGAGAGAGAGGGACAGAGAGAGGGAGGGAGGGAGGGAGGGAGGGAGGGAGGGAGGGAGGAGAGGGAGAGATAGAGAGACACAGAGAGAGACAGAGAGAGAGACAGAGAGAGACACAGAGAGAGACAGAGAGAGACAGAGAGGGGAGAGGGGAGGAGAGGAGGAGAGGAGAGGAGAGGAGGAAAGGAGGAGAGGAGGAGAAAGGAGGAGAGGAGAGAGAAGAAAGAGACAGAGACAAGAGAGACATAGAGAGACAGAGATGAGGGGAGAGGCGAGAGGGAGAAAGGGGGGAGAGAGAGGAAGAGAGAGAGAAAGGAGAGAGGGGGGAGAGAGAGGGGAGTGGAGAGAGAGGAGAGAGAGCCACCACCCCTCACCACTCCCATGTCTGTGCCCGTCCACCAGCCAGGCAAGTGAGTGCTAGGGGTCATGAAGTCTGGAGACTTCTAGGGATGATATGGAAAGCAAGTCTTTTATAGACACAAACCAGAGCTCTGTATTCCCTGCAACAATGCAGAGCTTTTAAGAGAGTCTTAGCCTAGTCTAGCCAGACTCCTCTAAGAGCAGCCAACACCAGGCAGACTCCTGCGTGGTGGACCCAGGGGTAAACCTTACTAAAGACACTGGGGCAAGGAACCAGTTTGTTCATCTACCAAATGGAGGTTGAGGGCTGGGACTGCAGCTCAGTGGGTTCCTTCCCTACACAGCATGAGCCAGGTTGGTAGAGCACACCTTTGCTCACATGCTCACAGGGAACAAATTTCACAAGTATAAGGTTTTTTTTTTTTTTTCTTCGTAGCATGTTTAAAGTCAGCCTGGGTACAAGAAGCACTGTCTCAGTGTGAGGGCTGGAGGTGTGTGCTCACACTGAAGTACGGAGGAGCCACAGAACCATGCAGAGCCACAGGAGTCCTCGGACCTGTACACAGCACATAGCAACCACATCATTGGTGTCAAGGACCTCCTGTCCAACCAGATGAACACGGCCGAAGCTGACAAGATTCACAGGCAGGTTAAGTGAACAGTTTAAACTCATTCCAGCTGTGGGGTGGAGGAGGGAGGTAGGGAGGAAGGGGCAGAGGGGCGGGGTGGGGGGGAGCAGGCATGAGGGGTCACTATTTGTAGGATAGGCAAATCAGGTGCATCTGTTTTTGGATTGGGAAAGGCTGATGTTTTGGATTGGGAAAGTCTAAAAGAGCTTCTCACCATAGGAAATCAGGGGGTGGGGTGGGACAGTGGGGCCAGGGATCCGCCTCAGGGGTTAAAGGTGCTTGCTGTCAAGAATGACAGCCTGAGTTGGATCTTTAGGATCACTGTGCTGGAAGGAGAGAAAAGCTGAGGCAAGCTGTCCTTTGACCTCCACACTCCTGCTGTGGCCAGTGGGTACTTGTACACATACACAAGGGCACAAAATACATGAGTAAATGTAGTTTTTGTTTTTGTCTTTTGGTTTTTCGAGACAGGGTTTTTCTGTGTAGCCCTGGCTGTCCTGGAACTTACTTTGTAGACCAAGCTATCCTCGAACACAGAAATCTGCCTGTTTCTGCCTCCCAAGTGCTGGGATTAAAGGCATGCGCCACCACTGCCCAGCTTAGTAAATAAAAGTTTTAAAGACATGGTCTCACTATGTAGCCCAGGCTGGCCTGAAATGATGTTGATGTGAAGTAAAAGCATATCGTACGATACCCCCCACCCAGCCCCCCAAAAATACCTTTAATTTTAGCACTCAGGAGCTCCAGGCCAGCCTGGTTTAGTGAGTTCCAGGCCGTCTGGAGCTGCATAGTGAGTGCCTCTCTCAAAATAAATGAATAATAAACAATTTAAAACATTTTAAAAGATTTATTTAGCCAGGCGGTGGTGGCACATGCCTTTAATCCCAGCACTTGGAAGGCAGAGGCAGGCAGATAGATCTCTGAGTTCGAGACCAGCCTGGTCTACAAAGTGAGTCCAGGACAGCCAGGGCTACATAGAGAAACCCTGTCTTGAAAAACAACAACAACAGAAAGATTTATTTAGCTTATGTATATGAGTGTTTTGCCTGCATTCAATCTGTGTACCACTGGAATGCCTGGTGCCCTCAGAGGTCAGATGAGGGCATCAGATAACCTTGGAACTGAAGTTGCCAATGGCTGTGAATCACCACTTGGGTTCTGGGAATGGAACACAGGTCCCCTGCAGGAGCAGCAAGTGTTCTTAACTGCTGAGCCATCTCTCAAACTCCAATAAATAAACACTTTTAAAAATGATAGTTACAGCTTTCTGGGGAAAATTAAAACATCAATAGATGAATAAATAGAAGAAGTGAGTAGATTCTGAAAGATCACAAGGACAGTTCCTTGAACTGTTTTTAATTGTGGTTGTAATTTGTATGAAGAACCTGTCCACACTCGGCAAGTTTGGCAGCTGGTGTCTGGTTAAATCTCCAGAGCCAAATTTTCGGACATAGGCTTCCCTTAATGCATTTGCCCACAGCTCTGCTTCACTCTGTAGCCAGCCACTCCTCCTGCCAGCCCTTAGCACACTCTATCTAGACTTCACCTGGCTTTGAGCATACTTGGAGCCTCCCCTTTATCCCTTCATCTTCCAGCCTTTCCCCCTTGAACTTCGATAGTCACAGGGTACCTGTGGAGGTCTGAATCCAGGAGAGTCCCTCCCTTGTTTAGAATTCTCTATGGCTCCCACTTCACTCAGAGCCAAACCTAAAGCCTTCCTCAGAACCAACAAGACTTCCCCACAACCCATCCTTTCATCTCCTGCCCCTCAATTTCTGCTGCAGCCAAACAGAATGGCTCTCTGTCAGTGCTTCCCAGCTCAGGTTATGTTACTACCTGGATACCTTCCCATCACTTTTTTTTTTCCTTACTGTCCATCTCAGACCCCGAGTGCATTTTTGTCTGTTCCTGTTATGGGGTGGTCAATCCATTTCCCTTCTTTCTCGTCGTTGGCTATTTCCCACGGATGATGCGCTTATTTGGCGAGTTTCTGCTCTTGCAAAGGGCGACAGCGGGTAGGGAAGCGTCAGTCTGTAGCAGCAGGCACCAGGCTCCGGTTGGCGGTTGCTGCTCCGGGACTGCCAGTGGAGCAGCTGGTGTCCACCCCGTCCTGCTGGGGAGACAAGTGTTCTGATGGACTAGAGCTGCGATCCAGGGTTGGTGGCAGGCAGCGTCGCAGGCCACCACCGGAAGGTCCAGGAGCACTGGGGGATTGCTGCAAGCTGTTGGAGGAGTCTTGGTTGCAGGGTCCGCGGCCACAGCAGAGCAGCCGCAGGAGCGCGTGGCGCAGATCTCGGTTGGTGAAGGTGTAGATGATGGGATTCAGCAGAGAGTTAGCCATGGCTAGACCCAGGAAGGGATCGGCCTGCAGGAGCACGGGACACGCGCGGGCTGGGCACGCGACATCCAGTAATAGCAAGAGAAACAGGGGTCCCCAGCAGACCACGAAGGCCAGAAGCACCACGCTAAGTGTACGAAGCAGGGCCAGCGACCGCGGCGTGTGCCGGGATCGCGAGGACGAGGTGGCCCTGCGGGACCCAGGACCCGCCCGCAGGCGACGGGCGTTGGCCCGCACCTGACAGTAAATCCTTGCATAGAGTGCACAGATGGCAGCCAGGATGCCCAGGAAGGCCAGCACGCAGAAGAGCACATAGGCCTTGGCGTAGAGCGGCAGCACCGTGGAGCAGGCTTCCAGGTGTCCTAAGCAGTTCCAGCCCAGCGCCGGCAGCAGCCCGAGCAGTAGCGACACGCCCCAGGCGGCCACCGCCATCGCCAGCGTGCGAGCGCGACTGGTGGCGGGCGCGGGTCCACGACGGGCCATAGTAAGATGGCGCTCTAGAGCAATGGCTAAGAGACTCAGCACCGATGCGGCGAGCGCCACGAAGACGCCCCCCTCGCGCGCAAACCAGAGCGCAGGCGACAGGCGCAGCGTGAGCGGCCCCGACAGCAGGATGTTGGTGGCGTAGGCCGCCCCGGCCAGCAGGTCCGACATGGTGAGGCTACCCAGGAGCAGGAACATGGGCGCATGGAAGCGAGGGTGGCGGACCAGCACCAAGAGCACAGCCAGGTTCTCCAGCACGATGAAGGCGCACACAGCCAGGCACACTGCAGCGTCCGCGCGCAGCCCGGCGCCGGGTTGGTAGCGCGCCCCGCGGAGCTTGCCGGTGTAGTTGTAGTGAAGGACAATGACCTCGCTCACCGGCGCAGGCCGCAGCAGCCCGGGCTCCATGGGCTGCCCGCCGCCCGCCGCCGCGGAGATGTCGCTGCTGTGTTCTGCCGGTCGTCTACGAGAGAGAAGGAGAGTCAAGATCTAGGAATCCTGAAGAAAGAGCCCTGGAAGAGGGTCCCCAACCCCTGAGCCTCCCCAACACGCCCACCGAGGTTTTGAGAAGGTTTAGAACCGAGGAGGAATGTCTGGATATAGACTCCACACAGAGACTATGGAAGGACCAGCCTGTCGTTACGGTGGCTCAGGCCTGTAATTCCAGCATTTGGGAAGTGAGGCAAAGATTCAGGAGTTCAGAGCCAGCCTTAGTCTGGAGAGATAGCTTAGCGATTAAGCGCTCTTGCCACTTCGGATTTAGTTCCCAGGACCCACATCAGACATCTCAAAACCGCCTGCTACTTCAGCACGAAGGGATCCACCCCCTGCTTGGTATTTGCACATAGGTATATATGCGAACTGAAAAAAAAAAGTCACCTTTAGAAGTAAAGTAGCCCTGGCTACATAGTGAGTCCTAGGCTAGTCAGCCTGGGCTAAAATGTCTAAAACAACAACCCCAGCAAGATGGCTCAGTAGGTGAATGTGCCTGCCACCAAGCTTGATGACCTGAGTTTAATCCCCAGGACCTACATGGTGGAAGGAGACAAGTGACTCCTAAGTTGTTTTCTGACCTACACAGCACACAAAATAAAGTTAATAAAGTACCAGGCAGTGGTGTCACACGCCTTTAATCCCAGCACTTGGGAGGCAGAGAGGCAGGCAGATTTCTGAGTTTGAGGCCAGCCTGGTCTACAGAGTGAGTTCCAGGACAGCCAGGGCTACACCGAGAAACCTTGTCTGGAAAAACTAACCTGACATGGGAGGTGGGTACTGGAAAGCTGGAGGAGTTAGCTGGGCATTTGATATACACCTGTCCCCCAGCAAGTGCCAGAGGAGGATCAGGACTTCAAGGTTATCATTAACTACATAGTAAGTTCAAGGCCAGCTTGGGCTCTGAGACCCTGTGTCAAGATTAAATAAAATAAAAAAGTATTGTAACACAAAGGCAGAGACACGTCCAGATGCATACTCACTCATGAACAAACAAGAATTCCGAAAATCAACGCTACACAGACAACCACAGATAGGGCCACCAAACAAGGGAGGGGTTCCACACAGACAGGAAAAGACACACTGGCCTGGCTGGGGACCTGTAGCCCATCAGAAGCCTAACAAGCTCAGGTGGCCCTGAGCTCCAGGCCAGCATTGGCTTCCTCCCCACTCCAAAGAATGCACACAGGGAGACAGGAGAGTACATTTCCACATGAAACACACATATGCAGATTCAGTGACAGAAGCCACCACAGGGGCTCAGCCCTGAGAATGGTCTCACACCCAGTAGCAAATTTCACAACCTCCACCCACAACCAGCCTGGGGCCCAGTGCCCCATACTGCACATGAGAAGTACATAGGCTTTTCCTTGTTTTTTTTTTTTTTTTTTTTTTTTTTTTTTTTTTTTTTTTTTTTTTAATGTTGTTGGGTGGTGATGGTGGTGGCAGTGGGACATGCCTTTAGTCCCAATACTTGGGAGGCAGAGGCAGTTGGATCTCTGTGAGTTATAGGCCAGCCTGGCCTACAGAGTGAGTTCCAGGACAGCCTGGGCTACACACAGAAACCCTGTCTCAAAAAAACAAAAACCAAAACAAACAAACAAAACAACAACAACAAAAAAGAAAAGTTGTGGGGGCTGGAGAGATGGCTCAGTGGTTAAGAGCACTGACTGCTCTTCCAAAGGTCCTGAGTTAAATCCCAGCAACCACATGGTTGCTCACAACCACCTGTAATGAGATGTGACACCCTCTTCTGGTGCGTCTGAAGACAGCTACAGTGTACTTACTTATATACATAAAATAAATAAATAAATCTTTTAAAAAAGGGAGGAAAAGTTGTTTCCTCAAAGCACCAGTGATAATGTTGATCCTGGTCACTCAGTGCACAGAGTCAGAGATCCTCAGTAGAGACACACATGTCATTAAATCACAATGACTCTTCTAAAAGCCACCTACCCTTTAATCCTCTCAGCAATTCCTCCCTTAGTCCCAACTTACACATAAACAAAAACAGGTTCTTAAAAAATACCTCAGAAGGCTGGCAAGATGGCTCAGTGGGAAATGGAGCTCCCACTCAAGTCTGGAACCCACACAATGTAAAGAGAGAACCAGCCCTCGCAAGCTGTCCCCAGACCTCCACATCTGTGGTGTTTGTGGCATGCCTACATTCACAGTCCCACCCAGCCATCCACCACCACCAACACACACACACACACACACACACACACACACACACACACATAAATGAGATTTTTAAAAATGAATTGGATTTGAGACAGTCTTCCTGGGTAGCCCCGGGTCTATACAGACCAGGTTGACCTGAAACTTAAAGAGATCCAACTGCTTCTGCCTCCCAAGTGCTGGGGTTAAAGGCACACACACATCACCATGCCCTGAAATTTTTTACAAAAAGAAATGTCCTCCCAGACCCGGGAGACAGATCTTTCAATACCTGAAAGGCAAAGGGACAAAGAGGTCCCAGACAGTTTCAGAGTAGCACAGAGAGACTTCTCCAAGTCTCTACTGGGCCACTTTGAGTGCCTGAGAGGCATCAAATACAGAGATACAGGTTAAACAGCTTTCTCTGCTCGGTTCACTCAGAAGAGGGTAGGACTTTTGTACCTACTCCCCCAGTGACCTGACATGTCTGGAAATGATATTAGGAAAAGGTTGAAGGCCCCCACCCATGCTGAGCTGGAGGGTTCCTGGGGTCCCCACTCCCTTCAGGCACAGGACCTGCGGGTACCCTTGGAGTTTTCAGTTTTCTCTGCTGGGGGTCCCATAAAGGATCTAGAAATCCCAGCAAGGAGCTCTGTGCCTTTCCAGCCCTGCAGTCGTTCGAGTCCCACGTCTCGCAAGTTTCCCCACTGTTGGACACTCACCCCTGAGTCTGGGTCCGGTCGTGGGTGCGCCTGGGAACACTGGACGGCTGCAACAGGGCGGGACTAGAAGTGACAGGCTTAAGGGCGGGCCCGCGAGGCCAAGTCCGGGCGAACGCCCGCACTCGTCCCCCCTCCTTCTCCCAGCCCCGGGTTGCCAGCCTGTGCCACCCGCCGCGGCACCCACCGGAGAGCGCCTCAGCGGCGACTGGTACCAGCAAGTCCTAGCTTCTCCCTCGGGTCCCCTCCCGGGAACACTCGGGGTGGGAGGGCCCAGAATCGCAGGAAAGAGAGGGCTTTTCTAGGTGAACGAACCACTCTCTTACTCCGGACAAGGGGTCCTGTCTGTCATTTCATGTCTGGACCTCTGAACCCGCATTCCAAAGACACCTTAAGGGCGCAGTACCTGGGAAGTGCAATTTAAGAGATACTTTTAGTGGGCGTGGCTGCTGAAGTCTTCTGGGCCTCACCAGGTGGGGACAGGTCTCCTCTGCACCCGCAGCTCGGGGGCCCTTCCCTATTTTCTGCGGGGCAAAAGTGGGGAGGGAGGGTACAAGAGGGATAGTGGGGATGGAGGGAACTTCCAGGTCCCCAAATAAGAAGGATCTGACTCCTCCCGCCCAATGGCTTCCCTGTCTCTGTCCCACTTCTTTCAACCTTTAGGATCTAAACCATGAAATATAGCACTTGTGCCAGGGCGGCAGTGTCGCACGCCTTTAATCCCAGCACTTGGGAGGCAGAGGCAGGCGGATTTCTGAGTTAGAGGCCAGCCTGGTCTACAGAATGAGTTCCAAGAAAGCTAGGGCAAAAAAAAAAAAAAAAAAAAAAAAAAAAAAAAAAAAAGAAAGAAAGAAAGAAAGAAAGAAAGAAAGAGAAAGATAGCACTTGTGTTTCTGGCCTCAGGGATTTGAGGCTGCCTTGGGCACAGATTATGGCTAATAAACACTTCTGAATGAGTAAGGTAGTAAATGATAAATGAATGTATACTTGCTATGTTTCTCTCCCCTAGGGTCTCTTTTACAATTTCTTTCTTTCCTTCTTTCTTTTTCTTTTTGTTTTTTGTATTGTTTTTGTTTTTCTTTAAGATTTATTTGTTTGTTTATTTATTATATGTAAGTACACTGTAGCTGACTTCAGACACCCCAGAAGAGGGCATCAGATCTCATTATGGATGGTTGTGAGCCACCATGTGGTTGCTGGGATTTGAACTCAGGACCTTTGGGAAGAGCAGTCAGTGCTCTTAACCATTGAGCCATCTCTCCAGCTCCCTTGCTTTTGTTTTTCGAGACAGGATTTCTCTGTGTAGTCCTAGCTGTCCTGGAACTCAGCTCCGAAGCTGGTCTCAAAATCAGACATCTGCCTACCTCTGCTCCTGAATGCTGCGATTAAAGGTGTGCACTACTATTCCTGGCTTTAAATTTTTCTTAAAATTACGCTTATTTATGTATTTATGCATGCGTGTGTGTACTATGTTGTATGTAAGGAGATCAGAGGACAACTTGTTGAAATTGGTTTTCTCCCCTACACCACATGTGGGTCCCCAGGATTGAACTCAGGCCACGAGTATGCTTTATGCCGGGATCCACCTTTCTGGCTCCTCTCAGAGCCTCTTGATACCTGTTTCTCCCTGTGTCTTTGTGTGTGTCTCTCTTCCACGCTGTATCTACGCCTCTCCCAGGCCACTTCTACAGTACCCGTCCCCCTCACCTGCCTGTCCCTTTAATTCCCAAGAGATTCCTGCCAGGGCCCAGCTCTTCCAACCTCAGACCTGTGCCCACAATCTGGTTTCTGGTGACCTTCCTGAGGACCATACCCTTTGCCCAGGGTCGCGCAGCCCTAGCTGGCCAGCTTGGGGTGGGGGACAGGGTGAGAGGTGAGTACATATTAAAAGTCCTATGGAGAAGTCATAAGGAATGATTCTAGAGTTGTTGCCCAAATGTCCCAAGCTAAGTCACGCCTCCATTGAACCCTTGGGAGAACTCTGTAATGTAGACTCCTGTGGGATACCCATGGCTCCAGCCAGATCCAGCTGTTCCAGTGGGCAGAACCGACCAGTTTTAACCAATCCCACGCACCCGACAGCATAGCCAATGGGATGTATGGGTCAGGCCTTAGGTGCTTGGTTCCTCACAACTCAAAGGGCAGGCATTTGGGGTTAGGGGGTGCCTGAGTCCCCGCGCCTCGCCTGGTAACAGGAGGCACTTGACAAATGGTCTTCTGTATCAGAGGGGAAGCAGTGTGGGAGGTGGCTGCTTCACACCTCCCAGGCGACAATATCACCTCCTGTGAGCCCTGCCAAACATGGTGGGACTCTTCCTGCCCGATGGGGGCCATAGGTCCCAGGCCCAGAGCCCTCCACTCCTGCAGACACCTTGCTTTCTTTCCCATAGATTAGGACCCTGGGACTTGGGCCGCAGCGACCTGGACAGATGTCAGGAGATACACCAACCACCTATGCTTCTGTCCCTAATTTTCACTTCACAGCTGGAGCCACCGCTTGTTGCCACTGGAATTAGCCTCTGTCCTGATCCAAAGGCAGCCATGATTCCCCAAGTCTCTTAGGCTAAGTAGTCCACTCAGCCCCGCGTCTTGTTTTTGTTTTTGTTTTTGTTTTGTTTTTCGCGACAGGGTTTTTCTGAGTAGTCCTGGCTGTTCTGGAACTCACTCTGTAGACCAGGTTGGCCTCGAACTCAGAAATCTGCCTGCCTCTGCCTCCCAAGTGCTGGGATTAAAGGCGTGCGCCAGCACCGCCCAGCAGCCCCGCATCTTGATAGCTATGCACTCTAACCCTCTCAGTCTCAGCCCTACTGACCTCCTCATTCTTCAGAGCCGCCTAAAACCCTAGAGCCTGGGCCAGTAAGATAGCTCAGCTGCTGAAAGTATTTGCTGTGCGTCTGCCAGTTGGCTCAGCCTGATAACCCGAGTCGAGCCAGTTCCTGAGAGCTGTCCTCTGACTTCCACAGGGGCACCACGGTACTGGAATATATGCGCGCGCGTACGTACACACACACACACACACACACACACACACACACACACACACACACACACACACGCCGAATTCTAACACAGAGAACAGTAAAAAGAAAGCAAACGTTTCAATCTTGAGGGTCAGCCAGCCTGCGCTGTTTCCCAGAGACTCGGGAGCCCTGCACACAGGTCTTTTCTCATTTAACTGAGGCATGGCCGAGTCTGTAGAATATGGATCCAGAATCAGTCACTTTGAGGCTGCTGAGACAGAGAGATTTCAGGGTTCGATACGGGGACACTGACTGTGCATACAGCAGCAGGAGTTCTGTAATTTTGAGCATGGGTACTATTTGCCACCACTGTATCCCAACAGAAGAATTAGGAAGGGTGACAACTGCATCCCAGGCATTCATGACGCCACACCCAATTCCCACTCCCACCCATAGATACAGCTAGAAACCAGCCCTGGCCCCCGCACTCCTGCTGCAGCCTGCCCCCAGGCTTGTCTAGGCTGTTCACCTACCCAGCCTGTTCTACAGATGATCTTCAGGCACAGAGGCTGCCACACCCGTGCTGTGCCCACTCTCTGGAAGGCAGGGCTGCATCTCGGCAAGGGACAGAAATGTGCTCCCCCGCAGAACACCACAAACATCGGAGCCAGAGTCATGCAAGGGACAGCTGATTCTCATTTTCTAGCTGCAATCTGCAGGCCCTAACTTGAACAAGGCAGGAAAGTGTAAGCTTGATTTTCACAGAACCGGAAAGTTTGGGGGTCAGCAGTGCAGGCGGAGCACTGGGCTTCTCGCTCTACAAACCGAGACCCAGCACCAACCTCTCAGTTGTTTGTTTCTTATTAGGGATCATTGTGGTCTCCAAAACCAGATGTGGGGCTAAGGAAAAGCTGGCATGGCACTAGGGGAGCACACCTTCTCCAAGATGCTGAGTGAGAAGCTGGGGCGAGGCTCCACCTCTCTCCTCTCAGCCATTCCCCCTCAGGCTTGGAGAATTCTGCAGAGGAAAATCTAACCTCACCTACCCACAGGGCCCTCCTGTACAGCTTGGGTGTGTTTCAAAACAAAAGCCAAGAACTTAGGAGGAGGAGATGGGGTCCTGGTTGTTTCCTCCAGGTGACCCCCGTGAACCTCTTTCCTTCCAAGTACTAGATTTGGAAGACTGGGGACAGCCCTCTGGTTCTCTCTGCCACGGTTCCTTTCAGTTCACATGCTGGATGAGAAAGGAGAGGACCAAAACCATCATACAGCAGGCTTAGACAGCACAGGCAAAGGCCAGAGGCTGCAAAACACCTAAAGTAAAAAACCCTGAATTCAATCTGGCCTGGTGTGAGATTGGCTTAGGGTAAGAATGGAGCAGAGATAGGAGCTGAGGCAGAGGTCCCCCAAGGCCTTGATCAACAGGCCTAAGGAGTGTGATTACCTTCTCACTGTGTGCCTGAGCACTGCTAGATCAATCTCTCTGACCTCAGTTTACTACCTCTGAATTGGAGACATATTACAGTGATTGCTGGTACCTGATCCCTGTCCTGTCAATAAGAGGGAGGTAGAGGCCAGAAGAGGGTGAGTTCAAATCCAGCTTGGGCTATGTCTTTTATTAGAAGAATAGAATGTCCATGACTTCTCAGGCTTTTGGCAGAGATCAGGGGTGGAAAATAGAAATTTTGGGAGCTGGTAAGATAGCTCAGCAGGTAAGAGCACTGACTGCTCTTCCTAAGGTACTGAGTTCAATTCTCAGGAACCACATGGTGGCTCACAACCATCCATAATGAGATCTGATGCCCTCTTCTGGTGTGTCTGAAGACAGCTACAGTGTACTTACATATAATAATAAATAAGTAAATCTTAAAAAAAAATAGCAATTTCAGGGCTGTGGCTGTAGCATCCTTTCCCTGGCATGCAGGAACCCTGGGTTCCATGCCCAGCACCCCATGAAACCTGGCATGGTGGAGCACACCTGTTATCCCAGCACTTCTGAGGTGGAGGCAAAAGAATCAGGAGTTCAAGGCCATCCTCAACTACAAAGGTATTTTTCGGTGAGCTTGGTGCTGGCAAATGGCTTTAATCCTAGCACTCAGGAGACCAAGGCAGGCAAATCCCGGAGAGTTCAAGTCCAGCTTGGTCTACAAAGCAAATCTGACACAATGAATTTTGTCTAAAATAAATAATAATAAAGCAGGCTGGAAAGATGGCTCAGCAGTTAAAAGCACTTGTTTCTATGGCAGAAAATCCACATTCAGTTCCCAACACAAATGTTGGGGTAGCTCACAATCTCCTGTCACTCTGTCTTCTGGGGATCTGATGCAGTCCTCTGGACTCTGCAAGGACTGTGTCCTCACGTGCACAGACACAGCCCTATATACACACAACACACATAAATAAAAATAAACCTTTAGAAGGGGGGCCATTAAAGGGTAACAGATGCAGCAGAGGAGAAAGATGCTTGCAGTCAAGCCTGGTGGCCTGAGTTTCATTCCTAGGACCGACAGGTGACAGGAGAGAACTGACTCTCAAAAGTTGTCCTCTGCCGGGCAGTGGTGGCACACAATTTTAATCCCAGCACTTGGGAGACAGAGGCAGGTGGATTTCTGAGTTCGAGGCTAGCCTGGTCTACAGAGTGAGTTCCAAGACAGCCAGGGCTATACAGAGAAACCCTGTCTTGAAAATCCAAAAAAAAAAAAGTTGTCCTCTGACCTCTACATGTGGATGCATCATGACATACATGAATTTGTTCATACATACATACACATACATACATACATACATACACACTTATTATGTATATATGTATATAATATGTGTGTGTGTTATATCGGTTTCATGATGGCTGCTTTGTTCCTGTTTTCCTCCCTGTTTTTTCTCCTGGCTGGCCTCAAATTCAGATCTGTCTGCCTTTGCTTCCTGGGCCTGAGGATTAAAGGCATGTGCCACCAAGCCTGGCAGAGTGTATGCTTTTTTTTTTGCTTTTGTTTTGTTGTTGTTGTTTTTTGTTTTTTTTGAGAAAGGGTTTCTCTGTGTAGCCTCTGCCTCCCAAGTGCTGGGATTAAAGGCATGTGCCACCACTGCCCGGCTTTTTTTCTTTTCAAGACAGGGTATCATTATGTAGCCAAGGCTGAGCTCAAACTCACAGAGATAGATCCTCCTGCCTCTGCCTCCCCAGTGCTGAGATAAAAAGATTGAGCTTCCACAGTGGTGCCTGGCTAATATCTTTTCCTCCTTTCTGTCAGCGGTTTGTATTTTGTTTTGAGGTTGTCAGTTTTGTCTTAAAGGTTTATTTTTTCCATATGCATGTGCTTGTGTCTATGTGAGCACAGGTGTGTGCCTGTGTGTGAGCCCAGGGTTGCCATTTTTCTCAGCTAGGCCGGAAGGTCAGCAAACCCCAGTGATTCTCCCGTCTCAACCTTTTTTTTTGAAGAAGGTGGCTTCTGGCATGCCAGCTAGGGCCTCATGATGTCACAGCAGCCATTTGTAATCGCTGGACCATCTCTCCATCCCTGTCATTTATTGTTTTGTTCTTGTGTTTCTGAGGCAGGGCTTCACTGTGCAGTCCAGGCTGGCCTGAAACTCACTGTGTAGACTGGGCTAGTCTCCAACATGAGGCAGTGTTCCTGCTTTTCCTCCCAGTTGTTGAGATGGAGATACATTCTTCCATGTGACTCTGAAACATGGTCTCTGCCGGGCTGCCCAGAGTGCCCTGGGACTCCTGATTCTGCTGGAGCCTTTGGAATAGCAGGAAGACAGAGGTGCCATGTCATGCCTGAAGCCCATGTTTTATCACTGGTCATACCTTGCAGTCCCTCTTCCTGTCCCCCAACCTTTGTAGGTCCCAGCATCTGCCCTTTGATTACAGTTCAAACAGCCAGGCCATTGGCATTTGACTCAAGTCCTAGCAACCCAACACCTACAGCTTCTGCCTCCCTTTCTCCAGACCTGGGGCCTGTTCCAAATCTCAGAGACAGCAAGCTCTGTGGTCAGATGGGTAGATCAGAGTTGTAATCCTGGCTGCTGCCACTGTGTGTGTGTGTGCTTTCATTTGTTGTTACAGGATATTTGAATCTGTTTCTAGTTACAGTGTGGCTCAGCCTTTAGTCCCTCTGGCTAGAATACAGACAAGCCCTTAGTACTTACTTTTTTTTTTCTTTCTTCCAGACAGGGTTTCTCTGTGTAGCCCTGGCTGTCCTGGAACTCACTCTGTAGACCAGGCTGGCCTTGAACTCAGAAATCCGCCTGCCTCTGCCTCCCAAGTGCTGGGATTAAAGGCATAGTATTTACTTTTAATCCCAAACAATGAAGGTAAAGTTAGTTTGTAGAAGGAAGCACCCATGTCTGAGAGTGATGTCTAATCAAATGGCTGACAAAGTGATGAATCAAACAAAGAAAGATTCAGAATAGGATATGCCCAAGTCTCATGAGAAGAGAGAGGAAAGGGAAGCTACCTAAGGGAGAGACAGACAGTACAGGAGGAAGAGAGAACAGTACGGGATACAGTAGAGTTTGTGGAGACAGCACAGAAGAGTTGAGAGGGAGAGTGGAGCAGCCCAGAGGGAGAAGGAAGCAACTTTACCGAGACAGACCGAAGAGAGAACAAGCTAGAAAATGAGAAGGAGCCAGAAGATTAAAACAAATTGCCAGAGTTAGTTTGAGGCCAAGCTGAGCAATTCAGGAGAAGCTGAATGAAGCCATACTAAATCAGTCAGCTTGGAGAGGAGTTTGAGCCAGAACAGCTGAATTGAACCAGCCACCCAGAGTTCAGCAAGAAAGGGTGAGCTTTTTCAGCAGTAAGTCTCAGAGGCTGAGAGCATTCTAAGCCTAGATCAGATTGTACAGAGGGCAGAGCTTCTAAGATGAGGCCTAGGTTAGCAGATAGAGGCAGTGAGCCTCCAAAATTACAATTACATCAAGTGAATACAGGTTACTATTACAATTTGTGAGCCTCAGTTTCATTGTTAGGTTTTGATTTTTGAAAAGGGTCTCATTGTGTGGCACTGACTGGCCTAGAACTTAGTATGTTCAAGACAGGCCTTGAACTCAGAGATCTACTTGCTTCTGATTCCTAAATGCTGGGATTAAAGGTGTGCAACACCACACCCATTTTTAGAGATTGTTCTCCTCCTTCTCCTCCTCTTCCTTTTCTTTTTCCTCCTCTTCCTCTTTCTTCTATTTCTCATCTTCTTCCCCTTCTTCTTCCTTTTCTTCTTCCTCTTCCTCTTCTTTTCTTTTGGTATGCTTATGGATATTTTGCTTGTGTGTATGTCTGTGCACTGAGTGCATGCCTGGTACCCACAGAGGCCAGGAGAGGACATTAGATCTCCGGGGGTTATGGATTGTTATGAACCGACATGAGGTAGCTGGAAATCCAGGTTTTCTGGAAGATTAGCTAGTACCCTTAACCACTGACATTGTTCCAACTCATTTAAAAAATTATTAAAAAAAATAAATAAAAATAAAATAAAAATAAAAATAAATTATTTAATTTTATTTTATGTGCATTGGTGTGAGAGTGTCAGATCCCTTGGAACTGGAGTTATAGACAGTTGTGATCTGCCATGTGAGTGCTGGGAATTGAATCCCAGACCTTTGGAGGATCAGACAGTGCTCTGAACCACTGCTCCCCAACCCCTAACTCTAAAAACTGTATATGGGGAAGAGGTTAAAGTGATGGCTCGACATTTAGCAGCACTGGCTGCTCTTCCAGAGGACCCGTATTCATTTTCCAGCATCCACAGGGCAGCTCAAAAACATCCAGCTTCAGGAGTTCCCAATGTGCCAGGAATGCAAGGTACACAGAGATACATGCAGGCAAACATTCATACACATACATAAATACATTTTAAAAAATCTTACCATTATTTTATTCACTTAGCAGTCATGTAGAAAGAGACTGAATCATCCTAGAACAACACCAGAAATCCAGACCACCTGTCATAAACAACCTGTCAGTTAGCCTAGGGGAAAATGGGCAGCTCTGATTGGCCAGGCTGAGCAGGGTAGGGGTGGGCTCTTCTCAAGGTTGGTGTGATCGCCTCTGTGGACCCTAAGGAGTTCTTAAATGATAGTGAATTGCTTCTCTGTCCTCTGGCTAGAAAGCCCACAGGTTTTAGAAGTTCAGAAGTTCAGGTTAGGATGATGTGCCTTCCATAGAGCATGTGGTTCTGCTGAGTCATTGACCTGAAACAAGCACACACTGGATGTCTTGATGGCTCATAATCCTTTTATTGTTTCTATGAAAACATAATTCCATATTGCTTTGAAGAATACAACTGAGAGTTGTAATGAATATGAGGTGTTATTTCCCCATGGGAGCAATCTACCTTCCTTTCCCTTCCTGCTCTGACTTGACTTTGCATATTTAGCAGTACTGCTCAACTCTGATTCCTTTCTTTCTTCCCTTTCCTTTCTTTTCCTTGCTCCTTCCTTTAATCCTTACTCCCTTCTCCCTCCCTTTCTTTCTTTCTTTCTTTCTTTTTTTTTTCTTTTTTTGGTTTTTCGAGACAGGGTTTCTCTGTATAGCCCTGGCTGTTCTTTCTTTCTTTCTTTTTTTTTTAAAGACTTATTTATTTTACTTATTTTATGTATGTGGGTACACTGTCGCTGTCTTCAGACACACCAGAAGAGGGCATTGGATCCCCATTACAGATGGTTGTGAGCCACCATGGGGTTGTTGGGAATTGAACTCAGGACCTCTGGAAGAGCAGTCAGTGCTCTTAACCACTGAGCCATCTCTCCAGCCCTATCTCTTTCTTTCCTCCTCTTCCTCTTCCTCCTCTTCTTCCCCCTCCTCCTCCCTTTCCCCCCTGTTAGATAGGGTTTCTCTGTGAAGCTCTGCTTGGAACTCATGACCAGGCTGGTCTCAAATCACAGAGATCCGCTTGCCTCTGCCTCCCGAGTGTTGGAATTATAGCCATGTGACACCATTGCCCAGCTTTTACATTTTTTTCTCCAGATATTTTAAGTTTTTCTTTTCTTTTTCTTTTTTTCCTCCTCCTCCTCTTCTTCCTCCTCCACCTCCTCTTCTACTTGTTTGTTTGTTTTTTTTGAGACAGGGTTGCTGTTCTAGAACTCCCTGTGTAGACCAGACTGGTCTTGAATTTAGAGATCTGCCTGCCTCTAGCCTTCCAAAGTGGGGAATAAAGTTGTGTGCTGCCACTGCCTGGCTGTTTTTTATTTTTATTTATTTATTTGTAAATATTTATTTATTATATGTATGTGAGTAAGTACGCTGTAGCTGTCTTCAGACACACCAGAAGAGGAAATCAGATCTCATTACAAATGGTTGTGAGCCACCATGTAGTTGCTGGGAATTGAACTCAGGACCTCTAGAAGAGCAGTCAGTGCTCTTAACTGAGCCATCTCCTCAGCCCTGTTTTTCATTTTTTTGTGGAAAGATTTTGCTACGTATTTCTGGCGTCCTGAAACTCACAGACATTGTTCCTGCCTCTGCATCCTGAGTGCTGGGATTAAATTTTTTTTTTTTTTTTTTTTTTTTTGGTTTTTCGAGACAGGGTTTCTCTGTGTAGCCCTGGCTGTCCTGGAACTCACTCTGTAGACCAGGCTGGCCTCGAACTCAGAAATCCACCTGCCTCTGCCTCCCAAGTGCTGGGATTAAAGGTGTGCGCCACCACCGCCCGGCTGGGATTAAAATCTTACCTGGCTATGCTGGTATTTTCGTGTTTGTAGATTTGTTGTTTTGCTTTGGTGGCCCACACCCTAAAGTAAGTCGCAGAGCATGCACAGTAGTGGCAGTTCCGATCTACTCCGTGTTGTGAAATGTTTTGATTGATTGGTCTTGACACTCAGTCCATGTTGTGTGTGTGAGTGTGCACCGTACATGTTCGAGGACACGGGGAAGGCTGTCAACTGTCCTGCCTTATTTCTGAATCTGGTGGCCACCAAGTCCCAGGAGCCCCCACAGCACCGGGGTTACGGGTACACTGGCCACACCCAGCTTTTTATGTGGGTGCTGAGAACTCATGCTTTCTTGTTTGCACACAAACTGTTTCTTCTAGTGTGTGTGTGTGTGTGTGTGTGTGTGTGTGTGTGTGAGAGATCAGGTCATCAGATTTAGCAGCAAGCTCCTTGACCCACTGAGCCACCTTACAGTCCCTATTTCTCCAGCTTTATGTCCTTCTGTGACAAATGAGGCAGCGCACTGCAGCCAGTGCACTTACAAGGTAGAGACAGCTTTGTCTGCCCCCACCCTGTGCCTGGGCCCTCAGCATATGATAGGAAGTAACATTAGACTAAAGCAAATGTATTGTTTGTTTGAGACAGAAGTCCCATGTAGCACAGGCTAGCTTCAAATTCTTTATGTAGCCAAGGATAATGCTGATCTTCCAGAGTTGTTAAATTAAACATTCCCCCCTTTCTTTTCTCTCCTTTTTTTATAATTTTATTTTTCTCTCTTTCTCCCTCTGTCTTTTCAACAAAGGACTCACCCCGGGTATCCATGCTATACAAATATGAAAGGCAAAACCGTAGGGCTCAGCGGGGGAGTTTGACCCAGAGTGTAATACAAATTAATGGGCTGTGAGGCTGCACCTCCCTCTGAGAGTCATGCTTTCTTTAAGCCTGTGTCGTTTTTGCCAACAACTGCTCAACCTGGGAGGGAGTTCAAGGTGAGACAGATTTCACTCAGGGCGTGGGAACTGCGTGGAGATGCACGGAAGCAGTTTTGGAGTGACAGGGAGACTTTGCTAACTTGAGAAGCCAATACCACAATGTCACTGGGAGAAACCTCTCAAATAAAAAACATTCCAGGAGCCAGGCTGTGGTGGCACATATCTTTAATCCCAGAGGCAGAGACAGGTGGATTTCTGAGTTCGAGGCCAGCCTGGTCTACAGAGTGAGTTCCAGGACAGCCAGGACAACACAGAGAAACCCTGTCTCGAAAAAAGAAATTTTTTTTTTTCAGAGGAGAAACCTCTCCATATAAAAGCCATTCCAGAGCTGGAGAGATGGCTCAGTGATGAAGAGAAATAACTGGTCTTGAAAAGTACTTGGGTTTAATTCCTATTGCATACACTTTGGCTCACAAACTGTAACTCGAGCTCCAAGGGAATCCAAGAAGTCTGCTAGCAACAGGCATGCACATGGTACACATACATACTTGCTGGCATCCACACTTATAAAGATAAACAATTTTAAAACCTTTTATATAAAAAATAGTTCAAGGCCATTCTTAGCAATACCATTAGTTGGAAGATAGCCTGGGCTATACAAAACTCTCCCCAAAGTATTGCATGGCATATCCCACTCCCTTCTCACCAGGTGTACTGTGGCATCTTGGCTATCTTCCTTCACCATCCTGTGAGTGGCTGAGTGCCCAGGCTTGCTTCCCTGCTCAGTATTACAAAAGAGAACGGTAAATGTTGCCAGCCAAGGAAAAGGTCAAAGTTCAACATTAGAGGCACACTTTCTGCTGAACCTACCTTGTTCTTACGACATGTTTCAATTAGGAAATCCCTATGCACGCCCCTAAGTGATGAATAATTGCAAGAACTCTTGTTGTTGTTGTGAGTATAGCTTTCCTTGTGAAGCCTAGGCTAGCCTCAAAGTCACTGTGTAGCCAAGGCTAGTCCTCTGGTGTCAGTCAGCCTTCTGAATGCTAGGATGTCAGGCTTGAGCCACCACACCCAGCTGAATGCATGTTATTATAAAATGAGGAAGAGGCTGGGTGGTGGTGGCGCACGCCTTTAAACCCAGCACTTGGGAGGCAGAGGCAGGCGGATTTCTGAGTTTGAGGCCAGCCTGGTCTACAGAGTGAGTTCCAGGACAGCCAAGGCTACACAGAGAAACCCTATCTTGAAAAACCAAAAAATAAATAAATAAATAAAATAAAATGAGGAATAGGGCTGGAAATGTAGCCTGCTGCAGAAATTTAAAAAATATCTCCGTCTCTCTCTCACACTCTCTTTCTCCATTTTTTTTGGGGGGGGAGGTAGTTTCAAGACAGGGTTTCTCTGTGTAGCCCTGACTGTCCTGGAACTCACTCTGTAGACCAGGCTGGCCTTGAACTGTGAGATTCCCAGAGGGACCCCCACACTCAAATCCGGGAGCGACGACCCCACACACCACCAAGACACAGACTTGATGCAATCTGCAAGAGGCTTTTTATTCCAGCTAGCTGGGGCAAGACTCACATACCTCGCAGGGGTAGAGGAATCTGGCCCTGAGCAAGGTCTTTAGGCAGCTTTTTATTTCTGTGCAGTTGCTGGGGCAAAAGGGAAGACTGGGGTAAGGAGAAGGTATGGGGTGGTTGCTGATTGGTGCTGGCTCATGCCGGGCTAGCCACCTGGCAATTGTTTTGGACCAGGTTGTTTCTGGGTTCTCAGGCCAGGTCATCTTGGTCTCCTTGTTTCTGGGTTCTGGGAGCTGCTGGTCTCCCATTGTTTTTAGGTTCTGGGAGCCGGTCTCCCACTGAGTTTAACTAATGGCTAAATTCCTACAGTACAGTTTGAAAACTTAATCTTACAGAACTCAGAAATCCACCTGCCTCTGCCTCCCAAGTGCTGGGATTAAAAGCATGTGCCATCACTGCCCGGCTTCTTTCTCCATTTTTATTTAGGGTATGTGTACATGCGTTTGTGTGTTTGTGTGTGTGTATACTAGCATGTTACAGAATTCATTTGGAGGTTTAGAGGACAACTTTTGGGAGTTGGTGTTCACCATCTCCCGTGTGGGTCCTGGGGGTCAAACTCAGGTCACCAGTCTTAGCAACAAGTGCCTGTACACACTGTGATATTTACAAATTCCTTGTTGCCCCCATTTGATTTTGTTGTTGTTGGGTTTTGTTGTTCTAGTAGTTGTGTGTGTTTTTGATACAAGGTCTCACCATATAGCCCATAGTGGTCTTGAACTCACAGAGATCCACCCTGCCTCTACCTGCTTTAATGCTGGGATCAAATGCATGTGTCACTACATGAGTTTCTCTCTCTCTCTCTCTCTCTCTCTCTCTCTCTCTCTCTCTCTCTCTCTCTCTCTCGTCTCTTTCTCTCTCTTTGATTTTTGTTTTGTTTTTCTTCAAGACAGGGTTTCTCTGTGTAGCCCAGGCTGTGCTAGAACTCATTCTGTAGACCAGGCTGGCTTTGAACTCAGTGATCCTCCTGACTCTGCCTTCCTAGTACTGGGATTAAAGATGTGAGCTATGACTGCCCAGCATCCCCACCCCTACCCCTGTCGGTTATTTTGTTTTTTGTTTTTCCCTTGAGATAGGATCTCCTGAGCCTCACACTGGCCTCAAACTTGCTATGTTTGTAGGCCAGGGTGACCTTCAATTGCCTCTGTCCTCCAAGTGCCTGGTGGTGGTTTATATGGTGCAGGGGATTGAGCCCACACTTTGTGCATGCCAAGTGGGCATTCTACCAATTCAGCCCCAGCTCCAGCCTCATTTCAAGTATCTTAGGTGGAAATCTGATATGATTTCATGTCAGGGAAATGTCGACACACTCAAGGCACTGACACACTCACCACCTCAACAAAGATGCCTTTGGCCTTTCTTTTCTCTTTTGCAGTGCTGGGGACTGGGAACATGCAGGGCATGGGAACATGCCCCATGAGTGCTGAAACAGAGCCTTACTAATCTACCCTCATCTCTACCCTCCCTGCTCATTTCCCCCTTCCCCAACCCCATCCAGCTTCAAAGGATGTTGCAGCCTTTCCCATTCTGTATAAAAAGACATCTTACTTACTTTTTTTTAATTTTATTTTTTTATCTATTACTCTGTAGGAGATATCTTTTTTTTTTATTTCAAGAATTTATTTCAGGGCTGAAGAGATGGCTCAGTGATTAAGAGCACTGACTGCTCTCCCGAAGGTTCTGAGTTCAAATCCCAGCAACCACATGGTGGCTCACAGCCATCCATAATGAGATCTGATGCCCTTTTCTGGTGCATCTGAAGACAGCTACAGTGTACTTACATATAACAAATAAATAAATCTTTAAAAAATAATATTTCAAAAAAATTTATTTCAAGGTGAGCCACCATGTGATTGCTGGGGTTTGAACTCAAGACCTTTGGAAAAGCAGTCAGTGCTTTCAACCCCTGAGCCATCTCTCCAGCTCCCAACATCTTACTTTTTGATACTGCCCCTTTCTTCCTCTCTGGGTTTGAATCTTCCCTTGGATATCCATCAGTTGTATGAAGATGCAGTTGGGGCCCAGCAGGAGGGCCTTGTACTCCCAGCACTCTAGAGATGGAGAAAGGAGGATCATACACGCAGGACAGAGTAGCAGGTAAAGGTGCTTGCTGCCTGATGACCTGAGTTCAGTACCTAGGACTCATGTGGTAGAAGGACAAAGGTAACTTCCAAAAGTTGCCCTCTGACTGCCACAGAAGTGCTGTGGCAAGGATGTGTACACACACACACACACACACACACAGATAAATAAGTGTAAAAAATAAATAACAGGCAAATTAAGGCCATCCTCAGGCACATAGCTTGTAAGTTCAAGCTCAGCCTGGGCTACATAAGTTAGGGTCGAAAAATTCCAAAATTGTGGCTGGCTCAGTGGTTAAGGGCACTGACTGCTCTTCCAGAGGTCCTGAGTTCAATTCCCAGCAACCACATGGTGGCTCACAACCATGTTTTATGGGATTTGATGCCCTCTTCTGGTGTGTCTGAAGACAACAACAGTGTACTCAAAAATAAAATAAATAAATAAATAAAGGTTCATTAAAAAATGCCAAAATTGGCCAGGTGGTGGTGGCACATGCCTTTAATCCCAGCACTTGGGAAGCAGAGGCAGGCGGATTTCTGAGTTTGAGGCCAGCCTGGTCTACAGAGTGAGTTCCAGGGTTCCAGGACAGCCAGGGCTATACAGTAAAACCCTATTTCGAAAAACAAACAAACAAACAAACAAACAAAAAACCCCAAATTGTTTTCTTTTATAGTCTTACAGATAACTCCGTCAAATTTTGCTCAGGAGAAAACTGAGGCACAAAGAATCATTGACCAACGGGGCACTGGGACCAAGGATTGAAGTCACATCCCCAGGGTGACATCTGTTCTGGGTTGATAAACTCTGTTGTGTTCACAGTCTCTTTTTGTTCTCGCGTAGCCTGGGCTGGATTCAAATGCTGTGCACAGCAGAGGAACCTGTGCTCCTGCCTTTGCCTCCTGAGCCTTGGGTTGCATGCACCACTATACTCAGTTTCTGGGTTTCTGGGAATGGAACACAGGGCTCATGTATGCTAGGCCTTCTACCAATTCAGCTCCATCCCCAATATGCTCAGTCTTTGAGTCTCCCCGGACTAAGAAAGGTGACACAGGCGGGCAACCATGAGCTGGAAGACAGCCTAAGCTACTTGGTGAGTTCTCTGCTTGGGATCTCAAATTTCACTGCAGCTGGGGTCAAGTCTTCTGGGCGTGACAGGGCCTAGTCATGCCTGAGCAGGGCTTGAATACTCGGAATGTGCTCTCCTCAGGACAGACAGGTCTATGTGAAAGCTTGTCTCAAAACACTGGAAAAGGACCTTCAGATGGCTCAGCGGACAAAGGTGCTTGCTGTTTGGGTTGGAACCTGAGTTGGAACTTTCGAGCTCTCCACAGGCATGATAAACCCCAGTGTCCCACCCAGAACGTGGGACCTCCGCTGTAGTGGAATTTGAGTGACAGGGCGGGGAAATGAGCGCTCTGGAGCGAGAGAAGGTCCGGCGTGCACAGTTTGAGGTGTCATTCAGAAGTAGGGTGTGCAAGGCGTCAGAAAGGGGTGTCAAAGGGCGTGACTTCTCCGGCTCTGACCCATTGGCCTGATAAGGGACCCTAGGACTCGCTTGCGCCTGCGCGGTGAGATTAGGAGGGTGTGGCGGGTCCGAAGGAGGTGGATTGTACAAGGGCGTGGCTTGCTCTCTAGCCACGCCCACCGTATCCGGGTGCTCCGGGCAGCCAAGATGGCGCTGGCTGTGGGAGCTCGGGCACCGCTGCGGCCAGAGCCGGACCCGGGAGCCCGGCTCTGAGTATAGAGTAACGCTGTTCTGGCCGCGGGGCTGCCCCCGAGAGTTACCAGTTCCCGGAACCTCGGGGACACCTGCGTCCTTCCTCCCCGGCGCGTCCATGAACTCCGTGTCGCCGGCTGCGGCTCAGTACCGCAGCGGGAGCCCGGAGGACGCGCGCCGGCCCGATTGTCGCCGGCCGAGGGGACAAACACGGATCCCGGATCCCAGCAACCTGGGACCTTCGGGGTCCGGAGTGGCAGCTCTTGGCTCCTCTGGGACGGACCCCGCCGAGCCTGACGAGGTGGACAAGTTCAAAGCCAAGTTCCTGACAGCCTGGAACAACGTCAAGTATGGTGAGGAGGGGGTGCACAGGTCAAGGGTGTCAGAGAGGTTAGAGCAAAGGAAACCAAACCTTTACCTTGTCCTGCGGATGATCCCACCTAGGAGGAGTCACCCGCAGGTCCTCCGCCCTTTCCTGTCTTGGACTTGGGGCAGGTTAGATGGGAAACGTTTGCAAGCCCCGCCCATTGCACCTGTTTGACCTTGGCCAAATTCCTTGCTTTCCTGCGGTCTGTTTACTGCCCTCTGTAACATAGGTGCAATAGTATGATCAGAGCTAGCAGATGGTGGTTCACACCTGTAATCCCGGTACTTGGGATGCTGAGGCAGGAGGCTTACCAAGAGTTTTAGGCTAGCCTGGACTACATAGTAAGTTCCAGGATGATGACTTGAGCTCCTCATGAGACTCTTGTTTCAAAAAATCGGAAAAAGGGGGCTGGAGAGACTGCTCAGCAACCATGTCTGTTTCTCCAGAGGACCCAAGTTCAATTACCAGCACCCACATGGCAATTCACAGCTGTCTGTAACTCCAGTTTCATGAGATCTAACACCCTTACACAGACATACATGCAGGCAAAACACCAGTGGATATTTAAAAAAAAAAAAAGAAAAAGAAAAAGGCTAGTGCCTTTGTAGTTAAAGGCATTTGCCACCAAGCTTGAGGACCTCAGCTCCAGCCTGGACCCAGATGGTGGAAGGAGAGAACTAACTCCTGCCAATTCTCTGTACTCCAGGCCCAAGCTGTGGTGCTTGTCCACATACATACACAAAATAAAAATGTGCTTTATATGTTTACGAAAAACCCACAGTCAGAATAGAATGGCCTTGGGCTGATAGTGGACCCTTATGAAAATGTGACTAAGTCCCACCTGTGTTCTAGACAGACTTTGATGTGGCGTGAGTTTTGCAGAGCCACCCTCCTGACATCTCAGCTCGGATCAGGTCCATTTCACCATTGGAGAATGGAGTGCCCATTGCTGATACTTGAGTGCTTTAATTTTCTTTTCCTTTTTTT